>NW_025999930.1:121888-155142 GCF_001458135.2 Marmota marmota marmota | reverse complement strand
TCCCCTCCCCTTCCCTCCCCTTTTTTCCTTTTCCTTATCTTTCTTTCATTCTGATAATAGCCATTCTGACTGGGGTGAGATGGAATCTCAATATGGTTTTGATTTATATTTCCCTGTTGACTAAAGGTGTTGAGCATTTTTTCATGTATTTATTGGCCATTTGTACTACCTTTTTTGAGAAGTGTCTATTGATGGTTGGTCTACTTATTATTTGGATTACTTTAAAATTTTTTTAGTTCTTTATATATTGTAGATATTAATCCTGTGTCAGATGAATAACTAGCAAAGATTTTTTCTTGTTTTGTAGGCTGTTTATTCACTTTGTTGATTGTTTCCTTTGCTGTGCAGAAGATTTTTAATTTGATGTAATCCCGTTTGTCAATATTTGCTTATATTTCCTGAGACATTGGAATCCTATTCTAGAAATCATAGCTTATGCCAGTATCTTTAAGTGCACCCCAGTTTTCCTCTAGTAGTTTTAAAGCATCAGTATTATATTTTAGTCTTGGATTCATTTTGAGTTGATACAAAATGATATAAAAAGTTATTGATAATTTTAAAATACAGGATAAAATACAAGATGCATTTTAGTCTTGGGTTCATTTTGAGTTGATAAAAATGATATAAAAAGTTATTGAGAACTTTAAAATACAGGCTAAAATACAGGATAAAAAAATACAAGATAAAGTCAGGGGTTTCATTCTTCCACATGTGGATATCTAGTTTCCCCAGCACCATTTGTGGTTTTTGGCGCACTTGTTGAGAATGAGATGGCTATAGGTGTATGAGTTTATTTCTGGGTTCTGTATTCTATTCCATTTGTCTGTGTCCCTGTTTGATGCCAATTCCATTCTGTTTTTTCCCTCCTGTGACTCAGTAGTATATTTTGAAATCAGGTATTGTGGTACCTTCATTATTGTTCTTTTGTTCAAGGTTGCTTGGGCTATTTTGGGTCTTGGGCATCTGTGTGAATTTTAGGATTTTTTTTTTTTCTAGTTTCATGAAGAAAGTCATTGATATTTTGATAGGGATTGCATTGAAACTGTAGATTGTTTTTGGTACTATGCCCATTTTAATGGTATCAATTCTCCCAAACCATGAACATAAGACATCTTTCAACGTCTTCTTTAGCATTTTACAATTTTCATTGTACAGGTCTTTTATCTCCTTGGTTTTGTTTATTCCTAGTCCTTTCTTTTTTGGGGGCTATTGTGAATGGAATTATTTTTCTGGTTTCTTTTATCAAAGAGTTCAGAATATAGAAAAACTATTGACTTTTATATGTTTATTTTGCATCCTGTTACTTTGCTGATTTTTAAAAATCAGTTCTGTGAGTCTTTTGATTCTCCTGCCTTAGCCTCCTGAGTACTTGGAATTACAGGCATGCACCACTGTCTCTGGCCCCTGTAGACCTTTTTGTGGCATGGCAAAAGTTGGAGTTGCTGCAAACCCTTCTTACTAAACAAGCTTCGGCAGTTTGTGTGCCACCTAGGCAGGCGCATACTTTGTCCAGAAGTCCTCGGTCTGTGTGCATTAGGAGTTCTGGGAAATGTTGAAGGTGCAGGACTCCGTAGTCTTTCTCTGAGAGTGGGGGAAGATAATCAAGCCTCTGAGTTATCCACTGGTGTGGAGGAGAAGTAGAATGGCAATTGATCATTTTGACAGTCTTGGTGTTGGTGCTATCAGACTTGGCCCCCATGAGAAACCACACAGGATTGGTATCATTCTTCGTCACAGGGGGTGGGACTACCAACTGCTGAGCCCTGTCACAGCCTACATGCCCCACTGCTTAAATCTTTCAGCAGGTTTGTGACAGACACTCCCCTAATCTATGATTGCACATATGGCCTTCTCTAACACATTTACTGTGGTGGGATGTCTCCAAGGACCCTGAATTATATTTTTTCCATGTTATCTGATCCCCAGAGCAGTTTAGTCTCTAACAATAGGTTCTTGGAGCGATTATAGCACTCTGCCAGTGTGCTGAGCAATGGAATGAATCTCTTCTCTAAAGCTAGCTTGTGTATGGGGAGTCACTAGCAGACCAAATTTCAAATCTGGATTTAAAGCTTATAAGAATCATAGATTTCGGGACTGGGGATGTGGCTCAAGCGGTAGCGCGCTCGCTTGGCATGCGTGCAGCCTGGGTTCGATCCTCAGCACCACATACAATCAAAGATGTTATGTCTGCCGAAAACTAAAAAATAAATATTAAAAAATCTCTCTCTCTCTCTCTCTCTCTCTCCTCTCTCTCTCTATCTTAAAAAAAAAAAAGAATCATAGGTTTCTCTTATAGTTACTATTGCCAGTCTGCTGTTATCCTCAAGGTTGTCTGCGTTTCTTGGCTTAAGCTTGTAGCATTAGGTTCCTTTCCCCAACTAGGGAGCTAGGGCTGAAGTTGCCAGTTGCTTTGTATTTTTTTCTGAGTTGCCTTTCTGCTTCTCCATGCTGTTTAGGTTTCCTATCACTTCTTTATTTGTACGTAAAATTTGTTATCACTTTTTCTCCTTGGAATCCAGTTCCTTCTTTGTTGCCCTGACTCTTCATTGTAGAATTACATGATGGGTGCTTCTATTCTGCCATCTTCCCATAAGTCAACCATTCATATCTTTGGTGCAAAGACTGGGAAACAAAACTATTAAAATACCAATAACTGTGTTAATATGTTAAGAGACAGGCAATATAGAAAGATATTAAATGACAATTTAAAATTTGGGGAAGCATGGAGTGCAAGTGTAGAATTGTTAATATATTTTTCTTTTCCTATCTTGGCAATCAATGTTAGGTTGTTATTTCAATGTAGCTTGTTGTGATCAAGACTTTTTTGTATACCTCAGGGTGACCATAGTGCAAAAATCCATTCTGTAATAATCACACCAAAAACAATAGGCAAGGAATCAAAATCCACCCCTGGAGATAATCACTTAACCACAGGGAAGATTCTTGAAGAGTGAGAGGAAGAAAAACTAGACAAATAACAAAATGATAGTAGTGAGGCCTTACCTATTGATAATTACCTTACATGTAAATGGATTAAATTTTCCAATTAAGACATTGAATAACTGAATAAGTAAAAAAAAAAAAAACTTAAGTATAAGATGCTTTCAAGAAACTCATTCACCTCTAAGAACTTGCTTAGATTGAAAGTGAAGAAACTGAAAAAGGAAAATGTGGATAGGGAAAAAAAATAGGAGTAGCTATACTTCTGTCAGATAAAATAGACTATAAGTCAAAAGTAGTAAAAGGAGACAAGGTCATTAAATAATAATATAGTCGATTCAGTAAAAGGAAATAACTATATGAATCCAGTATCAAAACACCCCAATATGCAAAAAAAAATTAATAGACCTAAATGGATATAGGCTCCAATACAATATTAGTAGCAGATTTTAATACCCCATTTTCAACAGTGGACAGATAATCCAGATAGAAGATCAATAGAGTTAAACTGCACCCTAGCCCATGTGGATCTAACAGACATCCATAGACTGTTTTACCCAATAGCTGCAGAATACCCATTCTCATCAATATATGTAGAACATTCTTCAGGAGAGATCATATTGATAAGCCACAAAACAAGTCTAATAATTTATTTTTCAAAGTTAGGATCATATTTTCCAATCACAATGAAATAAAACTGGGAACCAATAGCAAGAAAAATTTTAGAGACTACAAATATATGGAAATTAAAGAATTTACTCCTACACAACCAAAGCAATAAGGAAGAAATTAAAGAGTTTCATGAAACAAATGAATATAGAATGTAACTTACCCCAAACTATGAGATACAGCAACAGTTAAGAGAGAACTTTATAGCAATCAACACCTACATCCTAAAAAGGAGAAAGATTAAAAAAAAAAAAATTCAAGAAACTAGAAAAATAAATCCAAAATTAGTAGGAGGAATGAAGTGATAAATATATAAAAATCAGAAATAAATAAAATCAGACTAAAAACAATAATACAAAAGATCAACAAAATGGGCTGTTTTTTTTTTTTTAAAAAAAAAACACAAATTAACAAACCCTTAGGCCAATTAAAAAAAAAAAGAAAACTCAGGTAAATCACAACAAGTGAGACATTACAACTGATATCACAAAAACAGAGGATTATTGGAGATTATGTTGAACAGCTGAACAAATTTGATAACCTAAAAGAAATGGATAAATTCCTAGACATACAGCTTAACACCATTGAATCATGAAGAAATCCCTGAACAGAGTCAATAATGAGATTGAGTCAGTAATAAAAAGTCTCCTACCAATGAAAATCCCAGGACCAGATGATTTTACTGTTGCATTTCACCAGGCATTTAAAGAACATTCTTATAATTGCTATGTGGGTGTATTGCTTCCAAAATAATTGAAGAGATGATAATACTCCTAAAATTATTCTACAAGGCCAGCATTGTTACCCTGATAGCAAAATCATACAAGGACACAGCCACCAAAGCCACTGACCAATATCCTTGATGAACCATAGATATAAACCAAATCCAATAAAACAATTAAAAAAAATAATTATTTGCCATGATAAAATGGGATTCATTACAGGAATGCAAAGATGCTTCAACATATGGAAGTCAATAAATGTGGTACACCACATAAACAGAACGAAGGAAGAAAACATTATCTCAATAAATGCAGAGAAGGCATTTGGTAAAACTTAGCAGCCTTTATGATAAAAATTCTGAGTGAAGTAGGTATGAAGGAATGTACCTCAACATAATAAAGACCAGACTTAACTGACCTAAAGCTAACATGCTGAATGGGGAAAAGCTGAAAGTTTTAAGATTTGGAACAAGATATAAGGATAATCATATTCACTATTTTATTCAGCATAGTAATGGATGTGCTGGCTTGAGCAATTGCACAGAAGAAAGAAATCTAATGGTATTCAAACTGAAAATTAGGAAGTAAAATTTGTTTGATTGTAGATGACATAATGGTGTGTATGAAAACCACAAAGACTCCATCCAAAAATTGTTAAAATAATAAATTCAGCTAAGTTATAAGATAATCAACACATAAAAATCAGTAGCATTGCTATACACTGATAACAAATTATCTGACAAAGAGAAGAAGAACGCCATCTCATTTACAATATATACAACAACAAAGACAACAACAACAAACCCAAAACCTGGGAGTAAATTTCACTGGAGAGGTAAAAGATCTAATGAAGACTATAGAACACTGGTGAATGAAATTGAAGAGAACAAAAAAAAAAAGTGGAAAGATATCCCATGTTCATGGTTTGGAAGAATAAACATTGTTAAAATATTGATATTACTCAAATTGATCTACAGATTGAATACAATCTCTACCAAAATACTAATGACATTTTCCTCACAATTAGAAATACAGTTAAGTTTAAATGGGTAAGATTTCAGTGTTCTACTATTAGCAGAAATGGTAGCTCTAGGTATTCAGCAACTAAAATTTTAAGATACATTTTTGTGTTCTTGAATGGTAACTGCAAAATTTTGAACCTCTGTAGTTACCCTTGTATAGAATTTATTATCCTTAAATAGAATCATTTAGGATTAACAATGAAATACTGAAAAGCAGGGTTTTAAAATAAAACTATTAAGTTTCTTAAATGAAAAATTATACACCTAGGTATGCTACCCAGAGCACTTAATTTGAGCATATTTAACATGACAGTCACCCAATAACAGCAGTGTGTGTGTGTGCGCGTGCGTGCGTGCGCGCGTGCGGTCACACACCTGTGTACATGGACATGCAGTTCTCACTTTGGTGCCTTGTTAACAGAAATTTATGTACATAGGAACCCTGTTTTTTTTTTGTTTGTTTGTTTGTTTTTTAACTTTGCCTTTTAGAGAACTATTCAAAGTGAAAACAAGGTCCCAGTATGAATGAATAAGCTTGCATTAATATAGTACTATGCAGGCCAAGAACTGCCTGTATTCATACCCTTTGCTTCTTAAAATATGCCCAGCTCCATTCTTTGTCTTGTTTTTGTTAACTGAGTCAATTTGTCTCAACTCAGCTTGTCAAACTCTGACTATTGAATCATATGTTAACTTTTTTTTTTCAAAATTGTTTTTGCTATTCTAGGTTATGCATTTCTTCATGAATTTTACATGCAACCCATAAGTTTCTTTTTAAAGAATGTTGTTTTTTTAAAACTGGTCTTGGACATATTAGTCCTAGGTCCTCAATGAGAGTTAACTTCTCTAAACTTTCAGGTTCTATCATTCAGACTGTGTTAGCTTTCTGACAAATTACATGAGGTAGTTAATTTATGTTATGGTTTGAATATGAAGTGTCCACCAAAAGAAAGAAGGTTAAGACTTGAAATGATTGGGTGTGAAAATCTTAACATAATCACTGATATAGATTAACTACACATTAACCATAGACAAGCAGGGCGTGGCCAGAAGAAGTAGGTCACTGGGAGTGTGCCTTTGGGATTTATATTTTGTCCCTAGTAAGCAGAGGGAAAGATCTCTGCCTCTTTGTTGCCTTTTTTCCTCCTTCACTCTTTCATGATGTTCTGTCTCACCTCAGGCCCAGAGCTATGGAGCTGGCCATCTATGGACTGAGACCTCTGAAACTGTGAGCCACATAAACTTTTCCTCCTCTAATTGTTTTTGTTAGGTCTTTTGGTCACATTGATGAAAAATCTGACTAAAACGACTTAGAAAAGTTTGGTTTGGCCCATGGTACTCAAGGTTCAAATCCACAATTGAGTGGCCCCATTATTTTGGGCCTCAGTAAGGTACATCAGGGTGGACGTGTGGTTAAGCAAACTGCTCACTGGATAAATGCGGAATCAGAGAGAAAGAGCTTAGGTCCTATAATCTCTTATAAGGGCATTCCCCCAGTGAGCTAAGGGCCACCACTAAGCCCACCTCCTAAGGGTCCTCCTACCTGCCAGTAGCACCACTCTTCGTCGGATCAAACCTTTAACACATGGGACATTTGGGGATCATCATACAAACCATAGCATAGCCCACTGGCAGTTGCTTACGAAGCCAAATACTAGAAGGATAGTAAAAGTGTGTTGTTTTACTCAAACTTGAAAGAAGAATGATTCAGCAGAGGGGACTCTGACCAAAATGAGAAAGGAGTAGGAAAAACCTGAAAAGATGCACAAACGTTGAGGTCTAATACGTTTGTCTAATATTTCAAAAGATTGCAGATAAGATTCCTAATTAATCTTATAATGATTATTTCAATATCTTGGATATCCTAATATAGGGGATGGAAGACAGAATGGTGAATGGCAGAGTAGAGGATATCTTAATTGTGGGAAAATATTTCGATAACTAGAAGACTCCACTGAAGAAAAAATATCTGGTTGACACATAATTCTTTCGTTATTAGGGGAATGGTAATATGGTCACCAAGAGAGTCACTCAATGTATACTTTGCATATGGTTTCTTTCCCTTAGCATATTTTAAAGGTTCATTCATGATGCAATGTATACATTGTTCCTTTTTATTGCCAAGTAGTATTCTGTTATATGAATACTAAATTTTGTTTATACTTTTGACAGTTGATGGACATTTAGGTATTTTTCTAGGTTTGGTTCTTATGATTAATGCTGCTATGCACATTTTTGTTCAATATTTTCTATAAATATCTGTTTTCATTTCTCTACAAGAAATACCCAGGAGTGGACTTTCTGTGTCATACAGTACTGTTTAACCTTCTAAGAAACTATCAAATTCTTCCAATGTGGTTGTACAACAGCAATATATGAGGTTCTTTCTATTTTATGGTATTTTCTTTCTTCTTGATTATAGCTATTCTGTTGGATATGTAGTAATACTTGAGTTTCAGTGTTCATTTCCATAATGATTAATTACATTAGCATTTTTGCATGGACTTATTAGCCATTCTTGTATCTTCTTTTGATGAAATATTTGCTTACATCTTTTGATTGTTTCCCCCATCCCCAACTTTTTGTTATTGAGTTATAAGAAATCTTTGTAAATTCTGGATACAAGTACTTAATCAGAGACATGCTAAGCATGTATCTTTTCTCAGCCTGTGGTTTTTCATATATCTTTTCTGAGGTCTGATATTTCATTTTCTTAATACCATTTGAAGAGCAGAAGCTTTAAATTTGATGAAATTTGTTTTATCAAATTTTTCTTTTATGATTATGATTTTGGTGCCAGGTACCATGGTGGAAGATTTTGTTTTGCAGGTTAAAATTTATCTCTTGTATTCTGGCCTGTGATTGAATTTGACTTCATTTTTGTGCTATGAGGTAAAGGTCTAAATTTATCTTTATGCTACGATTTTCAGTTGTCTCAGAATCATTTGTTAGGAAGACCAACCTTTTCAACTGAATTGGCCTGATCTCTTAAAGGAAAAATCAATTCATTATCCATTTGAGGCTGTATTTCTTAAATCTCTTCTGTTCTATTAATGTATATTCCTATTCTTGTACTATTATCACTCTGTCTTGATTATTGTGGCTTTATACAGTTTTGAAATACAGTATAAGTCCTCCAACTTTGTTCTTTTTTTGAAATTGTTTTGGCTATTCTGGGTTATACACAATTCTGTAAGAAAAAATCTGTTGGAATTTGACAAAGATTGTGAATTGCCACCTAAACAATATTGAGTTTTCCTATACATGTACATGTAGTGATCACTCCTTTCATTTATTTAATTTGGTTCAGCAATGTTTTTATAGTTTTCAATGTCTTATAATTTTGTTAAATTTATTTCTGTTCTATTCTTTTTTGATACTACTGTGAAGAGAATAATTTTCTCAATTTGATTTTCAAATTGTTTATTGAAAATTACAATTGGCTTTTGTATATTTATCTTGTATACTTGTTATGGATTGGATCTGAAATATTCCCTCAGAAGCTTATGTATTAGATAATGTAGTGATGTTTTTAGGTGAGAAGATTAGTTTATGGGTGCTCTAATCTCATCAGTGGATTAATCCATTTTATGGATTAATAATTTGAACAGACCACTAGGCAGTAACTGTAGGCAGGTGGAATGTTGTTGGAGGAAGTAGAAGGCATGTTCTTGGGAACTATGTCTGTCCCTGCTCCCACCTTTATCTTCCCCATCTTCCATGAGCTGAACAGCTTTCCTCCACCAGTCCATGTGCCATGATGTTCTGCCTCACCTCAGGCCTAGAGCAATGCAGGTGGCTGACTGAGACCTCTGAAACAATGAGCTAAAATAAACATTATCAGATGTTTTGGTCACAGTAACAGAAAGCTGACAGAAATTGGTACCAAGAAGTACCAATTTTGATACTTGCTATGATTATGCCTGACCATGTTGTTCAGAAGCCTTTGGAAACAATTTGTGAGAGGAATTTGGAAAAGTGTGGAGATGCAGCCTAGAAGACTTACAATATTGTAAACAAAGCTTAATGGGCAATTCTAGTGTGAGGTCAGATCAGAATGCCAGTAGGAATGTGGACAGTAAAGATTACTTTTGATGGGGCTGGAGTTGTGGCTCAGCAGTAGAGCGCTTGCCTAGAATGTGCAGGGCACTGGGTTTGATCCTCAGCACCACATAAAGATAAATAAATAAAATAAAGGTAGTGTGTCCAACTACAACTAAAAAAAAAATATTTTAAAAAAGATTGTTTTTGAGGTTTCAGATGGGAATGTGGACTCTACTGGGAATTGGATTGACCAGTTGTGTTACATTATAGCAAAGAATTTGTCTACATTTTGTCCATGTCCTGAGACTTTGTATGAGGCTGAATTTAAAGGTGATGGACTAACTGATCTTGTGTTAGAAATTTCAAGGCTGCACAGCATTCAGATGGTGACATGGATATTTGCTGAAAGCTTTTAGCCAGTTTACTGTGATAAATAGGAGAAAAAACAGAGGAGAAAAATTTTTTAGAACTTGAAGTTTGTCCAGAAAAGCACATGTAAAGTTGGGGCCAAGGATGGTTTGGCTGTGATCAGTGCCATTAAAGAGAAACCAAGTACTTTGCACAGTGACTAGAGGGAAGATGCTGTGAGGGCATCTCAGGAATCAACCAGACCCATGTCAGGCTCAAGGGTGTAAAAGTGAAAACTTATTTGAAAGATGTTGCTTTAAGAAGCGAGTTCCAGAGCCACTTGAGATCCTGCCCCACTTCTCAAATTTGTTTCACTGTTATCAGCCACCCAGGCACTCAGGCCACTGAAGCCAGGTCCAAAGGGCCTGGCTACTGCTTGAGCTGGCAGCAGACTTTGGTATCATCCCTGTTGTACCCATTCTGAAGGAGGATGCTGGGGGTAGAGTTCATGAAGATTTCAAAGGAAGGCCTGGGAGGCCAGGTAACATGTTGCAGGGTCAGAATTACCACAGCAGCCCCTGAGAGGGTGATGCACAAAGCCGAAACTGCAGAGATTATGGGAATTAAGAGATGGTAGGAATGTGGAATTTCTGCCAAGGAAAGCTACAGGCTGTCAACAGAGCCAGTCTAGGAGAGAGGCCATGTGGGTTGCAACCAGCAAGACCATACAGACTAAGCTTCCCAAGCCTTTTGGGGCCCACATTTCCCCACCATATGCCCTGGATACCAGACATGGAGCTATAGGACATGTTTGCTTTGATGGGTTTTGGTCTTGCTGTGGTCCTGTCCCTTCCTTCTGTGCTTCTATCTCTCCCTTTTGGAAGGGGAATGTTTACACTGTGTCATTATAAATTGAATGTAAATAATTTGATTTTGTTTTGTAGAGGAGCTCACAGCTAAGAGTTCGTCTTGAGTCTCTTTGGACTTCAGCTTTTAAGCAATGCTGGAACTGTTAGGACTATGGGGAGTCTTGGAGATGGACTGAATGCATTTTGTATTGTGAGGTGGGCATGAGCTTTTGAGGAGCCACTGGCAGAATGCTATAGTTTGACAATTCTAGACAGGTGGGGTGTGGTTGTTGGAAGTTGGTCATTGGAGGTGTAGCTCTGTACCTCTAGTAAAACGCTGAATAGAAGTGGTGAGAACAGATACCTGATTTCTTTTTTTGTTTCTATAACAAAATACTATAGACTGATATAGAATAGACTTATGAAGAATAGAAATTTACTCAGATTTCCAGAAGCTAAGACTGAGATGAAGATTTGGTGTGTGTGTGTATCTTCATGCTGTGTAATGTGCAAGAAATCATTGCCAAATTCAATGTCATATTTGTCTTCAGAGGCCACCATCACTGAAT
Organism: Marmota marmota marmota; assembly: GCF_001458135.2. Lineage (NCBI taxonomy): Eukaryota > Metazoa > Chordata > Mammalia > Rodentia > Sciuridae > Marmota > Marmota marmota. The sequence continues at coordinate 143,980 of NW_025999930.1, read as the reverse complement.
ACTACAGGTTAGGTAACTTAAACTACAGGTATTTATTTCTTACAATTTTGGAAACTGTAAAGTTCAAGATCAAGAAGATGGCTGGTTTGGTTTCTGGGGAGAGAGAAGTTGCTCAGTGTCTCTTCCTTTCCTTTATGAGAGCACTAATTCCATCATGAGGACTGCACTGTTATAATTACATCTAAACTTCATTATCTCGTGAGGGATTTAGCCCCTAAAACTACCACATTGAGAGTTCAAAATATACTTTTTAGGGGGATATAGTTTAGCCCATAGCAAATTTCTTGAAGCTTTCCCCCTGTTTTTCTTTTAAGACTTTTAAAAATACCTCTTCCCCTTATGTTTAGGCCTTTAATCCATTTTAATTTATTTTTCAAATACAGCATAAATTAAGGGCTCCACTCCACTCCTTTGTACAGAGAGATTCAAACTTCCCAGCCTTCTTTGTTGAAAAGACTGTCCTCATTGGCTGCTCTTACCACCTTAGTTGAAAATCTTTTGGCCATAATATATACAAGGATTCATTTCTGGATTATCATATTCCATTGGTCTGTAAGTCTCTTTATGCCAGTATTGCACCATTCTGACCACTATAGCTTCATAGGTGAGTTTCAAAATCAGGAAATAAGAGACTTCCAACTCTGTTTTCTTTTTTTTTTTTTAATCCTTCAAAATTGCTTTTGCTGTTCAGGGTCCCTGAGAATTCACATGAATCTGGGGATGTATTTTTCTTTTTTTGAAAAATATAATCAAGGGCTGGGGTTGTAGCTCAGTGGTAAAGCACTTGCCTAGCATGTGTGAGGCACGGGGTATGATCCTCAGCACCACATAAAAATAAATAATCAAAATAAAGGTATTGTGTCCATCCACAACTAAAAAATACAGAAAAAAATTTTTAAAAATATAATCAATGGCATCTTGGTAAAGATTGCATTAAATCTGTAAATTGCTTTTGTAGTAGTAACGTTTAGCAATATTAAGTTCTCAGATCCATGAACACAAGATATCATTCCATTTATTAGTGTCTTCTTTAATTCTTTCAGCAGTGTATAGTTGTTTTCAGTGTACAATTTTTTTGCCTTCTTATCTAAGTCTTTCATGAGTTTTTATTCCATATGATACTATTGTAATTAAAATCACTTTATTAATTTCCTTTTTGATTGCTTATTGTTATTGTATAGGAATACAGTTGATTTTTGTGTGTTTCTTCAGATGTGATGAATTTGTTGGTTTTAACAAGGCCTTTTTTTTGGGGGGGAGGGAGTAGAATCTTGAAGGTTTTCTGCATATGAGATCATGCAGTCTTTAAATAAAGACAATTTGACTTCTTTCTTTCCAATTGGATGCTTTTATTTATTTATTTATTTTTTCTTAGCCTAATTGCTCTGGCTAGGACTACTGGTACTCTGTTGAATAGAAGTGATGAGAGTGGGCATCTTTGCTTTCTTTCTGATTTTAGAGGAAAAGCATTTAGTATGATGTTAGTCAAAAATTATCTTTACTATGTTGTAGTATCTTCTTTCTATTCTTAATTTGTTGAAGTTTTTTTTCCTAACATGAAAGGATGTTGAATCTTGTCAACTGTTCTTTCTGCATCAATTAAGATGACCAAAGTTGTTTTTTTTTTTTGAAGGACAATTTTGTTGGATATAGAATTTTTCCTCCACTTTTCTTTCTTATTTATTTATTTGTTTATTTATTATTTTAGTAATTTTTTTGTTACTAGTTTGAACCCAGGGGCTCTGTACCACGGAGCCATATCCCCAGCCCTTTTAATTTTTATTTTGAGAGGGTCTCACTGAATTGCTTAGGGCCTTTCTAAGGTTCTGATTTTGGCCTGAAACTTGCGATTCTCCTGCCTCAGCCTCCCAAGTTGCTAGGATTACAAATGTTTCAAGATGCTCTTTGGTTTATTTTTTAACAGTTTCATTATGATATGTTTTGATGAAATATTGAAGACTTTGAATATCATATACTTGGATGTTCATGTCTCTCCTGATAAGCCTTCTGCCTCTTTGTCTCTTTTCTTTCTATGACTCTCAAATTGTGAAAGTTAGCTCTCTTGATAGTATCCCATATATCCTGTAAACTTTCTTCATTTGTTTTCTTTTGTCTGAATTTTTTCAAGTGACCTGCCTTGGTGTTCATAGATTTTTTTTCCCTTTTCCTGGCCAGGCCTGATCTTGATGCTCTGTATTCAGTCTTTTACTTCATTTGTTCTGTTCTGTAGCTCTAGAATTTCTGTTTGGCTTTTTAAATGTTTTCTGTCTTTTAATTGAATTTCTAGTTTTATTCACGTTTTGTTTTTCTTATTTTGTTGAGTTCTTTTGTAGCCCACTGAGCTTTCTTAAAATACTTATTTTGAATTTTTTTGTCAGTTAGACAAAAAAAAATTTTTTTTTCGTTTAGATCTGTATTTCTTTGGAGGTGGTTCCTAAAATTTTATGTTCCTGTGATGGTATCTAGTTTCATCGTGTGTGTGTGTGTGTGTGTGTGTGTGTGTGTGTGTATGTGTAAATTCCTTGAATTCTCCTGTTGCTATCTTTGCATTTGAAAAAATAGCCTTTACTCCTTTTGAGAGAGGAATGCCTTCACCATATATCCCTGCTAGGTATTCTGAGATGTCTCTCACATCTGTGGAATTGTCTGTTTCACACCTCTTGTTCTGTCATGAGATGAGGGCATTATATGAATGTTTCTCTTCTTCTGATCCTGCAAATGCAGGCTTTGTGCTGAGCCTCCTATTTTTTTTTCCCTAGGGTCATGTCCTAGTTTGCTCAAGTTTGTTTGAATTCTTCTAGTCTTCCAGAGTTGTCCTATCTGTTTGTGTGAATTTCTTGCACTTGCCATTATGTGTTCATGGAGCTGGCCTGGGGAAAGGTGAGTTGAGGCACATAGAGCATTTGAGGGCACCTGTGGGCCAGCTGGGGAAGATCCACAGATGAGGCATCCCAAGAGCCATCCCAAGAAATCAACTTGATGGAACTTAGGGAGTAGTTAGTAGAGTCTGATCCCTCTTCTCTGCTACCAGCCTTTCCCAGCCATACATATATACCAATCACTTCAGTATTCTGAGTGATGTGAGAAAAGAAATGGGCCTTTTGGGCAGTGTCATATGTGGCTGAGGTAGCCAGGTGATCATTCACTAAGCTTTAATTTTCATCCCCCTCGATAAAATTATAGGCCAAGGGGGTCTCTTGACATTGATCTTTGCACCACATAGAGGGGTGACATGAATAAAGTGAAACTCTTCTTACCCTTTTCAATTCACCTATTCTTGGATTTTGGGCCATAGTAGTAGGCTGGAATTGCTTCACTGGATTCCCACACTCCCACAAAAGTACTCTTGTCCTTGGGAAATTGTCAAAATTGATGCTTTTATTGGGGAATGATGGTAAAAAGCACCTAATCTGCCATCTTGCTGACATCATTCCTAGAACTATTATCTATAATTGATTTTTATGGGTTAATCTTTTATCTTGTGACATTACTAAACTTATACATTAGTTCTAGGAGGTTTTGTTTTATCTGATTTTTTTTTTGTATATAAATTCTTTGGGATTTTCTATATAGGACATCATTTTCAAATAAGGATACTTTTATTTGTATTTTTCTAGTTTAGATGCCTTTATTGCCTTTTTAAAAATGAAATGGAGAGAGGCATGGGATGCTGGACGCCAGCTGCAGTGGTGTGCTCACCTAGGCCGAGGGCTGACCTACTGGCAAAGACTGGTGCTATTTCATTCATGATTTTTGTATAGGCTGAAATTTGGGTTGAGTTAAACTGAAGACCTCTACAAAGAGGACCTATTTGGGGTTGGTTTGGTGTTTGGGTTTTTTTTTGATCCTTTTTCTAAAATGGGAGCCTCAAGCTGTATACAAGTGTTAGATCTATATCAAGCAATGCTGAGAGGGCAAGTATTTCAATGCCTATAATTACATAATGTATACTGTTGGGAGCATAAGAGATGCCTTCAGAGGAAAAAAATGTAAAGGATCCTGTAGAAATTCAAAATCTAGTGAATAAAGCCAAAAGAGACCTTGAAATAATTTGTTGACAGTTCACATTGGCCAACTCTATTCAACTGACAAGCTTGTCATTAAGAAACAAGAGAAGCCAAGGACCTAGGGGGCTGGGAACCTCCAGCATCCATTCTGTGGCAGGCTGGGGGCTCCCAATGCCAGCTGAAAATTCCCTTTCACTTTGCCTGCCCTGGGGAAGCTGATAAACTGAGTCATGTTTCCATTTCTGTTTTAGCCTTAGTGAAAAAGCATGGTTGTGCCTTCTTGGTTCATGTGTTTGAATGAAGGGCTGGGAGGTCATCAGAATAATGCTGTGTATTGTGTCTCCTCTCCATCCCATCTCATCTTGTAGCTCATCACCATTTGTATAGAACATATACAGACTTTGTTTTTCTTGGTCCTTGACAATAAACCAAATTGTCTACCTTTTGTTTTGTGCCAAATAAACCAGTAAGATAACGCACATTCACTTCATGGGCAGGGTCCCACCTTGAGCTGAAAACTCCCTTTGTGTGGGGAGTTGGGAGTAGGTCAGGGTGATGAGAAACAGGATGTAACCTGTAATTTACACCTGTGCCCAATGCAGTGACAAAAGGTGGCAGACATATGAATATACACCCAGAGATGGAGAACTTTGCAGCCCAGCCAGAGTGTGAGCTAAGGATTGGCAACAAGCCCCTCCGCACCCCTTGTGCATTAGATTCTTCCTGCCGACAGTCCCCAGTGTGGTGCCTGGACCCTGAAAGAGAGGGAATTGTAGCTTATAGCACTGTGCCCAGCTGTGGCTGACGGTCAGGATCGACTGGAGAAATGGAGCCTTGTTAACAGACAAATCTCTCAGCACTTCCCTCCCTGAGGATTCTGACTTGGTAAATGAGAGGTGAGACAAGAGTTAATATATATTCTTAAAAATCTCCTAATGTTTTCAGTATTTAATCAGTTTGAGGAACCACTGCTCTTTGAGTATGTTACAGCTTATAAAGATTATCAGTTGTATACCTTTATCCTGGAAAATATATTCTTTCCAAACATCTAGAAGCAGCATATTAAATAAGTTACTTGACTTCTGGGAAGCTTATATAGGGCCCAGACCCTATTTAGTGATTTCTCATTCCCTTTTGTGTACAATGTTAAGTGGATTCAAGATTCATGGGTTGGGGATGTGGCTCAAGTGGTAGCGTGCTCCCCTGGCATGCATGAGACACTGAGTTCGATCCTCAGCACCACATAAAAATAAAATAAAGATATCATGCCACCTAAAAAAACTAAAAAGTAAATATTTTAAAAAAGATTCATGTGTTATGGTTTGAATAGGCTCATATAAATTTTATAGTTTCTACCAAAAAAAATTAACCATTTTAAAATAAAGTAATTCGTTGATGGTACTTTCATAATATTGTGTAGCGACTACCTCTATCTAGTTCCAAGATGTCCTTAAAAAGTTTCTTAAATATTCTAGACAGCTTAGAGCTTTACCAGATATGTAATTTGCAAACCTGTACTCATGAAGCAGTTGTTACACATTCATCTCTCTCCCATCCTTTGGGGACCACCAATCAGCTTTCTCCCTATATGAATTTTCTTATTCTAAGTAATTCATATAAATGGAGTCATAAAATGCATGACATTTTGTGCCTGGTTTCTTTCATTTAGCACAAATGTTTTCAAGGTTCATTCACATAGTAACATGCATCACTAGTTTATTACAATATTTCATCAAACATTCACTAGAATTTGTTTATTCATTCATTTATTAACTGGTATTTGGGCTTTTTGACTACTATTGGTAGTGTTGCAGATGAACATGCATGTAATTATATTTGAGTGCCTATTTTCAATTCTTATACAATACTAAGGAGAAGAATTCGCTATGTCATATGGTAATACTATAACTATTTTCCATTTTGCATACTTGTATTTTAGTGTCATTCCTGAATCACATTATCATTAAAATTTCTAAAATAGTAATAAAGATGATGATTATATCTTCTCCAATGATTTAGTTTGTACCATAAAATATTTTATCACTTACTTAAATTACATGTATTATATTTAGAGCAAAACCCAATATTATACATAATTTCTGTAATGGGTGTATTTGGAAGAAATTGATGTGATTTTTTCCATTGCTACCCTAATATTGGCCCCTGTTCTGTAAATTTATTTTATCCATATTCTATATATTCAATCTGATCACAGGAAATAAAAATGTATTTATATTTTAATAAGACCTTTGATTTTCATTCATATGTGTTACTATCTATCAAAGGAAATTAGCACAAATGTATTAAATGAATTTCAAATATAAGTTACAGATATGTTTGGATTATTGAAGAAGCACAGCTATGTCTTTATGATAGTAAAGCAGAGAAATACGCATCAGTGTCAATATGAGCAGTGTCAATATGCCAGGTTTAGACACTGATTTTACCAATATTTAGCTGAATTGCATAACCTCCTTTAGATATATATTTAATTTTTTGAGTAATCACCACCCACTTTTCCATAATGGCTGAAACATTTACATTTCAGCCCACACAAGCCATTTACATTTAGCCCACATTGTATAAGAGTTTTAGTATCTCCAAATCCCCAACATTTCTTAATTCCATTTTTTAGTATAGCCTTCTTAGAAAGAGTGAAGTGGTAATAGATTGTGAGTTTGTTTTTTTTTTTTTGCATTTCCCTAACAGAGTGTCAAGCATCTCTTCATGTGTTTGTTGCCTTCTAGTAAGTCCTTTACCATTTAAAAACTTTGGTAGTTTGTCTTTTTTTGCTGTTTTAGTGTTGAGTTCTTTAGATATTCTGAATAGTTTAGAGCTTTATTGGATATATAATTTGAAAATATTTACTCCCATTCTGTAGGTTGTCATTCACTTTCTGGATAATATCCTTTGATATACAAAAGTTTTAAATTTTAATTTAAGTCTATTTTTCTATTTTAAGTCTATTGTTGCTTAAAAGTGGCATAAAATAAATGCCACTTTTTTCCCATATTTGAGTAATAGAATAGTTTTTCATAACATGTTATCTTAACATTTAGTAAGTTTATTGTTTTAAATAAGATTTTTGCTTTAATTTCTAACATGGAAAATATTAATAGATTTAACCTTCCCAAATAGAAGCCTTTTGTTTTCCCAGTAATTTTTAAGTATCTAAAGGAGTCCTGAGGCCAGTCTGTTTAGAGATCAGGGCTCAGAAGATTTCAGTAACTTCAGCTAATCATTGTCTACCTCTAAAATGTATCCTGTGACTTCGTGGGTGATGAATGAGCTTTACAACAGCCTGGCTCTGTTTCTTCTCCCTCATACTGGTGCTGTTGCTGTTACAATGTATTTCTCCATATACTAAAGCTCCCATTTTACATTGTTATTTTCACTTTAAACAGTTGAGGGGCTCATGGGCTCAGAGTTCCCTTTAAGAAAAAGCTTGCTGTTCACCTACAATAACTGCTGCTCCTTGAGATTCCGAAGCTGTAGTACCTTCAGAATCTGCTTCAGTTTGAGAACTGAGGCTCTGATTCCCCAGGCAGTCCCCAGCACATGAATGAGCATGGCAGGCTCACCAGGACTTGACAAGTTCAGTATGGTGCAGCTCTCTTTTAATGGGCTTTCTTTGTCACAGGGTTCCCTGTTGGGTTGGCTAAGATTTTGTGAGCTCTCCCTGCCAAATCCTGCTTTCCCTATGCCTTTCACAGATGTTTCTGTTTACATGGTGGTCTGAAGGCTTCCTCTGCCTAATTCTGGCCTACTTTTTAACTTTTGTGTACATTACCCTCAATAAATCTCTTGTACTCCTATCTTACCATTTGCTTCCTAGGGGATCCACTGAAACAACACTCTTTGTCTTTCTAAGAGACTTTATCTGGTTTTTAAAAATTTCTTCCTGCAGAATTGAGTTTCTGCATGGTTTTATTTCCCTTTGGCCTAAAGAATTTCTTCATTATTTGATGTAGTTCTAGAGTGTATTATCCCTAAAGGAAAAGGGAAAGAAAGAGAGAGCGAAGGAAACACCAGGAGTCCAATAGGCAAAGCCAGGAGCAGTATGCTTTCGTGAGAGAAGGTCAACAATGGACTTCCAGTGTTATTCCCCAAGGATATTTACTATATATGTCATCGGATGCTGGTGGCAGCTCTGGCCTAGTGGACAAAACCTGACATGATATCAATGTTTCACTATATTAACGATGTGAATTTCTGTGTTTTTCCCCACCTAGAAGAGGCAGCTCAAACAGTGGAGGCATATCTCTAAGACAGACAATGGGGCCATCAGCTTTTAGAAATTATAAGGACCTGGGCTACCTGCCAAGTACTTGGGGGTTATCTGGTTGAATACTGATGTTATAAAGAAAGTACAAATATTCTCCACTTCCAAGCAGTCATGGACCTTCTTGGTAAGGTTGGATATTGGCAGCCCTCTATTCCACACTTAGCACAAATGTTAAAAATCATTTTGTGATTTAGTTAAAAGGGAAATTATGGTGGTACTGGGAACTTGAGCACCTTAAGGACTTTTCTCAAGCAAAAATAATTGTGGAACAATTACCAGACTTGGGCATGTTTGTCCAATACCAACCCTATGATTGGATGTTTTCAGTTGTCCGGATAGGTTTGAGTGGGTCCTGTGGCAGCAGTAGGGCAATAAATGAGTTGCCTTATGGTCTTGATCACAGCTATGGAAGGAGATAGAGGTATAGAAAGATATGGAAACCACTGCCAGGGTTGGAACTGACTGTAGGGCAAGTGCACAGCCATGCTCCTCTGCCAGGCAAATAGGAGGCAGGCAACTATCCAAGTAAGATATCTGGAAGATGTCTAGCTGAAGATGTGGCCACTGGCTGTATAGAAGGTGGATCACAAGAAAAAGAAAACTCTCTGGACCATAACAAAGAAGAAGGGATTTTCAGCAAGATACTCAGACATCATATGTGTATCTATCTCTTATTCTACCTGTTCAATAAAGTAGTCAAGGTTAAGGCCTCATGTGATGGGATAGATAGCTCGAGGGGACAACCTGCACAGTGGCAGGTTAACTTCATCAAAACTTTGTTCCCATAAGAAGACTGCAGTGTTACCCTAATGTGTGTGGACACATACCCTGGACTGCTACAGGCATATTCATGCAGAAGGCAACAATAAATGGCCTCAATGGCTTGGCATTGTGTGTGGCACACCTATGAACATAGACAATGACAAGGGAACACACCTTACTGGCCACAGGATGCAAGAATGGAACTGCCTTTGATCTCTTGTAAGCTTTTCCCAATGTCTCCCATGCTTTCTCTAGGGTCTCTTGTTGGCCTGTGTATTACGTACCTCATTGTCCAGACTATCTTGGACTTGAAGATAGATATATTTCACTGGTTTGGGTAAATCTTGTCCATAAGAACGTCAAATGTCTCATCTGTCTCATGATTTGTATATAAGCTAACCCATTCAATATTGTCTCACATATCTCAGAGACTGCTCCACTTTTAAAGAACCAACTGTATTGAGGCATAATTGACATACAGTAAACACACATGTTGAAAGTGAACAATTTGGTAGATTTTGACATGTATATATCCATTGAACCATCACTATAGTCAGAATGGTAAGCACATCCATCACCTTTGTAAACTGTTTCCTGCCCTACTCTGCTCAGACAATTACCTCTCTCTTCAATAACTATTGATTAGTTAGTATTATCTAGAGTTTTATATAAATGTAATAATATATACTTTGAGGTATGTCCTGGCACCAGTTAATAAAGGCCATCTTTCTGTCATTGAGTTATTTTTGCACCTTTGTCAAAAATCAATTGGGCAGGGGGCTGGAGTTGTAGCTCAGTGGTGGGGCACTTGCCTCTCACATGATAGGCAGTAGGTTCAATCCTCAGCATCACATTAAAAAAATAAACAAAATTTTGTGTCCAACTATAACTGTAAAATATTTTTTAAAAAATCAGTTGGGCAGATTTGGGGTCTATTTATAGATTTTCTGTTCTGTTTTATTGATCTATGTATGTTTATCTCTCTGTAGAAACCACACAGTTCTTATCTTACTAGTAAGCTTCTGCTTTATTCCTTTTTGAAATTGTTTTAACAATTCTAAGTTCTACTTATTATTAGTTTTTGTTAAAATATGTTTTTTATTTTCTGTGTTGCCCAGGCTGGTCTTGAGCTTCTGGTCTCAAGTGATTCTCCTACCTCAGCTTCCAAGTAGCAGGGATTACCAGCATGCACCACCATTCCCAGATGCTTTTAAAATATTTATTTATTTTTATTTTGAAATATTTCATAAATACATAAAACATGATGGGCTCCATTTCAGTTCCCAGTATTACCCCTTTCTCTCCCCTCGACCTTCCCCCTGATCCCCTTCTTCTATTGGTCTTCCTTCTATTAATTTATTTAAAAAATTGGTACATTATAGTTGTATGTAAAAGTGAGATTTATTGTGATATATTCATAAATGCTCATAGCAATAGTTCCTCCCCTTTCCCATCCCTCCTTCCTCCTCTTGATCATCCCCTTCCTCTACTCCATTGTTCTCCCTTCTATTCTCATGAGATCCCCTTTTTAGAAAAATTCCTTATTTCTCTCCAGCTTCCACATATGAGAGAAAACATTTGACATTGACATTCTGGATCTGGCTTAGTTCACTTAGCATGATGGTCTCCAATTGCATCCATTTGCCATCAAATGCCATAATCTCATTCTTTTTTTTTTTTTTTCTGGCTGAATAAAACTCCATTGTGTGTGTATACAGGATTTTCTTTATCCATCATCTATTGAGGAACACCTAAGCTGGCTCCATAACTTAGCTATTGTGAATTGCCCTGCTGTAAACATCGGCATGTAGTATCACTATAGTATGCTAATTTTAGTTCTTCTGGATAGATACCAAGGAGTGGGAAAGCTATGAAGGATCCACTCCTACTTTTTTGAGGAGTCTCCATATTACTTTCCAAAGTGGTTAATATTTCTGATATTTTGATTGGTGTATTATCATACAGGGTTAATTTGAGGAGAATTGTCATTTTAACATTTAGTCTTCCTCTTCCTTTTCAAGGGCTTTTAAAAATACCTCTCAGCCCCACTGTTATGTATAATAATGCACTAAAAATAATAAATATAAAGAATGCAAGAACAAAAAAAGCCTGTCAACAATGTTTTATATTTTCCAGGTTTTGCAAGATTTTATAATATTTATTCCTCAGAATTCCATAATTTTGGTGATATTGTGTTATTTTCTTTTAAATTTTGATTTTTAAAAAAATTTTCTTTTATATCAATTTTGTTTCCTTACAAACTTGTTAAACTTATTTCATTAGACCTGACCATTGTTTTCCACATAGATGATTATGCTACTCATGAATTAAACACATTTTAACTTTATTCCATTATGTATGCATTTTACTTATTTATTTATTTGCATTTATTCTACTGTATACCAATTCCATGTTGAATAGAAGTAGTGTTGGACAGAATTGGAGAGAGTGGAGAGCCTTGTGTTGTTTCTACAGAGAACATTTTTCATTTAGTATGATGTCGACCATAGGTTTTACAGGTTGAAAAGTTGTTTTCTATTCACAGTTTTCCAAGAGTTCATGAAAATAAGGAATGGATTGGATTTTGTCAAATTTTCTTCTGTGTTTGTTCACATTTCCAACAAGTATAGACATGGGAAGATGCTTCCTTTCCCTGCCCAGGAAGTCTCAGTTTGGAGGACAGTATGATGCAAAGGAAGAAAAGGATACACAGTTAGTCATGTGACTTCCAGTTACATCTCCACTCCTCACCCATACAGTGAAATTACTCCACTGCTCTGATTCTCAGTTTCTTCATTGAAGTTGGGTTGATGGAAGGGCCAGTGAGAGAATCCTGGTGAAGTGATGCTGGTGGCTGGCCCTACTAGCTCCCAATTGTCAGGAGCCATCCATGGGTTGCATGTGGGTTACCATGTATGGAAGCCTCGTAGATAGACAAGAGACATCTGGTGTCTGGGAATGGCTAGTGGACATTTCCTCGGTCAATTGCCCAGGAACAATGTGAATCTCTTTCTGGCTCTGCAATGGCCTACACAGCACCTGAGATGGGTGTGACCTGCCAAGATGTCAATCAACATGCTGACAACAAGACATCACGAATCAAGACTCCACCCTTGAAACTTTGTCCCTGCCTTTGATGTACCCCTTAAATAAACCACTGGAGCCATTTTCCCTTGTCTAGTTCCAGAACCCATGTGGACTAGATCTATCAGGGGCTTCGTATTCTATAAGTATTTGTGCTTTGTTACTAATTATCTGAGATTATAAGTTTTAGGGTGGCTTGAACTCCCCCGGGCAGGAAGAACTCCCAAAGAGATGCTGGCCATCATCCCCTTGAAACCCAATATAAGCTGTCTCTCCTCAGGTAGTCCAGAGACAAGGGGAGGAGCAGTCAGATGGTCAGTGGCTCCCCTTGTTGCTTTCAGGGCCTTGCTGTAATCTCTCCCTCTGGGACTGGCTCTGCTGTGTTTGGGGGTGGGAGGTAGTTCTAATGTTGAGTAGGTAAATAGATGTGAGCAGAAGAATGGGGAAGGGACAATAGGCTCACACCATCTTGAGTGACATAAGATCACTCCACATTAGTGACAAAAAGCCCCACTTCCTTTTGACCACATAACACCTTAAAACTGAGAAATGGGTGTAATCAGACCAAGGGACTTTTCATCTTTGGAACATGTGCAGAGCACTAAGGCCCTCTTCCATGGTGGGGGAAAATGTTAACTACCCCAAAGAATAATTCATGAGATGGGAGGGTCCCAAGCAGGTTATTAAAAACCAGCAAGCATGAGGCCACTTCTTCTCTTTGGAAGACCTGCTCCAAGAGCACACATTCATTTCATTATTGAATTTTTTATGCTTTTTATGTGTGTCTCTTGTCTAAAGGTTTTCCTTTGAGGAGACAAGAACAAGGAACCTCCCCCTGGTTAACACTATGGCATCCATGTTCCATGGCTCTGCATCTTGGAATAGAGGCTGGAGCATAAAATCTTTGGCTCAGGCTGATTCTGTTGGGAGGTTTTACAGAAGGCCTATCAGAGTGCTGTCTAGTGGAAATCTAATTGATCCCCATGTGTAAATGTAAATGTTCTGACAGTCACACTAAAAAGTAAAAAGCAGGTGAAAATAATTTTAATATATTTAACCCAATATATACAAAATATTAGTTTCAACATGTAATGAATATTGACATTCTTTTTAAAATTTGTTCTTTTTAGATACACATGATAGTAGAGTGTATTTTGACGTATTACGCATATATGCAGTATAACTTATTCTAATTAGGACGTCATTCTTGTGGTTGTAGATGATGTTGAATTTCACTGGTCATCTATGAATATAGGAAAGTTATATCCAATTCATTCTGTTGTCTTTCCTATTCCCATCTCCTCTTCCTTCCCTTCATTCTCCTTTGTCTAATCCAATGAACTTCTCTTCTTCCCTCCCCTACCCTTAGTATGTGTTAGCATCCACATATCAGAACATTTGGCCTTTGATTTTTTGGAATTAGTTTATTTCGCTTAACATGATAGTCTCCAGTTCTATTCATTTACTGGCAAATTCCCAAATTCCATTCTTCTTTATGGCTAAGTAATATTCCATATGTATATATACCATGTTTTCTTTATCCATTCATCTGCTGAAGGGCAGGCATCTAGTTTGATTCCATAGTTAAACCATTGAGTTGAGCTGCTATAAACATTGATGTGCCTGCGTCACTGTAATATTGGCATTTTTAATGAGGTATCTTATGCTCCTCTTTCATATTAAGTCTTCAAAACACATGTGATTTACATGGAAAACAATTTTAATTAGGACTAGCCACAATGCAACTGCTCAATAGACATTACGGGACTAATGGCTTCCATATTGGACAGATCTAGTGTCCTAACCTGGTCTCTTAGGAACAGAGCCATGCCGCCATCTGGTGGTAACTTAGTCAAATAGCAACCCTGACACCAACTGTGGGCCAGGCCTTGAAGTGGCAAAGATGACATAACTTGACCCTACTTGCTCTTCGAGTGCCTTCAACCTAGAGTTCAGAACAAAGGATTCAAAGTTCCAGAAACAAAGCGGCCTAAAGTGCCCTGGTATTTGATGGTGAAAAGGTTCTAACAATGAAGGTATTTCACAGATACAGAAGTAAGAGGGGGAATGACCTGCTTGGAGCCAGGAGATAAATATGAAGCTGACCTAAATGAAAGACACCATGGCCAGACCATCAGCATCTGTCACTGAAACAATGGAAACTACTTAAAAATAGTTTTTGTTTTTACTAAATAACGAATATATTAATAGGATTCAAAATCCCAAAGTGAAAAGCAAAGAGACTCTCCCATACTCCCTAATTACTCAGTTCCCCTTTAGTGAGGCATCACAATCAATACTGTGATATGCTTGTTGGCACGTTATTTTTACATGTGTAAATCTATCTGTAGAATCGTTCATGAAATGGAATTGTTGGGCCCAAGGATATGCAATTTTGTTAGTTAAAACATATCATTTTTTTAAAAAATTTGGCTTTACTTTATACACTCTATATCCCATAAGTTCACTATTTTTAAAAATTTGTTCTACTTAGTTGTACATGATAGCAGAATGCATTTCAATACATTGTACACAAACGGAGTGCAACATTTCAATTCTGTGGCTATACACGGTGTAGAGATGTACCATTTGTATAGTCATTCATGTACCTAGGATAATGATGTCCATCTCATTCCACCATTTTTCCTACCACCATAACACCTCACCACCCTCCCCTTTGCTCAATCCAAAGTTCCTCCATTCTTCCCATTCTTGCCCCCCCCCCAATCATAGATCAGCAGCCACTAATCAGAGAAAACATTTGGCCTTTAGTTTTTTGAGATTGATTTTCTTTGCTTAGCATAATATTCTCCAATTCCATTCATTTATCTGCAAATGCCATAATTATATTCTCTTTTATTACTGGGTAATATTCCATTGAGTATATACAAGTTCAGTATTTTAAGTGTGCAATTTGAGAAGTTTGACAAAGGTATAGGTAGTTATATAATCACCACAACCATGATATAGAGCATTTCCATCACTACAGGAAACTTCCTTGTTGCTGTTAGTAGTTAATTTCCTTATTTCCACCACTGCTTCTGGAAACTACTAGTCTGTTTTCTGTACTTTACAAGGTGGCCTTTTCCAGAACATCATACAAATGGAATAGTATAGAATATTATCTTTCTCCTGTCCAATGTGATTCATTCATATTGTTAACAGGCATCATATAGCACAGTAAGACCTTTTTAAAAACTATCAGCAGTATTCTATGACATATCCCAGTTTATTCATTCACTAGTTGATGGACATTTGAATTGTTTGTAGTTTCGAGTTATTAGGCATAATGTTTCTATGGATGTTTGAGTAATCTTTGAGCTTTCAGTTCTCCTACACGTATATCTAGAAGTGAAATTTGTAGGTCATATGATAAGTGAATATTTAACTTTACAAGAAGCTGCCACATTGCCTTCTAAAGACATGTACCATTTGTTTGCCATTAGTAATTAGATTTCCAATTGCTCTTTACCCTCACCTGCTCTTGGTTAGAGAGTGCAGTGCCTGACATCATTACTTTAATTTTAGCTATTTGGTGGATATTTAGAGGTATTTCCTTGTGGTTTAAATTTGATGACTAATGGTACTATACGTCATTCATATGCGTACTTGCTACTTGTATACATTCTCTGGTGATGTGCCTGTTCAGAACTCTTGTCCATTTTTTAAATTGGACTGCTTGTCTTATATTAAGGTAAAAGAGATATTTGTTGCCTGGGCTGTTTCTGTTCTTTGTTTTACCACCATGAGTAAGAAAGTCTTCCTTCTGTTTTTACAGTATAAGTAGAACCATCCTGCACTGCTTCTGGGTCTGTATTCTATTTACTGCTTCTTGTCTTTTTTCTTTGTTTTAATGAATTTTTACCTTTTCCAGTTTATTGAAGTAGTAATCTTTTTGTTTTTAGATATAAATTTATAGTTCAAAAAATTGACAGAGCCATTGCCCAAGAACACCCCTATAGTTAAAGACAGATTGAGTTCTTCCTTGCTGCAGTCAGGGAGTATGTATGCCAAAAAGAAAAGTGTGGGTCATCTTAGGACAGTATGTATGTGTGGAGGGGGGTTGTTAGTGCAGGTCTAGGTGGTAGAGTTAGTTATAGGATGGTATTGATAGGGATTACTCAGAATTTATAAACTAGGTATATAACAATTCGGAGTCTCATTTTTATAATATTCTAGTTTCTTTTCTTTGCTTAGTTTTTAGTCTCATAAATATTAAATGAGACTTACAGGTGGTAACTAGATTGGATTGAGCTCCTGCACTAAATCCCAACAGACCAAACCAAAATGAAGTCACTCTTGCTGAAGTTCCAGTGCACCAATCCAAACTAAGTCATTTAGTTTTGGAAATCAGGAGGGATGATAGTCAAATCCCCAAACAGGTTGGTTTTAGACATAAGGAAGTCCCTTCTGCTTTAACCCTCACAAGGGAAGTAACTAACATTAAGCAATCTGCTTTTTGTATTGTGATATTTCCTTGTTCCTGCTAAAGCTACCTTATAAAAATGGACGGTTCTGCTATATCCAGTTTAATTAACACATCTGTTATTTTAAGATGAGATGATACCTGATTAATTGCAAATACATCATTTAATTAAATATGTTGAAATTTTATCTTTTGATAAAAAACAAAGTTGTCTGACAGAGCTGGTAGTAAGAGTCTGGACTTACAGAATCTGTGATGATATTATAGTTTTGATTTGATGGAGTTTATCTCTTTTGTGAATTAGGGTACATTTTGCAAGTTGTGATTTCCTTTTGTTTTTATTTTTTTATGTCACTCTGACTTTGGTGTGGAAAAATGCAGTCTATGGTGTTACGAGATTAAGTTAGCATGGCAAATAGTGGGAAGGCTTTTAAAGGCTGTTGGAACAGGGGAATATCTATTTAGAAAGTATTACATTTATGTCTCTATCACCTATATTCATGATTCTACCATAAAAATGAATCACAATGAAGTATCAAATATACTAGAAGAAATTATGGGAGGACATTACAAATGAAAATATTTATATGCTGAGCAGCGGCAGTGGGGGTCCTGGGGCTGTGATTCTGTGGATGTTGGCAAATTGGGCCCAGGATATAGAGAGTGCAGTGCCTGACAGCATGTCTGTTGTGAGGCTAGGTGGGATAGAGAGGAGGTGGTTGTGGTGGGAGGCAGTGAATCTATATAAATAGAACCCAAGCAGGACCAAAAGGCTAAATTCCAGGAGAGTGAGTGCTGGGCCTTTTCTTTATGAAGCAAAGTCTATAAAGGCTGCCCTGAAGGACAATCAAGTGAAATGCTTTATACATTATGGTGGTTGGCATAAAAATGGGGTGAATGGGGTCCAGAGTACAGATTATTCAAACACATGAGCAATGAATTTCAGAAACAGCGAGAACTTCAAAACACCAATCAGGAACAGAACATAAGAGGGCAAGATGAGAGGAGCTGCCTCGGTGATCTGATATGCCACAGGAAGAATGTTGGTATGAAAGCAAAATGGAACAGATAGAAAACATCTGGAAACAGAAAAAGTGATGGTACCAGTGAGACACCTCAGAATCCTTGGAAGAAAAAAAAGCCCAGGTAGATCCTACTGTTAAAAATAAAATTACATGTTCTTCGTCCCTACTCTGTTCTTAGTTACTCTCCTTATATCAAAGAAGACATTTGGCATTTGTTTTTTAGGGATTGACTAGCTTCACTTAGCATAATCTGCTCTAATGCCATCCATCTCCCTGCAAATTCTATGATTTTGTCATTTTTAACCCACTTGAATCAAAGTGTGAAATATGATATATCAAGAACTATGTGATGTTTTGAACAACCAACAATAAAAATTAAAAAAAAAAAAATTACATTCATGAGTAGTGTTGAAGATTCCTAAAGAGCTAAAACCATGTCTGAATGATGATTACCAGACAAAAACAGCTCTGTTCTTCCTGCCAAGAATGTGGACTCCATTTTAGAGGATTGTGCAAATTAGAAGAAATCTCTAAGAAGCATAGATAATGAGGAGTATGCTGTTAATGAAGTTGTGACAGGGCTAGTTCAATATGATTTTGGGAACTTGGCTCTTCTGTATTTCAGCATGCTGAAATCCCCACCTATCATCCTGATACTCACCTGTGTTAGGTTTATGGACCTGGGACATATAGTGAGACTATTTGTACAAAATGAAATGATGCCGGTCTACACACCCTGGATGAAATGAGTCTTGCTTTATCACTGAACCACTCACATTTCCTGAGGTATCTGGTAAAGATTTCAGCAACTACTTTTGGTGCCAGTAATTAGGAAATGGCTCTTCCTACACCATTGAAAGGCTGTGTGAGGAGCATTCTCACTTATGTTTGGATAAAAATGGGTTTTGTTCTTAGTCCTTCTCTTATGTAAGTTATATGCTTTGAAGATGTTGGTGAATAACACAATTGATGTTTGTTTCTGTTTGATTTTAGCCAGAGAAAGTAAAAGGGTTATAACTCATTTTTTTTTGTTTTCTTACTTTTTCATTTCAAAGTATATTCAACAGTGGACAACAGAGAGACATGCTGTAGAGGGTTTTATTACCTAGTTGACAAAGCTTCTATTGAGCACTGGTGGTTCTCTTCCCTGAACCATGTACTTTTGTAATATGTGTTAATGCCGTGTGACAAAATACTGTGATTCCTAGTGTCACGTGTTCAATTTAAATTTAGTGTATATAACTGAACACATTCATTTGTGCTCCTTTTTTTTTTTAAGGCGCTTTTGCTCGCTTCAGCAGTACATATGCTAAAATTGGAATGAAACGGATATTAGCATGGGCCCTGCGCAAAGATGACATGCAAATTTGTGAAGCATTCTGTATTTTTTCAAAAACTATTTGGGAATCAATCTAACAAAAGAGGTGAAAGTGTTCTACAGTGAAAACTATAGAACACTAAAGAAAGAAATTGAAGGAGGCTGTAGAAGATGGAAAGATCTCCCATGTTTTTGGATAGGCAGCATTAACATTGTCAAAATGGCCATACTGGGGCTGGGATTGTGGCTCAGTGGCAGAGCACTTGCCTTGCACGAATAAGGCACTGGGTTTGATCCTCAGCACCACATAAAAATAAATAAATAAAATGAACATATTGTGTCCATCTACAATGAAAAAAAGTTATTAAAAAATGGCCATACTACCAAAAGCGCTATACAGATTTAATGCAATTCCTATTAAAATTCCAATGATGTTCCTCATATAAATAGTAGTCATGAAATTCATTTGGAAAAATAAGAGGCCCAGAACAGCCAAAGCAATCTTTTGTGAGAAAAGTGAAGCAGGAGGCATCACAATACCAGATCTTAAATATACTAGTATAATAAACTGCATGGTATTGGCACCAAAGCAGACATGAAGACAAATGGTATAGAATAGAAGACAGACAGAAACCCACATAAATACAGTTATCTCATTCTAGACAAAGGTGCCATAAACGCATGTTGGAGAAAAGATAGCCTATTCAACAAATGGTGCTAGGAAAACTGGGAATCCATATGAAATAGAATTAAATGAAATTAAACTCCCTATCTCCTCCCTGCACAAAACTCAAAGTGGATCAAGGGCCTAGGCATTAGACCAGAGATTCTGCACTTATTAGAAGCAAAAGTAGGTCCAAATCTCCATGATGTCAACTTAGGAATTGAATTCTTCAACAAGACCCCTATGGCACAAGAAATAAAATTGAGAATCAATAAATGGATGGTATTAAACTAAAAAGCTTCTTTACAGCAAAGGAAACAATCAAGAATGTGAAGAGAGAGACTATAAATGGGAGAAAATCTTTTCCATCTGCACCTCAGAGCATTAGTCCCCAGGATATATAAAGAATTAAAAAACATAAAAAAGAAAGAAAGAAAGAAAGAAAACCAAAATCCAAATAACCCAATTCATAAATGGACAAAGGAACTGAACAGACACATCACAGAAGAAATACGATCAGTCAACAAATACATGAAAAATTGTTCAATATCTCTAGCAATTAGAGAAATACAAATTAAAACTATACTGGGATTTCATCTCACTCCACTGAGAATGACAATTATTAAGAATATAAGCAACAATAAATGTTGGCAAGGATGTGGGGACTACATTTTGTTGGTGAAACTGCAAACTGGTGTAATCACTATGGAAATCAGTATGGAGATTCCTCAGGAAACTTAGAATGGAACCACCATTTGACCCAGTTATCCTACTCTTTGGTTTATACCCAAAGGACTTAAGCATACTATAGGGATGCAACCATATCAATATTTATGGGAGCTCAATTCACAATAGCTAAGCTATGGAACTAGACTAGATGCTCTTCAACAGAATAATGAATAAAGAAAATGTTGTGTGTATACACAGTGGAATATTACTCAGCTATAAAGAATTAAATTATGGCATTTGCCAGTAAATGGATGGAACTGGAGACTATCATAGTAAGTGAAATAAGTCAATCCCAAAAATCTAAAGGCTGAATGTTTTCTCTAATATGCAGATGCTAACACACAATGTGGGGAAGAATAGATGTTCATTGGATTAGACAAAGGGGAATGAAGGGAAGGGAGGGAAGATGGAAAACAGACAGTAGAATGCATTGGACAGAACTTTCCTATGTTCATATATGAATACATGACCAGAGTAATTCCATATCATGTACAACCACAAGAATGGGAAGTTATATTCCATGTATGTATAATATGTATGTATAATAGTCATGTATAACTAAAAAGAACAAATTTTAAAAGGTACTTAAGTAGCCCATCCTTTGCAGGTCATCATGTTGTTCCTTTCTTGTTGCTCAAATTGTTGAACAGTGGTAGCTTCTTAATAATTTTTGTATTTGTGGCTAATGAATGTTTTAATATGATGAATGCAATGCAATGTATAGCTATAGTTTTCTGGAAAAGTCAATCTTTGGGAATTGTTTTTCATATTTTCAATAAACTTTTCTTTAAAATAAAGAAGAAAAAATGTATGTGACAAAAGCTTGATAATTGTTATAGGTAACAATTCAGTCAGAAAAAACACAAACAACTTGTGACAGAGATGTACACCTCAGATCCCTCACATAAGGGTTGCTAGCTGCAAGGAGTGTGGTTAGCTAAGAGCCTCCAGTGGCTAATTCCTTCAGTTTCATCTGAACTATGGAGCTCAGGTTACCTTGCTCTTGGATGGCCCACACCAGTGATAGGGCAGCTCTGTGGCACAAGGTCTACTCTCATTGGTGACATTTACTTTAGAATTCCCCATGTGGTGGGCAGAGACATCACATTCCCGTAGCTCTCCTTGACCCACCCTGCTTCCTCCCCTTTTCTACAGAATCTCTTAAATCGAAAATCTCTTCCCCTCTTGAGCCCTTCACGAATTTAAGAATTTCACCTTCTCTTTATAAAGAATTCCACGATTACCCTCTATACTTCTTCTTCCCTCAATCCTGCCACACTCCTTCCACTATCCCCATTCCCTTTGAGTGCTAACCATTCCTGTCCACAGGTACTGGAGGCCCTTATGATCACCCCATGAGAACCTCTTTGATTACCCACTTTCCTCACCTGACTTAACCATTTTTGTGGATGGCAGTTTGGTGATGGGTTGTGATGGACAACATAGGGCCACATATGCTGTAGTCACCTCTACTTCTGTTCTACAAGCCAGCTGCCTTCCTGAAGGGATCCATTTTCTGCCACATCCCCAGCCCATGCTTACAGTGAAGGGTGCTTGAGGACCATAGGTTGTTACAGCCTCTTTTAGCTGCTTCACTGTTTTGAAATTTAAAACTTGGTAAAATCGCTGCCCTCCTGCCTCAAATACAGGGCATGTTAATATTTGAGATCTTGTCTCAGGATCCCAACTATCAACTGCGGGGGTTGGGGACCTCCCAGCATATGGAGGTGGCCTTGTTAGTTGGACACTTACGTCCTCTGGTGATAGAAAGGTGTTAGTAGCAGTCTCCTGT
>NW_025999930.1:102735-120405 GCF_001458135.2 Marmota marmota marmota | reverse complement strand
AATGTAAATTGTTAAGAAAATTGTTTTCTTTTAGTGCCTTCTGTAATGTTACATAATTTTTTCTTTAGCCATTATTGCCAGAATTCCTATCTTCATCCCAGTGCTGGTGAAGTCAAAGATAAAACCAATCTACAGCTTCTACAATAGCCATCACTGAACTGCTTGCAGAACTTGCCTGGACACATTGTGAGCTCACCTGTATGCATTGTGAACTATCTGTTGGTGCAGCGACTTGTGGTAGTGTTGGGGTATTTTTGCTGATGATGTCACCGGTGGTACAATTTTTCAAAGGAGCCCTCAATTGGCTTAATGTCATGGCATTTTGCATCCTCCTCTACTAGTGATGGTCTAAAATTTGGGGGCCAACAGAGGTGAGGCAAAGAACCTCACCCCCCCACTGGTGCAAAGGCCTATCCACAAGTATAGCTGTATGCTGGACCGGTAGTCAGTGACGGGTATGATCCAATTGCAGTGGTACCAACCTAAGACAGGAGGCTGACGCCTAGAGGTCAGTTCATCCGATGACGGGTAAGGACCATATGTTGAATTGGACTGCCTAACAGACACGGTCCCTAAGCCACATGCTTGTTGTTTAAACAGAGAGGGGGAGATGTTGAGAGCCACAGTCAAAGGGGCCCCAGCAAACTTCCAGCTGCCAGCAAACTTCCAGCTGCCGGCTGATGATTGGCTCACAGCGGCCCCAGCAACATCTAGCTGATTGGCTCCTCGGCCCCAGCAACATCTAGCTGATTGGCTCCTCTGCGGTGATGCTCATTGGACTGTTTCCCTGCCCTTTCAGACCACGGAGCTGCTCATTGGGGGACTTTTTTTGGCTCCGCCCACGTGACCCAGCCAATCGGCCTCAAGAGCAGGAGGATTGTGGGAGGTGGAGAGAAGCTGGTGTGGGAGAGAGAGGCGTGTGGAAAGCCGGTGGTGGCAGTTGAGGCTCTGAGGATTTTTCCTGAGAGGCTGTTTTGTTTGGCGTGTGTGGTTCTAAAAATAAAGTTAGTTTCTTTTGACAAGTGGCTCCTGATTGTGCCCAGCCAGACTGCGGCAGTCACCTCTACTTCTGTTCTACAAGCCAGCTGCCTTCCTGAAGGGATCCACCTCCCAGAAGGCTGAAGTTTTTGCACTTATCAGAGCTCTCACTCTATCCAAAGATAAACAGGTTAGCATATACACAGACTCCAAATATGCCTTCCTAATTTCTCATTCCTATTTGACTATTTGGAAGGAACATGGATTCTTGACCACAAAGGGATCACCAATGGTCAATGCCTCTCTGATTTCCAAACTGTTAGAGGCACTACTGCCATCATGAGTGGCCATCATACACTGCAGAGGACATCAAAATTCCTCTGACCCAATAGCTATAGGCAACAACAAAGCAGACTCTATAGCATGAGAACTAATGGCAGAATTCTTAGCAGCCCCTATCCTATTTCTATCCACCACAATTAAACCTAACTATTCCCCACAGGAATGACAGGACCTAAAAACCCAAGATGACCATTTTGGGGATGATGGCTGGGGGATCATCCTGGGGTATCAAATTGCCCTTCCTAAACAGCAAGCTTATAGTTTATTAATGGACATTCATATCTCTCTTCATATTGACCCCCAACCCCTTTTTCCAGTTTTTGCAACCCCTCTTTTACTTCCCAGGAATGAGAATACTCTCCAGCAGGTCCACTCCCCTTGTTCTGTCTGCTCTATAGTATCCCCACAAGGGGACATCAAACTTAAAATCCCCATGCATCAGATGAGGGGCCACCAGCCAGACGAAGACTGGCAGATTGACTTCACTCATATCCCAGGCACAAAAAGCTTCGCTACCTACTTACTTTGGTTGATACTTTTTCAGATTGGATAAGAAGCCTTCCCTACCTCCAGGGAAACTTCTGACACCATCACCTCCATCCTCATCGAGCAGATCATTTCCAGTTCCCGCCTCCATCCAGTCAGACAATGGTCTGGCCTTCACTTCTCAGTTTGTTCAACTAGTCTCCAAAGGCCTCAACATCACTTGGAGGCTCCACATCCCATACTGACCCCAATCCTTGGGTAAGGTTGAGAGGACTAATGGCATTCTCAAGGATCATCTCACTAAACTTTCTATTGAACTCAGGCTCTCCTGGCCCAATCTACTGCTGTTGGCCCTCACCTGAATTCGAGCATCCCCTAGAGACCCCTCAGGCCTTAGCCCCATTTGAGCTACTCTGTGGGCACCCCCTCTTTTTAAATATTTATTTTTTAGTTGTAGTTGAACATAATACTTTTATTTATTTATTTCTATGTGGTGCTGAGGATAGAACCCAGGGCCTCACATGTGCTAGGTGAGCACACTACCACCGAGACACAACCTCAGCCCTGGGCACCCTTTCTTAATCAACCAAAGCTTTCCAGTCACTCCTCCTCCCCTTATGTCATACTTGCCTTATCTCACACTTCTACACAAACTCCTAAGGGAACACGCAGACCAGTGCCTTCCTGTGCCATCCATTGCCACAATCCCAGCACAACCACAAACTGAACTGGACACTCTTCATTTGGGTGACACAGTCTTACTTTGGGAACTGCATCCTCAATCATTGGAACCTCACTGGATGGGATCCCATACATTCATACTTACTACCCCAATGGTGGCCAAGCTTTTGGGCCACTTCCCCTGGTACCATGTCTCCTGCCTTAAAAAGGTGTCTGTCCCAAATGTCCAGTCCTGGGCTTCCACCACACTGGGGCCCACCAAACTCAAGATTTCTCAACAATCCTCATCTTCTTTTACTAATAATTAATCTCTCTCAAGCTTCTATCTCAACCCATAGATGGTGCTTTTACATCCAAGCAACATGGCACCAGGATGGCACCACTCACTCTCAGTTTATGGGTCAAGGCGATAGCATTTCCACTGGGTGCAATCAGGCGGTCACCCTTAACATTACTGGATTCAACCAAGCCACCTTGTCCCACCTATGTGCAGCAATGCTATGCTTCATATCAGACCAAACTGAGAAATCATGTAAGCACTGTCCTAACACCTATGGCGGGTACCCTTGTAATTCATGCAAGAAATGCATCCTAGATAAGCCTTGCTATGAGAAACAAGCATACATCAAATTAACTATTTGGGACCCATGGGACCCAAAATGGGCTTCCCGTGTTGATAGTAAATTTTATTCTTGGGGTTGTGCCAAGCTCCCCTCAGCCTCTATCAGAATCTGGAGAATTTATGTACATGTTTTCCCTCAAATTCACATAACCACCCAAGAGCAAGAGAAAGAACTCCAACACTAGATGCAGTTGCCCATCCTAAAGCTGCCCCTTTCTCATGGATGGCCCTAGTACATCAGAGCCTTTAGCTTCTCAATTTATCCAAAGTTAATAACATTTTAGACTGTTTCCTCTGTGCAGTTTAAATTGTACTCCTTTAATTGTGATTCCCATTGATATTCCTCTCAATAACTCAACCATACCCCATGGTTCCCCCTCTCCAGCCTTTGAGAAAGTACCTCTTTTTCATAAAATCAGGAAATTTCCCCTGCTCCTACACTGGTTCAGCACCCTGTGACAGATTGTTCGAATCTCTTCCCCAAACTTTGCTCTGCTGGGGTTCTTTTTCTGGTACAATGGTACTCTAACAAAAAAATCTAAACCTCAGAATGCCCTTTGCTTTTTGTGTTCCTTCCACCTTGGTCCCTCAATTAATTCTGTACAGTGAGGCTAAATTAACATGGCTTGTTACCATCTCCCTTTCCATGGCAAGATGGACTGTCTTTCTACTAGTATTGGTTGGATTCTCCCTGGCCTCCTCACACACTGCCTCTGGACTCGGGACAGGAGGACTTGGTTATGCAGTAACCACTACTCAGAAGCTTGAACAACAACTTTGGGAAGTGGTAGAGGCATCAGCCACCTCTCTTGCTTCCCTACAAAAGCAAATAACACCTATTTCCCAAGTTTCATCACAGAACTGTCAAGCCCTAGATCTCCTGACAGCAGACAAAGGAGGAACATGTCTATTCCTGAAACAAGAATGCTGCTACTATATCAATGAACTATATTGATTGAAAAGAATGTCAACACCCTTCATCATTTGGGTGAAAGGCTTAAATAGCAGCAATCAAATGAACCTTGGCCAGGCTGGTTAAACACTACCCTCATTACATGCCTGACTTCCATTCTCACTCCTATATTAGTAATAGGACTTCTATTAATGATTGCTCCCTGCCTCCTCAGGTTCGCCCGAAAGCACATGGGTGAAATTGCCAGAGTGACCTATAACCAGATGATCCTACACCCCTATAGTCACCTCCCTATCGAACTGACACCCGAGCCATCCCCTTCTCCCCCAGCACCCCTAGCCAGCAAGAAGTAGCCAGATGAAATTCGGTGCCCTAAATCATAAAAAAGGCCGGGATGTTAAGTTGGTTTGAAGTAGCTAAGGGAACAAAGCACCAGGCAACCCGCACATGCGAAATAACAATCAAGTGCTGACAGACAAGCAGTTATGGTGCCTTATAACCACCTGTCAATCAACGGGGTCTCCTGACCAATCCTGGAAGAACATGGATCTCTGCAAGATCCTCTGACCAACCCCAGGAGAACAAGGGACTCTAAAAAACTCCCTTTCCCATCCCAAGCCCTCCCTTCCTGCCCTAAGCCCAATAAAATTCCAATCTAGCTGAGCCTGGTTATGATTGTCCTGGACTCGCTCTGTTGCACTGGAGGGTCTCACCTGGGAGCAAATCTCAATAAAGCCTTGTTTAGCAGCTTTTAATCTGCCTTCTTGTGATCACAGGTGCCTGACTTTTTATAGAGAGCCCATTCCTAACTCTAAATCACATTATATATGTTGGGAACCTAATTTTGGATTTGTAAGTAAAGGGGAAGATGTAGCCAGGGTCATATGAAAGGAGATTACAAGTTATGGCCTCTACCCTGCTTCAAGTCTTTCCACAAATATGCATTCTCTGGAGTTCTCTAGGGTACTTCTCCTTTGGAATTCCTCACCTCTGTCCTTTGGCTTCAGTGCTGATGGGGATGTGTGTTTATTTTCAGTGTGGTAGAGTACAATATTTTTAAACATGTATGGTTGTTTGTGAACACTCTAAGGCTTCTTCCTCTTAATGGAGCCCACACAGTCTTACATAACTGCTGGAAGATGAATGCTTCATTTCCCAACTAGAACTGGGGTTCAGCATGTCACTGACCCAGCTCTCTGGACTTTACAGGACATTAGTTAGGAGAAGGCTGCACTGATGCCTTCTGCAACCTGCCTTCATTACTTCTTCCACATTCCTATCTATGGAATTGGGAGGCCAGACGATGTGAAGAGCTTTCCTCCTAAGTGAATCTTTCACTTTTCTTTCCCCAGACCTGCCTCTGCAATTTGACCCTTCTCTAGGAAGATAACTCAGGAGAGCAGGAATATTCCTGACAACCAGTGATGAAGTGAGTCCTGAAATTCTTTCCTAGCTTTTTTTTGGAAGGACCCTTTGCCCTTTCTCAACCTGGAGGCTACCTTCTTGGTTTTAGGCAATGCCTATCCCTAATCTTGGAGGTATGACCCATCTTACCTGGAGTTTTGTCTCCAACTTGTTTGCTCCATTCACAACTGGGGTACTCACCAAGTAGTTAATCATGATTATCATATCCTTTAGAGTTAAAATAAAAATACAGGGCATCCATCTTTATATGTCCAGTGATTTCTAAGGCTTAAAAAATTGTAGGAAGACTTTCAAGGGAAGAATCATCTAAGCTTCCCCTGAAGTAATTGGTAAGTGGAAGAGTTAGGGGGAGACATTCCTGTGGCAGCCTCTTAGGAAGCCTACCTTCTTAGAGACCAGGGGACTGGCAGGCTGTCTGTCTCTCACCATGTGGAAAAGCTTACAGTAGACAGTGGCCTTTGGACATATTAGTTTTCTCTCTGTAGATATGAATATACTGAATAGATTTGTTTTTGCAGGCTTCATGCTTTATATAATTTAAGTGAGTTTTCTATATAGAGGCTTCTTGACTTAAGATGGGGTTATGTACTGATAAACTCATTGTAAGTTAAAACTATCAAAGTAGAAAATGTGTTTGATACACCTGAACTATCAGACATCAAAGCTTAGCAGCACAGTGCTAGAGTGTATTATTTACCCTTGTGATCCTGTGCCTGACTGGGAGTTGTAGCTTATTGCTGCTGCTGCTGCTCATTGTGAGAAGATCATACTATACATACTGCATGCCCAAAATTTAAAATCAAAGTATAGTGTCTAATGAATGACTATGTATCATTTGGTCACCATTATAAATTTAGAAAGGTATGTCAAGCCATCCTAAGTTTAAACCAGCTGTAGTTAAACATTGGAAGATCATGCATTACAGTCTGGATTGCCTGCTTATCTGAATATAAATCATTTCACACTGACTAGGTAACATGTTAACTTGATATAATTGAATAAATATTGACCCCAACAAAACAGCTGGTAGGCAGGGCTCTTTTGTGTTTATTATACAAAATACATATTGTAAGTTTTACTAATTGAGTTTTGCTTTGACCATGCTATAAATATTTTGGGTAGGTAATGTTTTTGAGAGAAGATCTGGTTATAGTCAAGTCATAATCTTGTGCTTATATGTTGGATATTTGCACATACCAAGATAAGTTCAAAATTATTGGTTTTGATGTTTTTAGAATGTCATTGAGACCTGTGATTTGTCAAACCTGCACACCTTTGAAAGAAAATATATACATACAATGTGTAAATCAGGGTACTTCGAAAAGTAAGAATGGAATTTTCCCTTCTGTTTCACGTTACTGTGAATATTAAAGAGCATTCTGGGCCAACATTGGAATGTTGGCTTATTTTTCCTATTCTTACTCTGCCACTTCTGTGGGATTCCTAGTAGGCCCTGATCCTTATCCTATGTGTGACCAACATCTCTCTAATATACATTTTCCCCCCATTTTAGTCATTTTCTCATAAGAAAAAAAATGATGGAAAGGCAGAAGCATCTGAGAAGTTTTTCTTTTTAAGATGAAGCTTTTAAGAGTCTCTGGCACTCAAAAAATCTGCATAAAAGAACCACTATCTGTAATTTTCTCAAAGGAACTAAAGAACAAAGGGGTTTTGGTGATTTATTTATTACTGTTTGTTACTTGAGATGTTTGATATTTTATGGTTTTAAAGTTGCATTTCAAGGTGCTTTATCATGCATCAGATCTGAATTGTGTAGAAAAATTTGACCTTTATATTACAACATATTGAGGCATCTGTTCCCTAAGGGAAAAGTTGTAACATACATTAGAGGTTTAACATTGAAGGGAGACACAAAATATTAGCTAATAAGAAATTAGTTAACACTCTTTCATTGAATCTTAATTTTTTTTGAATGTCTCCTCTTTGTTGCAGACTTTGATGATCTACAGTGATACCTATAGCACAGTCTTCATTCATCCAAGACACCCAGTTTATTTATGGGTCCCCTCATTGGAATTAAGACTTTTTAAATTTTGTTATATATTTTGTTATAAAATTTTGAGATATTTCAGAATATCACATACCATAAAATTCACCCCTTTAAGATGTACAATAGAGTGAATTTTAGTATTCTCTTAATAAGTTATGAAACCTTCACCACCTTATGTTTTCATCACTCCCAAAGGAAATCCTGTTCCATTAGGAGTTATTTCCTATCCTGTCCTTCTGCCACTGGCAACCACTAACCTGTTTTTGAGTTTTGTGGGTTTAATCTATTCTGGATATTTCATATAAATGGAATCATTTTAAGAAACCAATGTGCCATTAAAAATGGCAGAGAAGAGAAATCTAGTTCTCAGTTCTTCCCCCAAAGCAACTAATGAGCTGACTTTGGTAGGATTATAGAATGTAGTCAAAATTTGAAGACTTGCTGAAGAAAAAGTTTCTGCTTACTGGCAAGAGAGTATAGTGTTGTGTTTTAAACCATTTAACTACCATTAAATTGCCTGCTTGCCAACTGCATGAAGAAGCTTGGCTCAAAGACTTTAAGTAAACTTTCTTAATAAGCACAAAGAACTAAAGAAACCACAAAGAGAACCAAAGGAAATGAAGTCAACAATGTTTCAACAAATAGAAAATATCAGTAAAGAAAAAATATTAAGGGGCTGGGGATGTGGCTCAAGCAGTAGCGCGCTTGCCTGGCATGCGTGCGGCCCGGGTTCGATCCTCAGCATCACATACAAAACAAAGATGTTGTGTCTGCCGATAACTAAAAAATAAATATTAAAATTCTCTCTCTCTCTATCTATCTCTCTCACTCTCCCTTAAAAAAAGAAAAAAAGAAAAAATATTAAATAGGAACAATATAGAACAGTAGGATACATGTAGAATAACTGAAGTGAAAAATTTGCTAGTGGGGTTCACAGCATATCTGAGTAGACATAGTAAAGACTCAGTAAACTTGAAAATAGTTCCATTGAGATTATCTGTTTTGAAAGAGCAAAAAGAGAACAGAATACTATAACAAACAAAAACCAGCCCAAGAGACCCATGGGACACCATCAGGTAGGTGTACTAATATGCACATAATGGAGCTGTAGAGAGGAAGCAGAGGATTGAAGAAATAATGTCAGAAACTCTCCAATTTGATGAAAGACATAGATCTATGTATTCAAGAATCTTAACAAACTCCAAGAATGATGACCATAAAAAGATTCTCACCATGATTGTTCTACTCATACTGTCAAAACCCATAGAGAATTTTGAAAACACACTTAAGTAAGAAGTGACTCCTTCCCCACAAGAGATCCTCATTAAGATTAACAACTGATTTCTCATTTGGAACTTGGAAAGTTACCAATAAAGATAACATAAGTTCTTTAAAGAGAAAGTAGTCAACCAAGAATTCTATACCTGACAAAACTATCTATCCCTCAAGAATGAAGAAAAATTAAGACACTTTTAGACAAATAAAAGTGAAGGGATCTTATTAGCAAATTTTCCCTGCAAGAAAAAAATAGCCAAAGTAAAAGTATATTGGACTGAAATTAAAATATAAGGAAAAGAGCAGGTAACTTACTACCTACATATTAAAAAGTAAATAGGTAACTTAATACCTACATATTAAAAAGTCAGTATTATTATACTTTTTGGTTTGTAATATGCTGTCTTATTGGTTATTTAGGAAAAATGCACAAAAAACTATAAATCTTTGTTAATAGGCATATAGTATATAAACACCTAATGTATAAAAATTACAGTGTGAAAAGGGAGGGCTGGAAATGCACAGGAGCAGAGCATTTGTATATTATTGAAACTAAGTTGGTATTTTAGCTGACATAATTATTGTAGTACCTTGTTTGTGGGAGATATGTTCAAGTGTCCCCAATTAATGCATAAAACCATGGATAGTATCAAACCCTAGAATGCCATTATCATTTTAACTAAGTACTTGTCATATACTATGGCTGTAGCTTTTCCAGTATGATGTGTGGCAGCAAAACTAGCATAAATTTCCCCCCCTTTTACAATATTGCATTCTTACCAGAGATCTTAACAACCTCAGCCTGATTTTTTTCTTTTGAAGTTAAGAACTTTCACCTTTTTACTTAAGGGAAAAACTTTACACTTTTCTTTGTTATATCTGAATAGCCACCATCACCACTCTTTTTTTTCCATTTTTTTTTAAAAATTGGTGAATTGTAATTATACATAATAGTGGGATTCATTGTTACATACTGATATATTCACACAATATAACAATATGATTTGGTCATCATTCCCCCCATCCTCATATCTTCCCTTTTTGTTCCCACCCTCCTACCCCCTAGTCCCAATGTCTCTATTCCTGAACTTTGGGGCTATCATCAAGTAAAATAGGGTTATTTGTACACAATCACTGTGATAACCACAATAGTTATCTGGTAACGAAAATGGCTATGAGGAGACTAATGGGTGGGTAGTGTATACATGTGGGATAAAGGAATGGTACTTCAACTGGGTGGGTTCAAGTGAAAGGCATGAGATTTCATTATGCTACTCAGAATAGTACACAATTTAATGTTCATGAATTCTTTATTTCTAAAATTTTCTACTAAATATTTTTGGGTTGTGGTTGACCATGGTAACTGAAACCATGGAAAGTTAAACTGCATGAAGGGGGGAGACTATTGTAAAATATTTATTACAGGTAATCACACTAAATGTAAATGGACGAAAATTTCCCCAAAACACAGACCAGTAGAGTGGATTAAAAATAAAACTGAGGGCTGGGGATGTGGCTCAAGCGGTAACGCTCTCACCTGGCATGTGCGGGGTGCTGGGTTTGATCCTCAGCACCACATAAAAATAAAATAAAGATGTTGTGTCCACTGAAAAATAAATATTAAAAAATTCTCTCTCTCTCTCTCTCTTTTAGAAAAAAAACTGAGATCTATATGCTGTCTATAAGAGGCTTACTTTAGATATAAGGAATCAGAGAGATTGAGAGTATAAGAATGGAAAAAGATACTCCATGCAAATAGTAGTAAGCAAAAGAGAGAGGTGGCCATGTAATTGTGAGACAAAAAAGGTTACAAGAGATTAAGAGACATCCTATATTGGTAAAATGTGGACTACAGAAAGAAGTTATAGTAATAATAAATATTACAATTACCTAGCAATATAATCTCAAAATACAAGAAGTAAAAACTGACGCAATTAAAGAGGAAAGACAGCTCCACGTTAATGGTTGGTGATTAGTACTCTACCTTCAATAATAGTTAGAACAACCAGATGAGACTGATAAGAAAATTTAGAGTATCAATTGCACTATAAACCAGTTACACTTAACTGATATATACAGAAAACTCCACACAACATCACAACATTCCTCTAAAGTGCACACTGGACATTATCTAGAATAGACTACATGTTAAGCCACAAAACAAGTCATAATAAATTTGAAATGTGGGCTGGATTTGTAGCTCATAGGTAGAACACTTACCTTGTATGTGTGAGGCACTGTATTTGATCCTCAACAGCACATAAAAATAAAATAAAGGGATCGTGTCCATGTACAACTAAAAATTATTAAAAATAATTGAAATGACTAAACTCATACAAAGTATATTTATGGATCACAATGGAACAAAACTAGAAATGAGTAACAAGGAAAACTAGAAAATTACTGACTATGTAGAAATTAAATTATTACACTCTTAATGAATAAACAGAAGAAATCAAGAAAAGATGGAATATACCTTGAAATGAATGGAATTGAAAATACAACCTACCAAAACTTATGGGATATAATAAAAATAGTGCTCAGAGGGATTTACAGTTAAAATTACATTGAAAATATAAAAAAATCTCTCTTGCCCACTTGCCCGCCTGCCCTGTGCCACTGTGGCCCAGAGTTCCAGACATAGAGCCTCCCACACTGTGACACTGTGGCCCAGAGTTCTGGAGGCAGAGCCCACCCACAGCCCGGAGTTCTGGGGAAGAGCCACCGTGCACTGGGGTTCCTTATTCACCAAACATGGCTCCACAGCCCAACATCAGGAAACATACAGGTTTGAGGCTGCCACCACTGGGATACCACCACTTCTATCCAGAGACAACAATAAGGACATGGTAAGACATTACCAAGGTCTCTGTGGCCTGGCTGCACCAGAGGTTTCTCTATTAGGGGTGCTAACAATTATCCTGTTGCTGAGATAACAGGGAGTCTTGCATGGAGTAGCCTATCTCTTGTTTCTCCTACTAATAGCCAACTTCCTATGATTACCCTCTCACTAGTCATATAATCTAATACCTCCATATTCTCACATCCTACTTCATAAACATCTCAGCCAACCCTCAGTTCCCCTTCCCACCATCAGAAACTGTGAACCATTACACAAACTTATTGACTATATGGTTGAAGATAACCAAACTAATCATATCTGTTTATAGTGAGAAACCTGTAAATTTAAAAATAGAAGCTAACTGATATATAGCTGCACATTGGGTACATTAAGTGCTATAATATTGGTCTCTCCCTTGAAAGTGAGGTTTTGGTAACCTGTAGGCACACTATAAGACAATAAAGCAGAAGCTGTAATACCTCAGATCTACATTGCAAGACAGGAAGACACATAGACATCATGTAAAACCAAGGGAGGAAAGTGCCCCAAAGAAACCAAGACACTACAACAATAGGATCCATAGATAGTGAAGTAGGTGAAATGTCAGAGAAGGAGTTCTGAATATACACAACTATAATGATTTGTGAATTAAAGAACAACCTAAGTGAGCAGATACAGGCAAAAGTCGATCACTCCAACAGAGATAATGGAACAAATTCAGGAGACCATCAATCATACCAACAAAGAGATAAGAGAGCAAATACAGGTTGCAAGAGATTACTTCAAGAAAGAGAGAGAGAATGAAAACAAACAAACAGAAATTGGTGAAATGAAAGAAACAATAAGCCAATTAAAACACTCAATAGATGGCATCACTAACAGACTAGACCACTTAGAAGACAGAACCTCAGACATTAAAGGAAAAAAATACAATCTTGAAAATAAAGTTGACCTTACAATGAAGATGGTAAGAAACCATGAACAGAACATCCAAGAATTATCAGATATGATCAAAAGACCAAATTTAACATTTATTGGAATAGAGGAAGGTTCAGAGAGTCAAACCAAAGAAATGCACTATCTCTTTAATGAAATAATACCAAAAAATTCCCAAGCATGAAGAATCAACTGGAAAATAAAATACAAGAGGCCTTTAGGACACCAAATGTACAAAATTACAACAGATCTACACCAAGACACATTATAATAAAATGCCTAGCCTACAGAATAAGAATAGAATTTTAAAGGCCACTAGAGAGAAAAATCAGATTACCTATAAGGGAAGACCAATTCGAAACTCAGCAGATTTTTCAACCCAGCTTTAAGCTAGGAGATCCTGGAACAACATTTACCAAGCTCTAAAAGATAATGGATGCCAACCAAGAATCTTATATCCAGCAAAATTAAGCTTCAAATCTGATGATGAAATAAAAACCTTCCAGATAAACAAAAGCTAAAAGAATTTACAGCAAGAAAGCTTGCATTACAGAACATACTTGGCAAAATATTCCATGAGGAGGAAATGAAAAACAACAATGAAAATCTGCAAAGAGAAGAATTACAATAAAAGAAAAGCCAACCAAAGGAGAAACCAAGTCAAGCTAAACACCAAAAATAAACAAAAATGACTGGTAATACAAATCATATCTCAATAATAACCCTAAATGTTAATGGCTTAAACTCACCAATCAAAAGTCATAGGCTGGTAGATTGGAATTAAAAAAAGACCCAACAATATGCTGCCTTCAAGAGACTCATCTCATAGGAAAAGATGCTCACAGACTGAAGGTGAAAGGTTGGAATAAAATATACCATACATATGGCCTACGTAAGCAAACAGGGTTTTCATCCTCATATCAAATCAAGTAGACTTCAAGTTAAAATTAGTCAAAAGGGATAGAGATGGACATTTCATACTGCTTAATGGAACCATAAATCAACAAGACATAAGAGTTAAAGATATATATGCCCCAAACAGTGGAGCATCTATGTTCATTAAAATCAAACTCTTCTCAAGTTCAAGAGTCAAATAGATCACAATATAATAATTCTGGGTGACATTAACATACCTCTTTCACCACTACATAGATCTAAAAAAAAAACCAAAAACCAAAAACCAAAACAAAAACTAAACAAATAAACTATAGAACTCAATAATACAATCAATAACTTATACATAACTGACATATATAGAGTATATTATCCATCAATGAGAGAATACACTTTCTTCTCAGCAGCACGTGGATTTTTCTCTAAAAGAGACCATTTGTTATGCCACAAAACAAATCTTAGTAAATAAAAAAAGTAGAGAAACTACCCTGCATTCTATCAGACTACAATGGAATGAAATTGGAAATCAATGATAAAATAAAAAATAAAAGCTACTCCAACACCTGGAGGCTAAATGATATGTTATTGAATGAACAATTGGTTGCAAAAGATATCATGGAGGAGATTTAAAAATTCTTAGAGATAAATGAGAATATCGATACAACATATAAAAGTCTCTGAGACACTATGAAGGCAGTGTTAAGTGGAAAGTTCATTGCATGGAGTTCACTCCTTCAAAGTAGAAAAAGTCAACAAATGAATGACTTCACATGACATTTCAAAGCCCTAGAAAGAGAAGAGCAAATCAATCCCAAAAGCAGTAGGAGACAGGAAATAATTAAAATCAGAGCTGAAATAAAAAATTGAAACAAAAGAAACAATTGAAAAAAATTTAAAAAATGAAAATTTGGTTCTTGAAAAAATTAATTAAATTGACAGACCCTTAGCCATGTTAATGAAGAGAAGAAGAGAGAAAAATCAAATTACTAACATCTGTGATGAAAAAGGAAATATAATGTTGGACACTACAGAAATACAGAAGATAATTAGAAATTATTTTGAAACTTTGTTCTCCAATAAAATAGAAAATATTGAAGGCATTGACAAATTTCTAGAGGCATATGATATGCCTAAACTAAATCAGGACGATATACACAATTTAAACAAATCAATTTCAAGTAAAGAAATAGAGGATGCCATCAGAAGCCTACCAACCAAGAAAATAATACCAGGACCACATGGATACACAACTGAGTTCTACAAGACCTTTAAAGAAGAACTAATATCAATACTTCTTTAACTATTTCATTAAATAGGAAAAAGAGGGAACACTTGCAAACAAAATCTATGAGGCCAATATCATCCT
Organism: Marmota marmota marmota; assembly: GCF_001458135.2. NCBI lineage: Eukaryota > Metazoa > Chordata > Mammalia > Rodentia > Sciuridae > Marmota > Marmota marmota. Next base: position 105,634 of record NW_025999930.1, on the reverse strand, counting down.
GATCCAAAACCAGACAAAGACACATCAAAGAAAAAACTTCAGACCAATATCTCTAATAAACATAGATGCAAAAATTCTCAATAAGATTCTGGCAATCAAATACAAAAACATATCAAAAAAGATAGTGCATCATAATCAAGTAGGGTTCATCCCAGGAATTCAAGGTTGGTTCAACATATGGAAATCAATAAATGTAATTCATCACATCAATAGACTCAAAGATAAAAATCATATGATCATCTCAATAGATACTGAGAAAGCATTTGATAAAATACAGCACCTCTTTAGGTTCAAACACTAGAAAAACTAGGGACAACAGGAACATACCTCAACATTATAAAGATTATCTATGCTGAGCCCAAGGCCAACATCATTCTAAATGGAGAAAAATTGAAAGCATTCCCTCTAAAAACTAGAACAAGACAGGGATTCCCTCTTTCACCACTTCTATTTAACATAGTTCTTGAATCTCTAGCCAGAGCAATTAGACAGATGAAAGAAATTAAAAGAATATGGATAGGAAAAGAAGAATTCAAATGATCACTATTTGCAGATGATATGATTCTATTCCTAGAAGACCCAAAAATTCTACCAGAAATCTCCTAGCACTAATAAATGAATTCAGCAAAGTAGTTGGATTTAAAATCAAAACTCATAAATCAAAGGCATTTCTGTACATCAGTGACAAATCCGCTGAAAGTAAAATTAGGAAAACCTCCCCATTTACAATAGCCTCAAAAAAAAAAATACTTGGGAAAAAAATTTAATGAAAGATGTGAAAGACTTCTACAATGAAAAATACAATATGCTAAAAAAAAGAAATTAAAGAATACCTTAGAAGATGGAAATATCTATCTTGTTCTTGGATATGTAGAATTAATATTGTTAATATGACCATACTACCAAAAGACTATACAGATTCAATGCAATCCCAATCAAAATCCCAGTGGCATTACTTATAGAAATAAAGCAATCATGAAATTCATCTGGAAAAATAAGAGACTCAGAATAGCAAAGCAATCCTTAGCAAGAAGAGTGAAGCTAGTGGCTTTATTACTCCAGATCTAAAATTATACTACAAAGCAATAGTAACAAAAACAGCATGGTATTGGCACCAAAACAGACCTGTAGACTGATGGTACAGAATAGAGGACACAGAGTCTAACCCACCTAACTTCAGTTATCTTATATTAGACAAAGGAGCCAAAAACATACATTGGAGAAAAGATAGCCTCTTAAACAAATGGTGCTAGGAAAACTGGAAATTTACCTGTAACAAAATGTAATTAAACCTCTACCTCTCACCATGCACAAAACTCAACACAAAGTGGACCAAGAACCTAGGAATTAAAACCATAAACCTTTCACCTAATGGAAGAAAAAGTAGGCCCAGATATCCATGATGTCAAATTAGGCTCCAACTTTCTTAATGAAACTCCTCTAGTGCAAGAATTAAAACCAAGAATCCAAAGTACATGTATGAAGACATGAATTGGTGTGAACATAATTTATATACAAACAGAAATATGAAAAATTGTGCTCTATATGTGTCATAAGAATTGTAATGCATTCTACTTCATGTATTTAAAAAATAAAATCAATTAAAAAACCCAAGAATCCATAAATGGGATGGATTCAAACTAAAAAGCTTCTTGGCAAAAGAAACAATCAGGTGAAGAGAGAGTCTACAGAATGGGAGCAAATTTTTACTACAAGCACATCAGATAGAGCACTAATCTCTAGGATATAAAAAGCTCTCAAAAACCTTATCACCAAAAAATCAAATAACCCAATCAAATGGGCCAAAGAACTGAACAGGTACTTCTCAGAAGAGGATATACAATCAGTCAACAAATATATGAAAAAATGTTCAACTTCTTTAGCAATTAGAGAAATGTAAATAAAAACTACTCTAAGATTTTATCTCACTCCAGTCAGAATGGCAGTTATCAAGAATACAAACAGACCATTAAAAAGCAATGTCTCGGAGGGGAAGGAAGATGGCGGCGAGGGGAGTGCATTGCCCCCGTGTGCTGCTTCACTGTGTGGGAGTATGACAAGTCAGGACGGCTAAAGGATATCTTGTTAGGAATTTCCAGCAATAGTGGGGTGCTCCGGAACCTGGAGGAAGGATTTCCATCACACGAGGATCGGCTACGGGGACTCAAATGCGAGAGGTTTGTCGCACGGAGGGTAACACTGCTTATTCAGCAAACCGCCCTGCGGCTAGAGTCTGCAGCGCGCGCTGGGAAACGAGGAGATAGCGACGCAGGGATACAGCGCTGCAGTTTCTGCCAGCCGTGCAAACACCGTACTCAGGGCTGAATTCTGGGTTCGAGACGGGGGAAGGAAGCGGTCCATCTCGGTTCTCCACACCGGTCAGACCACAGAGGAGGCCAGCAGCCACCATGTTGGAAAGCTGACGTCACCATCCCTGTTTTCGACTGAGCGCAGCTCATTCAGTCATAGAACAGGTAATTTCAGGCTGCAATTCGCCTGCGGCTTGCAGACAGATTGCTAGGGTTCAGTGCCTGGGTGCTTCTTAGAACCTGATCTTATCGGAGCGAACACCGAGTGCGGGGCGGCCGAGTTCCGGCTCCCGGAACCGTCCCGGAACCGCCCTGGCCCAGGGCTGCGGAGCCTGTAGAGGCTGCTTCTTGGACCCTGCTCCTATCAGAGCATACACTAAGCACTAAGTGGCCGAATTCCGGCTCCCGGAACTGAGCCCGCGGGGACTGCTTTTTGGAGCCTACACTTATAGGAGCTTACACTGAGCACGGAGCGGCCGAGTTCCGGCTCCCGGAACTTCCCTGGCCCGGGGCTAGGAGCCCGCGGAAACTGCTTCTCGGTCCGGGCTCCTGCTGAGGGCCGGTCAGGACTCACCCGTTGCTTTGGTGCC
>NW_025999930.1:53900-98899 GCF_001458135.2 Marmota marmota marmota | reverse complement strand
TGGGAAAGGCAGCGGAGCACAACAGACACTAGTATGGCAATATGTAAATCAATGGATGTGTAACTGATGTGATTCTGCAATCTGTGTATGGGGTGAAGGTGGGAGTTCATAACCCACTTGAATCAAAGTGTGGAATATGATATGTCAAGAAATTTGTAATGTTTTGAACAACCCACAATAAAAAATTAAAAAAAAAAGAATACAAACAACAATAAGTGTTGGTGAGGATGTGGGGGGAAAAGGCACATTCATACATTGCTGGTGGGACTGCAAATTGATGCAGCCAATCTGGAAAGCAGTATGGAGATTCCTTGGAAAACTTAGAATAGAACCACCACTCGACCCAGCTATGCCACTCATCGTTTTATACTCCAAAGACTTAAAAACAGCATACTACAGGGACACAGCCATATCAATGTTTATAGCAGCACAATTCACATTAGCTAAATTGTGGAACCAACCTAGATGCCCTTCAGTAGATGAATGGATAGGGAAACTTTGGTATATATACACAATGGAACATACTCAGCCTTAAAAGAGAATAAAATCATGGCATTTACAGGTAAATGGATGAAGTTGAAGAATATAATGCTAAGTGAAGCAAGCCAATCCCAAAAAACCAAATACTAAATATTTTCTTTGATATGAGGATCTTGACTCATAACAGTGATTGGCGGGGTGGCGGGGCATGGGAGGAATGGAGGAACTTTAGATAGGGCAAAGGGGAGGGAGGGGAAAGAAGGGGGCAGGGGATAGGAATGAGTTAGACATCATTACCCTAGGTACGTGTATAAGACACGAATGTTGTGAAAATACTTTTTGTACAATCATATAGTGCTCTATATGTGTAATATGAAATGAATTGCATTCTGCCATCATGTATAACAAATTAGAATAAATAAAAAATAAGAAATCTCTCCAATTACACATTATAGAACTAGAAAATGTATCTGGTTGAAGGAAGGCAATAATACAGATTAAAGCAAAGATAGAATAAACTAGTGAAAAAATAGAGAAAACTAGTGAAACCAAAAGTTGGTTCCTTTAAAATCAACATCCCTTATGAATGATGAACAAATTGACAAATCTTGAGTTACACTAACCAAAAATGACCCACATTACTAAACCCAGAAATGAAATTGGTGAAATAACGGTTTAAAGAAAGGATCTGAAGGGAATACCCTGAACAAATAAATGCCTAATAAATTTCCCAATTTCTTACTCAACATGAAATGGACAAATTTCTAGAAACACAGTCTATCAAAACTGATTCAGGAAGAAATAGAAATTCTGGCTAGAGCTTTAAATAATAAAGATATTGAATCAGTAATAAAATTCCTCCTTGTCAATTCTCCCAAACATTTAAAGAAGAGTTAACAGGGATTTGCTCAAAACTGTTTGAAGAGAGACCACTTCTTAATCATACTATGAAGATGGCATTACCCTAATAGTAGAGGTCTCAGAAACAAACACTACAAGAAAAGAACACTACAGGCCAATGTCCTTTATTACTATCAATACAAAAGTCTTTACTGAAATACTCCTGAAAGTGATTTTATCACTGTTACAGAATTATATATTTACTCCCAGAATGCAAGAATGGTTCAACATGAAAATCAGTAATGTAATGCACCACATCAATGCAAAGATGAATGAAATGGAATGTTCATTTTAATTGATGTAGAAAAAGTATTTGAAAAAAATTGAATATTTTTTTATGACAAAAAGATCAAATATAGAAGGAAACACCCTTAACATGATATATGAGTGAATTAAGAACCCACAGTTAAGAACAGCATTCTTAATGGCAAAAGACTGAGAGCTTTTCTCCCTAATAGGATGAAGACAAGGATATCCACTTTTGCCACTTACATTCAACACAGTACTAACAGCTAAAAGCCAGAATGATTAGTCAACAAAATAAAAAGGCATCCAAATTGGTAAGGATGAAGTAAAATTGTCTGTTCACAGAAGACATTCCATATCGCAAAACCCTGGAGTGCTCTGCTATAATCCCAAAGTTCATGTGCTGAAACTTAATTAATAATGTTTTGGTTTGGATGTGAGATGTTCCCCCAAAATTTATGTGTGAGATAATGCAAGAAGGTTCAGAGGAGAAATGATTGGGTTAATTACTTATAATTAAATGATTGGGTGAATTAATCCCCTGATAGGGATTAACAGAGTGGTAATTATAGTGGTAGGGTGTGTCTGGAGGAGGTGGGAATTGTGGCATGGCTTTGGGGGTATATATTTGTATCTGAAGTGGAGAACTAACACACTCTCTCTCTCTCTCTCTCTCTCTCTCTCTCTCTCTCTCTCTCTCTGCTTTCTGATCATAATGAGAGTGGCTTCTCTCTGCCATATTCTTTTTGCCATTATGTTCAGCCTCACCTGGAGCCCCTGTGGAATGGAGCTGGCTCTATATGGACTGAGACCTCTAAAACCATGAATGGACCCTCAAATAAATTTTTTCTCCTTTACAGTTGTTCTGGTTGGGTCTTTCAGTCATAGTAGTGTAAAAGCTGACTAAAACAACTAATGTAATAGTACTAAAAGGCAGTGCTTTTAGGAGATAAGTAAGTCACAAGTGCAGAGGCTTCACAAACAGGACTAGGGACATTATAAAAGATCTTGAAGGAACAATCTTGTCCCTGTGTTGCCCTTCTGTCCCTTCTACCATGTGAGGGACAGTATTTGTACCCTTTGGAGAACACAGCATCAAGACACCATATTAGGAGCAGAGGTAGAGACCTTAGCAGACACTGAAACTGTTAGTACCTTTCCTGAGAAATAAACATCTTTTCTTTATAAATTACTTAGTGTCATGCATTTTGTTAGAGCAATATGAATGGACTATGACTTCCACAGAAAATTGTTAGAGCAATGAATTCAACAAACTAATGGCTTTTGCAGGACAGAAAAAATCAATGCACAAAAGCCAGTTGTATTTCTGTACATTTCCAATAATCTATATGAATGAAAAAAATTAAGAACTAAAATAACAAAAATACTTGTTCATGGAAAACTGTAACATTGCTAAAAATTATAGAAGACTCATATAAATGGAAAGACTTTTCATCTTCATAATTTGGAAGACTTAAATATTGTTATGATGATAGTATTACCCAAGTGATCTGCAGATTTAATTTAGTCATTATCAAAATCCTAAAATTAATATGGAATCTTAATAGGACCCTTCATAGTCAAAACAGTCTTGAAGAAGAATAATGAAGTTGGAGGACTTACAGGGGGTCATTTCAGTAATTACTTCAAAGTTATAATATTCAAAGTGTCATACTGACTTAGGCTATATGAATAGATCAGCAAAAAAGAATTGAGAATCCAGAAAAAAAACCCTTAAATACAAGGTCAGTTGAGTTTTGACAAGGATGCCAGGACCATTTTATTAGAAAAGCAAAGTTTTTACAAATGGTGCTATGTAAAAACTGAATATCCACAGCTGAAAAACCATATTAGAGATAGATTAAAAAATTAGAAGCCACAGCAAAGAAATAGGAGATACAAAAAGAATAAGCATATGGAAAATTTAGAGCTGAGAAAGCATTTTAGAAGTAACAAAATGTGTTATTATATATATTCATATATTCATCCTTGTTTCCTGCCACAGTTCCTGGCTTATACTCCTAAGACAAGTCAAATCTTAGAAACTCTAATCTTCCCTTTTCAGTCTTGGAGTTGGTCATAAGGAATTTTATGATCTGATAGTATGTCATAAGACCCTCTCATTCCAGAGGGGTCCTGCCCCAAACTCTAGAGGGAGGAATGCTACACTGAGAGTCTAAGAAGAATCTAAATAGACAGACCTTGCTGGGTTTCCTCACCCACCTAATAGATTAGAAATCATGTCTGTGCAATGAAGTGTCTATAAAGGACCAAAAGCACAGGACTTAGATTATGCACCATTTACTGGAAGATGGCATGCCCAGAGAGGACATGAATGCTCTGCAACCCTTCCTTCAGACTTTGTGCGGTGAATCTCTTTGTCTGTATCCTGTATGATATCTTTTATAAAAAACTGTGGTAAACTTTTCCCCCTGAGTTCTATGAGCTGCTCAAGCAATTTAATCAAACTCAGGGAGGGGATTGTAGAAACCCTGATTTGTAGCTGGTTGTCAATTGAACAGGTAAAACACAGCTTGGGGTCTGTGACTGGCATCTAAATTGTGTGTCTAGGAGACAGTCTTAGGACTGTCTGTAGGACCTAAATATCTCCAGATAGTGTCAAAACTGAATTAGAAGATACCTAACTGGTGTCCATTGCTTGTTTGCTTACTTGGTACATGGGACCCCACTACCCACAATCTGGCTTTTGAAGTCTTCTGTTTTGTCATGTGTGAGTAGAGGAGAAACAAGACACTTTTTCCTGATAAAGAAATGAATGAATGAGAAGATAGAACCACATAAATCACTCCATCTAAACAACAGTGAAAGTATAGTGGATAAAAATGAATTCAAGAATTGTGTGACTACCAACAAAAGCTCTAATGTGTTTCTTGAGTTTTGGTGGAAAAGTGAAGCAGGGCAGGGAAAGTACTGGAAGGAAGAATGGCTGGAAATATCCCAAAATTGGCAAGAGGCATATGACCCTAGATATAAAAGTCCAGCAAATATCAAATATGATAAACCTAAGAAATCCACATTAGAACATAGTATAATTGAAATTTGAAGACTAAAGTAACAGAACAACAACAACAAAAAACCTTGAAAGCAGTCAGAGAAAAAGAATATGTTACTTCTGTGGAGAAAAACAGAATTCTAGAAGATTTCTTATCAGAAACTATGGAAGTTAGATGGAAGGCACGATGTGTTTTTTTGGGTGCTGAAAAAAAGGAGTTGTCAACCCAAGTTACTGTACCAAGTGAAAAATATCCTGGAATGGAAGGGGGAAATCAGACATTCTCAGATGAAGAAAAACTAAGAGCATTTGTCACCAAGAAAGAGAAAACGAAAAATTTGGTTCTTTGAAAAAATAAATAAAATTGTATTGCAATACATATATATGAATATATATTGCAATACAATTATATATATGAATATGTCACTGAAATTAAAATACAGTATCATTAAAGTCACTAAAAAAAAAAACAGCCAAAGAAATTCTGGGGTTGTGCCTCAGTGGTAGAGCACTTGCCTAGCATGCATGAGACACTAGATTTGTGCCTCAGCACCACATAAAAATAAATAAAAAATAAAGGTATTTTGACAATCTACAACTAAAAAATCATACAAAATCATCTTTAAAAAATTCTCAGGGCTGGGGTTGTAGCTTGGAGGTAGAGCACTTGCCTAGCATGTGTGAAGCACTGGGTTTGATCCTCAGCACCACATAAAGTAAAAACTAAAGATATTATGTCCATATTATATTTAAAAATAAATATTAAAAAAATTCTTAGGTGGAAATCTAGTAAAAGATTTGTAGATATATCTGCTAAAAACCACAAAATACTATGAAAGAAATAACAGAATATCTAAATAAATGAAGATAGAGACTATGTTCCTGGATTTGAAGACTCAACATCATGAAGATGTGAGTTCTCACCAAATTGACATACAGGTTTAACAGAAGTCTTATGAAAATTCCAGCAAGATTTTGTTTGTAGATATATACAAGATTGTTCTAAAATTTGCATAGAAAGGCACAGGATATTTTAAAATAGCTAAATCAACCTTTTAAATGAATTTAAAAAATGCATATAGCTGTAGAAATTAAAGTTGTTTTATTTTGCTTTTCTTTGTTTTTGACAGTGTTATAGAAAATAGAGAACCCAGAAGTAGACCCAGCATCAGTATATGGAAGGCATTGTCTTGAACACTCAGTTCATGATAAAAAGAGGATCTATAAATCTCATGCAGGTGCCTCAGGAAAGCCTTCATGGTGCCTTGGCCCTGGTTAGTGGCTTCAATTAAATTGATTACTGGGCATGGCTGCTTGAGTGATCAGGGGTGTGTTTGTGTTACAGACTTTAATGACCTTCCAGAATGTGGCTGTGGCCTTCACCCAGCAGTGAAAGCCATGGAGTTCTGCTCAGAGGACCTTATACAGGGAGATAATTCTGGAGAACTACAGCCACCTGGTCTCAGTGGGCAAGGTCACCCTGTTTTTAGGTATTGTGTGTATCTTAAGCTTTCAGATAGCAGCTGTCATGCTTCTGATTCAGACAAAATTTTTTCCCCCTTTTTCTCCAGAGAAAGCAAAGTGTGTGTGTGTGTGTGTGTGTGTGTGTGTGTGTGTTGACTGGCATTGCATTTCCAGGCTGGGCCACTTCTCAAGGGGAGCCATTCTGAATGACCCACACCTTCCATCCTGAAGCAAGAGGTTCTGACCGATCACTACATTTCTCAGTGACTTGGGCGTTGTCGTTGTCCCAGCCCAAGAAGTAGAAGGCATGTCTTCAGAGGCCACACCCACCTATTCCTTTGTAATCCTACCCCTTTGCCTTTTTTTGAATAGAATGTTCCTTGGAAATGCCTTTTGTGTGTCCCCTTCTCTTGCTCTGCCTTTGAGGGTGGTCTTCCTAGATGTCAGTCAACCTGTTGACAGCAGACATCATGAAGCTAGACTTAGCCCCCTGAAACCTGACCTTTTGCCTCATTTGAATGGCTTCTCCTCAATAAAAGGGTTCAGCATGTGCTCTCTCACTCTTTCTTTCTGTGGACCCTTAAGGTGAAAGGAACCATCACAGGACCCAAAGATAAAGGTATCTCTATCTCTTGTGTGATTATTTCATGCAGCTCAGTTCACCTGGAGTGACCTTGAGTGTTTTAGTCATGAGAAACGAGACATCTAAGGTTATCTTATTTAAAATTATGGATTTTTATTTACTCAGGCACAGGGAAGTCAGACACAGTATTGTACGCCTGTAATCCCAGCTCCTTAGGAGGTGGAGGCAGGAGGATCACAAGTTTGAGGCCATCCTGGTCAATTTAGGAAGACCTTATCTCAAACTAGAAAGGTCTGGGGGTGGGCTCAGTGCTTGCCAAGCATGTGAGAAAACTTGGGTTTAATCTCTCATACTGCACAGCATGTACACATATATACATACACATGCAGGATAAAATATTTTAAAAAACCACAGGATAAAATCAGTAGACTGTTTTAAGAATCAAGATTCCCTTGCCTTATTTACTGCTTGTCAGCATTCAACACTGTAGCCCATCTCTGCATGTCCCTACCAACCTGTGTTTATGGCATTCTCTGGGTTAGCTCTGAGTTCTGTAATAGCCTCTTAATCCACTAACCCAAGGTTACCTTGGTTTTGTTTCCTGTGTAGGGATTGCATTTTCTAAACCCAAACTCATCATCCATCTGGAGTAAGGGGACAAATCCTGGAGAGAGGGCAATGAATGTCTTCTGGATATTTGTCCATATGAGTAGGAAGCCACAGATGAGGCTTCAGGGCAGTTAGGAGCTCAGCAGGTGAGGAAGGAGGGACCACTTTGAGGCAACTGGGAAGCTCTTCTTCAGGCCTCCAGGCCACAGGTGAAGGTTGAGTGCAGCTGCCTTTCTTCCACACCCTCTCACTCACCAGAGAGGGCTTCCCTAGTATCCAGCTTCCTGCCTCCCTCAGGGAGCCCTCTTTCTCTCACTTGGCTCCCTTTTCAAGTATGTTTAGGATTTCCCCATTCTTGGACTCTTGAGGTCTATGTGTCTTCCTGTCATAGTGTTATTTTGCATGTTTAGTGATCTTTTTTTTTTAGTTGTTGATAGATCTTTATTTTATTTATTTATATGTGGTGCTGTGAATCAAACCCGTTTAGCCCCAGCCCCTGTGCCTAACTTTTAAGCCTCCTTCTGGGAGCCCTCCTTGGGACCTTTCTAATCTGCACACAGCATGTTTGTTTCCAATTCTTGGCTATTAAATAATGTTACTTTGTTTTGTATAGCTCTGGGGGAACATGTGCAGGCTACATGCCTAGGAGTGTGGTAGCTGTCCCACACCCGTGCATAGCCTCAATCTGATCAGCTTATGCCAGTTATACCCCAGCAATGGCCCATGAGAGCTCTTGTTACACATCCTCACCAACATTTGGTACTGTCATACTTGATTTTTTTGCCCATCTATTGATATAAGATGAAAGCTCATGGAAGTTTAAACTGCCTGACTCTGAGCATGAGAAGATTGATGTGTTCATGTCCACTGGTGTTTCCCCTTCAGTGAGCTATTTGATGGCTTAAGATGTTTTCCTACTTTTTGGGCTGTTGCTTTTTTTTGTTGATTTGCAGAATTTCCATATAATTCTGGTCTTTAATTCAACTGGAATTAATTTTACATAAATGTTGGGTTATAGGGATAAAATTTTCCTGATTTATTTTCGGTTTTCCTGGGATTTCTTTCTTTCTTCCTTTTTTTCTCTTTCCTTTCTTTCTTTCTTTTTTTTTTTTTTGCTGCAGGTGTTACACTTTGTAGCAAATGGAATTTTGTCTCTTTAAAAAAATCTTTGTTGCATAAGTTATAATTAGGTTAAAATTAAGGGATATTATAAGGTATGTTTTTAAGGTATACTATCTGTACATATTTAAAGGCTAAAATTTGGTAAGTTTTGACAAACATGCTTAAAACCATTGTCACAACCTGTGAGGACAAATGCATGGAGTACTGCATACATGGCATATGTTAAGGGTGGCAGGTCACTCCCCTCATGCTAGGTGTGTGAGTGGCAGGCTGCTTACCCCATAGGCACAGCCCTGGGCATGAGGCCATGTGTTGCACTCCCTGTGCTTCCTCCACAGACTACTCCTTAATTGATTGCTGCAAAGACATCAGAAATTGTATTGGTGGCTGCCTGTAAATTGCTTAGCTACTGCCTGAGTATATATACATGGTAACTGTGCAATAAAATCAGATCTGCTTCCTGCTTGGTCTCCCGAGGTCTTGATTAGTGACACCATAGCCACACTCTCCTTACCCTGTTCCGTGAACCTACTTGCTGGGAGAGAGGAAGAGGGAGAGGAGAGAGAGAGAGAGAGAGAGAGAGAGAGAGAGAGAGAGAGAGAGAGAGAAGGAGAGAGAAAACACAGCTGGCACCCGAACAGGGACCTGAGGTAAGCCTATAAGACAGGATGTGGCCCCTCACAGAGTGGGGAACCTATCAAGTTCCACCAAAGACTTGCAGCTGCAGGTGCTACACACTAGGTACTAGAGATTTAACCCTGAATTAGAGAGAAGCCCAGAGGTTCTGGGACATTGTGGTTGATACCAGTCCATGGATAAGTGCTGCTGATGTTTTTGATCCCAAGATAATGGCAAATGTGTGACAAGCTGAAGTGAGACAGAGGTATACTTTACCACTACTTTTTTCTATTGTGATGGGCATTCAGCAAAGTTAAGGGGGCCCTGCAACAGACTTGCCATATAATGATGGCCCTGAAGGAAGATGAGGCTGTGAAAGACAGGCAAGGGGGGAAAAGTGGGGGCAAAAATCTATCTCAGAGCAAGCAACCATAGCAGGCACAGGACAGCAGGGGCAAAAAGTCTACTTCAAAGCAAGCAACCACAACAGGTGAAGGAGGGAGAGAGGCAGGAAATGATACCACTACCCTTCATGGTACAGAAAGAGGTGACCACAAATGATGCAGGTGCGCCTTCTACTGACAGGAAAAGATTATGTCCTTCTCTGAATCAATGGCAACTCCCTCCTTATGAGGCAACACCAAAGCCAGGAAGGGACCATGACAGTTTGGAAATGACCAGACTGCCAGACAGGCCCAAGCCATGGTCTCCCAGAAACCCATTCCAGGAGGCCAGAGATCCTTTTGAAGATCTATATAGAATAAGAGATGAAAAGTGGGGTAAGGGATTACAAGCCTTCCCAGTCACCATGGCCCCCACATCACAGCACCCTGCCACTTGGTATTCACATGCATTGGGTACCCTGAAGGAGTTAAAGAAGGCAATAAAAGAGGATGGGCCCCAGGGGCTATTTGCAGAGCAAATGCTCAAATCACTCTGTCTTGGACTTAATTGCCCTCAAGACCGGAAAGACCTAGCCAGAGCAGCTCTTGAGGATTTTTGAAGTAGAAAGCATTCTTCTATGATGAATGTGAATAGCAGGGAGATTGTAACCACACTACAAATGATAACTTCCCAGCTGAATGCTTGCAGGGAGAGGGGATCTACAGTTCCCCTGCGTTACAGGTTATAGGCCCACCAAATTGTTTCGATTAGTGTGACTCTATTCTCTCAGAGCCTAGAGGAAATTACCAGCTGGGGGAAGTACAATTTCTATACAGAAATTAAGACAGAAAGCCACTGAAGACATGCCACAGTTTATTGATAGAGTAAACAAGGCAGTAAAAAGGAATGTGTCTCATGAAGGAGCTAGGGCAGTCTTAGCCAAGGGATTGATCTGGGATGGACTAACCACACTCTGGTTATATAAGATCTCTTTCATTTTTGTCAGCATGTTTTGAAGTTTTTAGAAGTCTTAAATATCTCATTAGATTTAAGTATCTTATATTTTTGATGCTATTTAAATTCTAATTTTCAATTACTCATTGATGGTACATAAAAATGTAATTGATTTGTGCGCAGTAATTTTGTATCTTGAAATCTTGCAAAACTAACTTTTTAGTCCTAGTAGCTTTAGCTTTCTTTTTATTTAGTATGCCTTCAATTTCTTTTCATGCTTATTGCACAAATGAAAACATTCAGTGTAATGTTGGAATTAAGAGTTGAGAGTGGACATCCTTTCATTGTTCTTGACCTTATGGCCAACATTTTCCTCCTAAATGTGATTAAAGTATTTTGTAGCTGTCTTTACTAAGTTGAAAGAGTCCTATTCCTTGTTTGATGAGCATTTTTATTAGGAATGAATGTTAGATTTTTCTCAAATGCTTTATTGGCATCTTTCAAGATGAATAGAGGGGAAGCTGAGATTGTGGCTCAGCGGTAGAGCACTTGCCTAGCATGCGCGGGGCCCTGGGTTCGATCCTCAGTAACACATAAAAATAATAAATGAATGGAATAAAGGTATTATGTACAAATACAACTAAAAAATGAATATTAAAAAAAGATGAACAGAGGGGTCCCCCCCACATTTTAATCTTTTAATATAATGAACTACACTGATTTTTAGAAAAGTTAAATCAGACTTCTGTTTCTGGTAATCCTGACCTATTCTGATTTTGCCAGTTTCACACTGTGGTGTGAGTATGTGTATATGTTTACTTGTGTGCAATTTATCACATGTAGCTTTAGATAACCACCACAGCATTCAAAGATAAAGAATAATACCATCCTGAGGATCTCTTGTAGCTACACTTCTATAGCTGTAGTGAATTACTGCCTTCCTTCCTTCCGTCTCTTACTCTGGCAACCATAAATATGTTCTTTGGTTGCATAAGTTTATAATTTAAAAATTTTTATATAAAATAAATCATAGGATTGCCTGTTGTCATTTAGCATAATTTCCTTGAGGTCCATGCAAATTTCTACATGTATCAATACACTGTTCCTCTTATTGCTGGGCAGCATTCTATGATAAGAATGTACTAGTTTGTTAAATAATGCACCCACTGAAGGACATGTGGGTTATTTCCATATCTCTGGTGTATGTGTCCAAGTTTAGTTGCTGGATCAAACAGTATGACATTTAATTTTGTCAAAAATATCACAAAAAATGGCTGGGTACAGTGGCGCATGCCTGTAATCCCAACAGCTCAGGAGACTGAGGCAGGAGGATCATGAGTTCAAAGCCAGCCTCAGCAAAAGTGAAGTGCTAAGCAACTCAGTGAGATCCTGTCTTTAAATAAAATACAAAATTGGACTGGGGATGTGTTCAGTGGTTGAGTGCCCCTGAGTTCAATCCCCAGTACCAAAAGAAAAAAAAATCACACAAAACAAATTTATTCTACTTATTTCCAGAAGGTCTATACTATCCCCACTAGCCATGTTTAAGTAATTCAGTTTCTCTGCACTCTTGCCAGAATTTGGTATTATCACTGTTTTTTATTTTGGCCTGACAGGTTTCTAATGATATCTTATTGGTTGGTAAAAGTGAGGAGTTCAGTGCAATTAGTTCTTTCCTGGGAGACCTAGATAGCTGGGCACATCTAAGAACACTGTATCAAGGCCTTGCTCTTCTTAGAAGAGACTCGTATTCTTCCCATAGATAAGTAAATATTTGAGGTCCTGTTCATGGGTAGCTATAACTGTTTTCTTGGGGGGGGCAGGGCTTAATAGTATATACTTAGCTTCGGCTTATTCTTGTCCAGGGAATCTGGATTTATCTGTGAGGTTAGTAAATGAATGATCTGATCAATGAATTGTCCTGGCAAAGAAGACCTGATAAAGTGTTGAGAAAAAAGGTGTAGTTTCCTCCTGGATAGGCTCATGTAGATAGAATCCATGGATTAAGAGTCCAGGTTTAAGACTGCAATTTTCAAAAGGATTAATCCCTGGCAGTTCATCTCAGGTAGGTGAGTCCCAGGAGGATGGCTAGTATGGATATCATCAGTTTACAGTTGTTATTTTTCCTCTTTTACAACAAATGTAAAGTCTTAAGTGTATATGTCTCCAAGTCCAAACAATGCAGTTCCATCCATTTACCAGCAAATGCCATAAAATAATTCTTTTTTATGATTGTATGTATACTATATTTTCTTTACCCATTCATCTGTTGAAGGGCACCTAGGTTGGTTCTATAGCCTAGCTATTGTGAATTATGCTGCTATAAACATTAATGTGGCTGTGTTACTGTAGTAAGCAGATTACACACACACACACACACACACACACACACACATTCATACACTAAGGAGTAGGATAACCAGGTCAAATGATGGTTCCAGTCCTAGTTTTCTGAGGAATCTCCATGTGGCTTTCCAGAGTGGTTTCACTAATTTGCAGTCCCACGAGCAATATATGAGTTTATTTTTCTCCCCACATCCTTGAAAACATTTATTGTTACTTGAACCTTTGATTGTTGCCATTCTGCCTGGGGTAAGATGAAATCTCAGTGCAGTTTTAATTTTCATTTCTCTAATTGCTAGAGATGTTGAACATGTTTTCAGACATAATGTAATTAATATTTTTAGAAATTTTTGTCAATTTAACATACAAATATACCAGTACATTATTATTTGTCCTTATGGAACAACCTTGAATAGTATTAACTATTTGTGTTACATATATAACCAACTTAGTTACATATAAACATTTTAATATTTGTCTTTTATTTATACACCTTTATATTACTTAATTAGACCCTTTTGTTGTTTACTTAGATGTATTATAATTATACTTTACCACATAAAGACTTTTTACCTGGAAACGTTTTTTATTAAATATATTTTTATATTTAGAACTTTTTAATAATTTTTAATCCATTGACCCTTTTTTGTTTGTATCTTGAAATAACCCTTATAAATTTTTGAATTTAGATAAATTGATCTATTTTAATAAGATGAAATATTTGTTACTTACAGTACTTTAATTGAAATACAGTTGAAAACTCTTGAATCCTTGTATGTAGAATTATACCTGTTGGGACTTTGTAATTTAGAGTAACCTTGTTTTTATAATAACACAAAATAATTACAAATTTCCTTTTTAGTTTACCAATTTATAAAAACACCAACATTGTTTAAGTATTTTACCTTATGGAATTTAAGGAGTTAAGAGTACTTGATATTATATTTAACACTCAGCATTTTAACTTTGTACCAATTAGATGTCTCTAACAAACACATCTATGATTAATTTTATATATGTTTAGATGTAATTTACGTATCTTTTTTAAAAACAAGGTATCAGACAAGTGCATTGAATGGTATTAGTAATCTTTTTTTCCTGTTGAAGAAAAATCCTAGAAACAATGTATATTAGACACTTTATAGACATTAACATTTTAACAGCTGTTTAACCATCTAGAAACAAAACTGTGTATTAACTTTAAAGACATTTGTACTTTTATCTATTTTTTCCCATTGAATTGAACCTTTTAAATTATATTAACCAAAAGTATTTGGATCCATTTTTTAAATTTTAATTTATGAGCTCATATGTCAATTTTTTGTACCAAATATATGTAGACATGGCAATACATATAGACAGACAGTACACCGGTGCTCCCACACAAAGCAAACAGGCAAAAACCTTATAACTTATTTTTTTAAAAAAATCTATTAGATTGGGAGTTAGCCTTTGTAAATTGGCCTTAGAATAAAGCAGAGTGTAATCAGAAAAACATATTAACCTAGGCATATTGGATCAAAATTATGAGTTTAACAAATATAGAATTTTAAAAGTTTTCTGACCTTTTTCCTGAGGTGGTCCTGTTCATGAAAGCTGAAAAGAGTTGAGGGAATATAGACAAACGAAGGGGGCTTATTTTTCCCTGGAGGAACTTCCCAAAGACACAGCTTCATTGGTCTCCTTGGGAGAGTCCCCCAGGTTGGGGTCCCATTCTAAACTGGTTTTTCTGGTTTCTTGGATAGCGGCCACCAACTTTGAGCTTGACATTGAAAAATCTTTGGACTATTTTTTAGTAGTTGGGAGTTATTCATGCTTATAAATACTGAGAGACAAAAGCCAAATTTTCTAGACAAAATTATGTTTTTTTGTTATACAATTTAGGAATAATAATTTTATAAAACACTTTAGTTTTAATCTGTCCTCTATAGGAACTGACATGATTTACCCAGTTGGTCACCTGGCCCAGTTCCTAAATGAAGGCAATCTCTAGAATGTCATTTTCTTTTTACCTTTAGCTTTTACTTTTGACAATTCTTTTAGTCCTGTTGGCAGCACTTTACATTTTAATGCAAGCTGTAGTGAGCACAGTTAAAACCGTTTTAACCATTTTTTTCCATTAGAAACAAACTGAAGTAGAGATTAACACAGAACACAAAGGGAACAAACAAAAACAAACCAACAAAGTCCTGAAAATTGTTAAGAAAACAAGTTAAAGGGGTCCAGGTAGAGATCTCTGTAGCGCTTCCTTGTCTCTGATGTCAGTGGAGTGAAGGAGTCCTGATGAAAGAAGAGCGGTTATGAGAACAAGAAAAGGGCCCACGCACAACACTCAATAGAAGAACAGGACAAACAGCTGACGAACAGACACGGGACAAATGACAAACAGCAAGAAGATGCTGGAGAAACGACAAACAGCCAAAGAGACACAGGACAAGCAACAATCGCTGAGGTCACTCAGAGAGACCTCTAATGGGGCAGAGACCCAGCAAACAGAACAAATGGCCGGCGAACTGACACTGGACAAATGACCAACAGCAGAAGACACTGGAGAAATAACAATCAGCAGAACAGACACAAGACAAGCAACAGTCGCTGAGATCACACAGGGAGACCTCTAATGGGGCAGAGACCACGTCTCGTCCTGCCCCCAGACAATGAGGCCTCACAGAGAGGCCTCCAGTGGGACAGAGACGACGTCTTTTCCTGCCCCCAGACAGATGGGGCCTCCCAGGGAGGCCTCCAGTGGGCCCCAGATACAGACAGATAAGGTCACACAGGGAGACCTCCAGGGAGACAGTGACAATGTCTTGTCCTGTCCCGGGGAAGGTGTAAGTGACTGCGTCCAATCTGACCTTTCCCCCCACAGAAGAGTCGACTCACCAGAACTGACAGCCGGCAGTAGGCTTTTCAGAGCATCCTAGGACAGATTGGAGTCGCCCTTGGAGTGAGGCTGAGGAACGTCTCTCAGGAGCTCCCCCTACTCCGGGGCCAAGGTCCAAAGGCCCGTCATTGGAGGCAAATTTGGCGTGAGGGTAGGGAAGAAATGGATCCTGGACAAGCCCCCAAATGTTATAGTTAAAGCTTCATCCCAGGGTTTCATAAACTGACTTCCAGACCACTCACGTATAATCGAATCAAGCCTTTATTGAAGCACACTGGTGGCGGTGGTGGCTGACCAGAACATAAAGCTGTTCCCCTGATCAGCCCCAAACAATTGCAAGGGCACTCCTTATAAGTCTGAAAACTACAAAAGGGGTGTTCGGGGGCTCTAGCCAATGCAAGCAAGCCAGGTTACAGAAGTGGGACAGTGCAGTCAAGCGGAGGGAAGCCTAACCAATCACAGTTATCCCAGTCACCCCAGTTACAGAAACAGAGCCCCGTTACCCTAGTTACAGAAACAATGCTCTATTAGGTAGTTCCGTGTTCTTAAAGGTTTCTATAGCAAAAGGAAAAGAACATCTTGCTCCAGTCATGACTCTTCTACTTGGCATGGTTGTTTTACAGGGTGAAGTCATAAAACAAAATGGAGTCACATTTGCTCCTACTATCACAATATATCCTGGAGATTATTGTTCTATCTGAGGTGCAGGTGGCAAAGATTTTCTCCCTTTCTATAGGCTCTCTTTTCATGTTATTGAGTATTTCCTTTTCTGTGAAGAAACTTTTTGGTTTGATATAGTGCCACTTATTGATTCTTGATTTTATTTCTTGATCTTTAGGAGTCTTGTTGAGGAAGTTGGTTCCTAAGTTGATTTGATGGGTATTTGGGCCTATGTTTTCTTCTAGTAGGCATAAGGTTTCTGGTCTAACACCTAGGTCATTGATCCACTTTGAGTTGAGATTTGTGCAGGATGAGAGATAGGGTTTAAATTTCATTCTGTTCCACATGGATTTCCAATTTTCCTAGCACCATTTGTTGAGGAGGCTGTCTTTTCTTCAATGTATGTTTATGGTGCCTATGTCTAGTATGAGGTAACTATGTGGGTTTGTCTATGTGTCTTCTATTTTGTTCCATTGGTCTTTGAAAGAATGATCAAGGCTTATTGTTGGAGAAAATGCTCGTTTATTGAGGAACAGCTCTGCATATTTATAGAGCGGGGGGTGGTTTGACAGTTATGACAGTTTAATGGTTGAACAGTTTGACAGTTGGCATGGGATGCTTTCTGATTTGTGGGTAAGGATCATGTGAGCCAGCAGGGCTAGTCTGATTGGTGGGTAATGTTGGATGCAGAGCAGGCTGAACTGTGTTGTCTGCAGGACAGGTTGAACAGATGTTGGCTGCAAGATAGCCCACACACTCAAACCCCCCTCTATCTGGTCCTTTATCACCTGTTTGCCTCAAGTCTGAACATTCAACCCCACTCAAGGCTGAACACTTAACCCCCCCTTGAGCCAACAAGGCAGCTTGCAGACCCAGAGGCCCCATTAGATTTGGGCTATAAAAACTCCCTCCTGCCAGGCCCCCCTCTCTCTTGCTCCCTCTCTCTCTTGCTATCTCTCTTACTTTCTCTGTCTCTCTCCTGCGTGCACTTCCTCTCTCTCTCTCTCCTTCTTTCCTTCTTTCTTTTCTCTTTGTTGCACTGCTGCAATAAAGATCTTTTGGTTGCTCCGAGTGTTGTGGTCACTTTCCTTTCAGGTAAGGATCATGTGAGCCAGCAGGGCTAGTCTGATTGGTGGGTAAGGATCATGTGAGCCAGCAGGGCTCACCATTGGATGGCTCTTCTCTAGGGATGGGAAAGTTAGTCTTTGGAGCCAGGGCGACTCCCAACAGTCTTCATGTCTGTTTTGGCGCTAATATCACACTATAACTCTGTAGTATAATTTAAGGTCTTGTTATTCTGGGCCTTTTATTTTTCCAAATGAATTTCATGATTGCTTTTTCTACTTCTATAAAGAACATCATTGGAATTTTAATAGGAATTGCATTCAATCTGTAAAGTATTTTTGTTAGTACAACCATTTGGATAATATTAATTCTGCCTACCCAAGAACATGGGAGATCTTTCCATCTTCAATTTCTTTCCTTATTGTTAGGGTTAGTGTTCTATAGTTTTCATTGTAGAGGACTTTCACCTTTTCTGTTAGATTGATTCCCAGGCATTTTGTTTTCTGGAGGCTATTATAAATGGGATAGTTTTTCTAATTTCTCTTTCAGCTGATTCATCATTGGGATATAGAAATGCAATTGATTTATAAGTGTTAATTTTATATCCTGTTACTTTGTTGAATTCATTCATGAGTTCTAGAGGTTTTCTGGTGGAGATTTTGGGGTCTTCTAAATATAGAATCATGTTGTCAGCAAATATGGATAGTTTGAGCTCTTCCTTTCCTATTTATATCCCTTTAAGAGAATACACTGTGACAAGGCACATTTGTTTTCTTTAACACCTAGAGAAACAGCTAAGAAAACAAACAGACACATTCAAAAATGCTGTGAATGAAAGAAAATGGAATACTAACATTGAGAAAACCCAAGAAAAGAGTAATGCAATAAAAGACAATTTGAAATGTGAGAAATACTGGAAAAAATATAAAATAAATTATAAAATGTCACACTTAAACCCTTAAAATAGAAATTATTACCTTAAATGTTCTAATCACATCGTTACCTGTATTCTTGATTGTTGCCATTCTGGAGTGAGATGAAATATCAGTGTAATTTTAATTTACATTTCTCTAATTGCTAGAGAGCTAGCAATGAGAGGGAAAAGAGGGGCAAACGGATTACAAAACACACACCACTTAATCATATGCTTTTTATAAGAAAGTCCCTTCAAATTCAATACATATGTGTTCTAGGTAGAAGGTTGGAGAAAGATATATTATGGAATCATTAATTTTTTAAATGCTGACGTTGCTATGTTAACATCAGACAAAGCAGATTTCAGAGCAAAGAAGGTTACTAGAGACAAAGAGGAATGTTAAATAATAATATAGAAGTCCATCCTCCAGAAAGAAATAACAATCCTAAAATGTATGGACCAAACAGCAAAATTCATGAAGCAGAATCTTATAGGGCTGATCAGAGATCTTGAGAAATGCAGTTATTGGGAATTTCAACACTGCTGTTTACTCAGCTTTTTCTCTGCTGTGACTAAAAGATCTGAGCAGAAAAACTGTAGAGGAGAAAAGGTTTATTTGACAGCTCACGGTTTCAGAGGTCTTAGGCCATAGAAGGCTGGCTCCATCCCTCAGGGCTTGAGGTGAGGCAGAACATCATGGCAGAACATGTGGCAGAGGGAAGCAGCTCAGATCACAGTGATCAAGAAGGAGGGAGAGAGAGAGAGAGAGAGAGAGAGAGAGAGAGAGAGAGAGAGACTGAGACTCCACTTGAGAGATACAAAATACATACCCCACAGCCATGCCCCAATTCCCACCCCTCCAGCCACACCCTATCACTTCAGTTAATCCTATCAGGGATTAATCCACTGATTAGGCCAAGACTATAACCCAAATATTTCTCCTCCATACCCTCTAGCATTGTCTCACACATGAGTTATTTGGGGACATCACATTCAAACCATAACAACTGCTTCCTCAGTAAGTGAAACTTTTAGAATAAAAATCAAGGATATAGGAAACCTGAACACTGTAATCAGCCTATGGCATTCTAATTGACATAGAGAACATTTTATGCAATAAGAGCAAAATGCATGTTTTCCCATTTTTCAAGCATCCATGAAATGATCACCAAGATAGTACATATTATGGGCTGTGCAGCAAACGTAAAATGCAAAAGAATTGAAATCAGAGACAGAGGATGTTTTCTATCCACAATGGAATCAAATTATAAATCTGTAAAAAAAAAAAAAGGAAAAGATAAAAGGAAACAAAAACTTTCAAATTTAACAATGTAATTCTAATTAAAGCATGTGTTGATCCAACAGGAAGTCTCAAAAAATATAAAACAAATATGTATGTATAAAACCAAATGAAATATAACATATTAAAGTTGTGGGATGTAGCTTAAGATATGTTGAGTTGAAAGGTTATAGCACTGAATGTTTCCATTATAAAAGAAAAAAAATCCCACAAATTTTTCTTGAAACCTCAAGAAACTTGAAAAAATAGAATAAAAAGTTTTAAGAGAAGCAGATGGATGGAAATGAAGATAAGAGTATTTATAAGAGTAAGTTGAAATAGGAAAAAATGTAGAAATCATTAAAGCAGAATTTAGTTCTTCAAAAAATAAAACTGGTAAGCCCACAGAAAGAAGATAAAAGCACAAAGAAGATATAAAACATTAATGTCAAGAATGAAATGTTATCATTACAATCCTGCAATCATTAAATGGAAAATAAGGAAGCAGTAAGAACAATTTTCCTATGCTTATGTGCTGTATTTAAGAAGAAATTGAATTTCTCAAAACCACATAACAAGATAAAAATGGATAATTGGAATAGTTATGTAACTATTAAAATGAATTCATAATTGAAAATTTCCCCTAAGGAAATCTCTAGAAGCAGGTGATTTCAGAGAATAAGAATAATTAATTGAAGAAGAATACTATATTTTGGGCTGGGTTGTAGCTCAGTGGGACAGCACTTGCCTAGCATGTGTGAGGCCCTGAGTTCAATCCCCAGCACCACATAAATACATAAATAAATAAATAAACAAATAAAAGGTAAAAAAGAGAATATTATATTTTATAGTATGTTCTAGAAAATAGAAGAATGTGCATTAGATTTTATGAGGTCATAATTACCATATTTACAAAACTAAAGAAAATACAAAAATATAGAACAAATATCTTTGATGAACTTAAATCCTCAAAAATATGCCAAATTGAATCTAGCCTTATGTAAGAATTACATTTATGACCAAGTAGAATTTATTCCACATATGCAAGTCTTGATATTTAGAAAGTTCATACTGTGGAATGCTACTCTGCAATAGAAGGGAGGAACTATTGATAGATGCAACAATCTGGATGAATTTTTAGAGTTATGTTGAATATAATAAGCCAATCCTATTTACATAATATTCTTTTTTTCCTCTGTGGTGCTGGAGATTGAACCCAGAGCCTTGTGCATGTGAGGCAAGCACTCTATCAACTGAGCTATATCCCCAGCCCTATAATATTCTTGAAATATAAAATTATGGAGAACAATTTCTATGCACTGGGGAAGGGGTAAAGGGTCATGAGGGAAGTGCTTATGAGTATGAAACAGAGCAACATGAGGGATGCTCTCCGTAATGAACCTGTTGTGTATATTCACTGGTGGTGCATCCATGAACTTAGATTTGTGATAAAATTGCAGAGGTATAAACACACACATACACAAGTGCAAGTAAAAGTGGGAAATCTGAATAAGTGGGTGCCTTGTGTTAATGTGAATATCTTGGTTACACTGTAGTATAGTTTTATAAGAAGTTGTTGTTGTGGGAAACTGATAAATATGCATTGATTGGACCGGTGCCAGTGGCGCATGCCTGTAATCCCAGCAGCTCAGGAGGCTGAGACAGGAGGAGCACAAGTTCAAAGCCAGCCTTAGCAAAAGTGAGTTGCTAAGCAACTCAGTGAGACCCTGTCTCTAAATAAAGCACAAAATAGGGCTGGGGATGTGGCTCAATGGTTGAATGCTCCTGAGTTCAATCCTCAATACCCCCCCAAAAACAAAACAAACAAACTATATATATATATACACACACACACACACACACACACACACTGATTTTTCTGTGTTATTTCTTGTAAGTGTGAATATACAATTAGTTCATAATTAAAAATAAAGGAAACATAAGATTACAGAGCACAAAGGCAATTTTAAACCATGAGATATAAGTAGAAACTTCTGGTCTATTCTGGAGCTCCCCAATCCCATTCAAGTTAGAGTAGAATTTTTTTTAAGATTATTATTTCTTTTTTCAAAATTAATTTTGTATTTGTTTTAATTAGTTATACATGACAGTAGAATGCACTTAAATACTTTGATATATCATAAATAGATGGGATATAATTTCTCATTCTTCTGAGTATACATATTGTAGAATCATATTGGTCATACAGTCACATATATACATAAAGTAATAATGGCTGTTTCATTCTACTATCTTTCTTATCCTCACATCCTCTGCCTTGCCCTCCTTTCACTTCCCTCTACCTAATCTAAGGTAACGCTATTCTTTTTTTTTTTGCCTTTATACAAGTACTTTATTTTTTACATTACAATTCTTAATACACATATATACCACAATTTTTGTATCTCTCTTTGTATATAAAGTATGTTGACACCCAATTCAAGTCTTCATACATGTACTTTGTATAATGATGTCCATAACATTCCACCATCCTTGCTAATCCCCTGCCCCTTCCCTTTCCCTCTCACCCCTCTTCCCTATCTAGAATTCATCTATTCCTCCCATGTTCCCCCTCCCTACCCTACTATGAGTCAACCTCCTTATATCAGAGAAAACATTCAGCATTTATTTTTTGGGGGTTGGCTTCACTTACCATTATCTTCTCCAATACCTTTCATTTACCTGCAAATGCCATGGTTTTGTTCTTTTTTAATGCTGAGTAAAATTCCATTGTGTATATATGCCCCATTTTTTTTATCCATTCATCCACTGAAGGACATCTAGGTTGGCTCCACAGTTTAGGTATTGTGAATTGTGCTGCTATAAATATCGATGTGGCGGTGTCCCTGAAATATGCTGTTTTTAAGTCCTTTGGGTAGTTTGAGGAGAGGAATAGATGGGTCAAATGGTGGTTCCATACCCAGTTTTCCAAGGAATCTCCATACTGTTTCCAAGTTGGCTTCACCAATTTGCAGTCCCACTAGCAATGTATGAGTGTACCTTTTCCCCACATCCTCGCCAACACTTATTGTTGTTTGTCTTCATAATAACTGCCATTCTGACTGGAGTGAGATGATATCTTAGAGTGGTTTTGATTTGCATTTCTCTGGTTGCTAGAGATGATGAGCATTTTTTCATCTGTTTGTTGATTGATTGTATATCCTTTTCTGAGAAGTGTCTGTTCAGGTCCTTAGCCAATTTGTTGATTGGGTTATTTGTTTTTTTGGCATTTAGCTTTTTGAATTCTTTATATACCCTAGAGATTAGTGCTCTATCTGATGTGTGAGGGGTAAAGATTTGCTCCCAAGATGTAGGCTCTCTATTCACCTCACAGATTATTTCTTTTGCTGAGAAGAAATTTTTTAGTTTGATTCCATCCCATTTGGTGATTCCTGATTTTAATTCTTGTGCTATAGGAGTCTTATTAAGGGAGATGAGGCCTAATCCCACATGATGAAGATTAGGGCCTACTTTTTCTCCTATTAGACACAGAGTCTCTGGTTTAATTCCTAGGTCCTTGATTCATTTTGACTTATTGTTTTGTGCATGGTGAGAGATAGGGGCTTAATTTCATTTTGTTGCATATGCATTTCTAGTTTTCCCAGCACCATTTGTTGAAGATGCTATCTTTTCTCCAGTGCATGTTTTTGGCACCTTTGTCTACTATAAGATAATTGTAACTTTGTGGATTAGTCTCTGTGTCCTCTATTCTGTACCATTGAACTACCAGTCTGTGTTGGTGCCAATATCATGCTGTTTTTGTTACTATTGATCTGTAGTATAGTTTAAGTTCTGGTATAGCGACACCACCTGCTTCACTCTTCCTGTTTAGGATTGCTTTAACTATTCTGAGTCTCTTATTTTTCCAGATGAAGTTCATGATTGCTTTTTCTATTTCTATGAGGAATGCCATTGGGATTTTGATCGGAATTGCATTGAACCTGTATAGTGCTTTTGGTAGTATGGTCACTTTAATAATATTAATTCTGCCTATCCAAGAGCAAGGTAGATCCTTCCATCTTCTAAGGTCTTCTTTGATTTCTTTCTTTAGGGTTCTGTAGTTTTAATTATATAGATCTTTTGCCTCTTTTATTAAGTTGATTCTCAAGTATCTTATTTTTTTGAGGATATTATGAATGGGGTAGTTTTCTTCATTTCCTTCTCAGAGGATTTATCACTGATATACAGAAATGCCTTTGATTTATAGGTGTTGATTTTATATCCTGCTACTTTGCTGAATTCATTTACTAGTTCTAGAAGTTTCCTGGTGGAGTTTTTTGGATCTTCTAGGTATAGAATCATATTGTCAGCAAATAGAGCTAATTTAAGTTCTTCTTTTCCTATACATATCTTTTTAATTTCTTTCATCTAATTGCTCTGGCCAGTGTTTCAAGAACTATGTTGAATAGAAGTGGTGAAAGAGGGCATCCCTGAGAGGGAATGCCTTCAATTTTTCTCTATTTAGAATGATGTTGGCCTAAGTCTTAGTGTAGATAGCCTTTATGATGTTGAGATATGTTCCTGTTATTCCTAGTTTTTCTAGAGTTTTGAACATAAAGGGGTGCTGTATTTTGTCAAATGCTTTTTCTGCATCTATGAAGATGATTATGATTCTTATCTTTAAGTCTATTGATGTGATGAATTACATTTATTTATTTCCATATGTTGAACCAACCTTGCATCTCTGGGATGAATCTCACTTGATCATGGTGCACAATCTATTTGATATGTTTTTGTATTTGATTTGCCAGAATTTTATTGAGGATTTTTGCATCTATGTTCATTAGAGATATTGATCTGAAGTTTTCTTTCTTTGAAGTGTTGTTGCCAGGTTTTGGAATCAGGGTGATATTGGCCTCATAGAATGAGTTTGGAAGTGCTCCTTCTTTTTCTATTTCCTGAAATAAATTGAAGAATATTGGTATTAGTTCTTCTTTAAAGGTCTTATATATCCATGTGTATCCATCTGGTCCTGGGCTTTTCTTGGTTGGTAAGCTTTTGATGGCTTTTTATATTTCCTCACTTGATATTGTCTGTTTAAGTTGTGTATATTTTTCTAACTCAATCTGGGCAGATCATATGACTTAAGAAATTTGTCGATGCCTTCAATGTCTTCTATTTTATTGAAGTAGAAGGTTAGAAAATAATTTCTAATTATATTCTGTATTTCTGAAGTGTCTATTGTGATATTGCCTTTTTCATCATGTATGCTAGTAATTTGGGTTCTCTCTCTTCTTCTCTTTGTTAGCATGGCTAAGGGTCTGTCGATCTTATTTATTTTTTCAAAGACCCAACTTTTAGTTTTGTCAATTTTTTCAATTATTTCTTTTGTTTCAATTTCATTGATTTCTGCTCTAATTTTAATTATTTATTGTTTTCTACTGCTTTTGCTATTGGTTTGTTCTTCTTTTTCTAGGGCTTTGAGATGTAGTGTGAGGTCATTTATTTGTTGACTTTTTCTTCTTTTAAGGAAGAAGAAACGCCATGCAATGAATTTTCCTCTTAGTACTGCTTTCATAGTGTCCCAGAGATTTCGATATGTTGTGTCTGTGTTCTCATTTATATCTAAGATTTTTAAAATCTCCTTCTTGTTGTCTTCTGTAACCCATTGCTTATTCAGTATCATATTGTTTGGTCTCTATGTGATACATAAATTTTTATTTTTTATTTATTAATTGATTTCCAATTTTATCCCATTATGATCTGTTAAAATACATGGTAGTATCTCTACTTTTTTTGTATTTGCTAAGAGTTGCTTTGTGGCATAATATATGGTCTATTTTAGAGAAAGGTCCCTGTGCTGCTGAGAAGAAAGTATATCTGTTTGATGCCAGTTGAAATATTGTATATATGTCAGTTAAGTCTAAGTTATTAATTGTGTTATTGAGCTCTATAGTTTTTTTTAATTCAGCTTTTGTTTGGAAGATCTGTCCAGTGGTGAAACAGGTGTGTTAAAGTCACCCATGTTTATTGTGTTGTGGTCAATTTGATTCTTGAACTTGAGAAGAGTTTGTTTGATGAACATAGCTGTATTATTGTTTGGGGCATATATATTTATGATTGTA
Source organism: Marmota marmota marmota (assembly GCF_001458135.2). Classification (NCBI taxonomy): domain Eukaryota; kingdom Metazoa; phylum Chordata; class Mammalia; order Rodentia; family Sciuridae; genus Marmota; species Marmota marmota. The sequence goes on along the minus strand of NW_025999930.1, from coordinate 73,314 downwards.
ATGTCTTGTTGGTTTATGGTTCCCTTGAGCAGTATGTAATGTCCATCTTTATCCCTTTTGATTAATTTTGGCTTGAAGTCAACTTTATTTTATATGAGTATGGAAACTCCTGCTTGCTTCTGCAGTCCAGGTGAGTGGTATGATTTTTCCCAACCTTTCACCTTTGATCTCTGTATGTCTTTTCCTAACAGATGAGTCTCCTGTAGGCAGTATATTATTGGATTTTTAAAAAAATCCAATCTGCTAGTCTATGTCTTTTGATTGGTGAGTTTCAGCCATTAACATTTTGGGTTACTATTGAGACATGGTTTGTATTTCCAGCCATATTTATTTATTTTTGTTATTTAACTTGACTTGGTTTTCCTCTTTGATTAGTTTTTCCTTTAGTATAATACCTCCCTCTGCTGGTTTTCATTGCTGTTTTTCATTTCCTCTTCATGAAATATTTTGCCAAGCATGTTTGTAGTGCCAGTTTTCTAGCTATAAATTCTTCTAACTTTTGTTTATCATGGAATGCTTTTATTTCATTTTCATATTTGAAGCTTAATTTTGCTGGATACTAGATTCTTGGTTGGCACCCATTATCTTTCAGAGCTTGAGATATATTGTTCCAGGATCTTCTAGCTTTCAGGGTCTGTGTTGAAAAATCTATCATTATCCTAATTGGTTTACCCCTATATGCAACCTGATTCCTTTCTCTTGTGGCTTTTAAAATTCTCTCCTTATTCTGTATGTTGGGCATTTTCATCATAATGTGTCTTTGTGTGGATATGTTGTGATTTTGCACATTCAGTGTTCTGTAGGCTTCTTGGATTTGGATTTGCATTTCATTTTTCATGTCTGGAAACTTTTCTGATAGTATTTCATTGAACAGATTGCTCATTCTTTTGGTTTGGATCTCTATGCCTTCCTCTATCCCAATAACTCTTAAATTTGGTCTCTTTATGCTATCCCATATTTCTTGGATGTTCTGCTTGTGGTTTCTTATCATTTTTGCTGAGCTGTCTACATTCTTTTCAATATGATATATTTTATCTTCATTTTCTGATGTCCTGTCTTCTAAGTGGTATACTCTGTTGGTGATGCTCTTGTTTGAATTTTTAATTTGGTTTATTATTTCTTTCATTTCAAGGATTTCTGTGTGTTTTTTTTTTTGTTGAGGTGATCTTTTGCTTCTTGGATATATTTATGTATCTCATTGTCAAAGTGATCTTTCACTGCCTGTATTTGTTCTCTTATGTCTTCTTTGACATCCCAAAAAATTTTAATCATGTATATCCTTAAATCTTTGTCTGTACTTTTTTCTGCTGTAGCTGTCAATTCTTCTAATGATGTGTTGCCTTGAATTTTTTGTGGTGCTTTCTTCCCTTGTCTTTTCATGTTGCTTGCATTTCTTTCTTTCCAGCTCTGTGGGACTGGTGTGTTATTGTTTTTACCCTATAGATTTGTAGTGCTCTTGTATGATTCCAAGAATCTCTCCTTTGTGGGGAAGGACAAAGTTAACATATCCCAATATCAATAATAAGCCACCTATAAATAAATTATTGGTATTAAGACATTTATAGTTAGTCTCCATGTCCAGAAATGTTGGATTCAATTATTATTTAAAATATAATCAGTAGTTTCATAAAAGGTGTATAGTTTCTGGTGGCAGACAGTGAACTGGGGGTCATGCATAGGATGATATGCTAAGGGGGAAAGATGTGAGGGTATGGGGTTAATGTAACTAAGGACATTTGGAGGAGAACTCTAATGAAGAGGGTTAGTAGCAGGGGAATAGATAGAAGGTAATTTAGGGTAGACAAATACATGGGAGGACAGTAGAGTACATAAAAACAAACAAAAATGTATTTAAAAATTACAGGATGTAAAAATAGTAAAATTTGGAGGCTGAAAGAAGAAGAAAGAGAAGAAGAAAAAAGGGAAAGAAAGAAAGAGAAAAAAGAGAGAGAAATTAAGGGGGGAGGTTATACAATCCTTCTATATTATATTATTCAGGTGACTCAGTTTTCAAAGTTCTATTTCATGTAAAGTTATTAATTTCACATATGTTGGGATTGTGAGGGCCAGAGGATAGAAGGGTAGAGGAGAAAGAAAAAGGATAATAAGGAAAAAAATATACTCTTAGAATTTCATTTCTTTCCTACATCTCTTCTCTTCCAGTAGGTGGAGTTGTCTGTTTTAAGCTTGAGTCTCTGCCCTCAGGATGGTGTGGTAACCAGGGTGAAAAGACTTGAGCTCCTGGTATCATTTCCCTCTCTTGCCTGGAGCTTCCCTGATCCTGGTCTCTGTGTTTTGCTCCAGGTTTTAGACCCCTCCCCTCTCTTGCTTATCAGGTCTCAACTGTGGAACCTCTAACCCTCAGCTTGCACCAGATGGGCAGTGCCCTGGTTGCACTGTGTTCCTGTTCAACTGAGAGCTGTTTTTGGGCTGGGTAGTCACTGTGCTGAGTTATCGCAACTGTGGGGAGAGGGAGTTGGAAACCAGGTGCCTGTTCAGTCAGAGATCTGCCCTGATAGCCACACCCACCAAAAAAATGGGGAGAAAGGTTTTCCAAGATGGAATTGGTCTGCTTCCAGCGCCAGGGTGTCTGGTGAGTTGCGGGGAGCTGGGATATCCTTGTGCTGTGGCTAGAATGCAATCAAGTTACCTGCATTGGAGTGGAGCACAGTCTGGAGTTCTGTAGTTCTGCAGAGGTGCTGATTTGATGATTCTGCTAGGTCTCTTGAGAGGTGTGTGTTGTGTGTGTGTGTGCGTGCATGTGTGTGTGAGTGCTAGAACTGCGCTTTGGGTCTGGAGTCCAGAGTCTTATTGGAACAAAGAGGCTCTGATTTCTGCAAGGGTGTTTGCAATGCTGGTGGTTTCTGCAAAAATCCACTGTATTGGGGTCCTGTCGCATGCTCTGAGATGTTGTATTCTGTCTAGGTGAGATCTTGTGGAAATGCTGCCTGACTGCTTTCTTGGATTCCTGCCACAGAGCAGCCAGAAACAGTACCTCTTCTATTCCTCCATCTTGCATCCTCACAATTATATATTTTGTATTCATTGTCTGAGGTTCTGTTTTCCAAGTGATCTAGTCTTTTGGTGATGCTTTCTATTGATATTTAATTTGGTTTATTGTTTCCTTCATTTCAAGGACTTCTGTTTGTTTTTTCCCAGAATCTCTATCTCTTTATTGAAGCAATCTTTTGCTTCCTGTATTTGCTAACATAGTTCTTTATCAAAGTGATCTTTTGTTGCCTGTTTGCTTTCTTATCATCCTTTACTTATCATCATTTACTTCACAGAACATTTAAATATGTACATCCTGAACTCCTTCTCTGACATTTTTCTATTATGCTGGCAATGAATTCTAATAATGGAGTATCTTGGTTTTTGGGGGGCACTTTATTCCCTTGTTTTTTCATGTTGTTTTGTGTCTTCACCTCTAGCCGTGTGGAGCCAAGGTATTACAGTTTTTACCCTATAGACTTATAGTGTCTCTGCAAATTTCCTATACCACTTCTTTAGGGGGCAGATCAATATTAACAGATCCCAATGCAAACAATATGCAGCCTTAAACCAAATAGTTCCTATTAAGACATTTACAATTTTATCACAATAAACATAAATGGTATGTTCAATTATTATCCTGTTATAAATAGTGGGTTTGTGATAGGGTCTACAGTTTCTAATGGTGGACAAAGAGAGATGGGGTTGTTGTAGGATGAGATGTTAAGGAGGTGAAGATGAGGATATAGAGGTATTAGATATTAGGAAATGTTGTAGGCTGCAATCAAGTCAAGATGGTGCCTGGCAGTTTGCCAGGAGGAGTGGTTTGTGAGGCAACGCCACCGAGCCATCAAGATGGTGGGGACTCCTTATTGGCTGATTGCTGTATCTGTAGGGGAGCAATGCTATGATTGGATGATGCTGATTGAGTCAAGCTGTATGTAATCAGTTAGATATATATACCTCTGCTGTTCCGCAATAAAGCAGTTCCCGCTTCAACCTTCAAGTTGCTTGTCACCTCCCAGTTATTTTTCCCAGCTGGAATACGGCAAGGAAACATGAGAGAGGAATCAAAAAGAAGTTGGCTTATAGCAAGAGAAAATAGAGGAAGAGACTCTGAGGAGACAGATACTGTAGTATAATTTAAGTTCTGGTATTGTGACATTTCCTGTTTCACTTTTCTTGCTAAGGATTACTTTGGCTATTCTAGGTCTCTTATTTTTTCCCAAATAAATTTCATGATTGCTTTTTCTATTTCTATAAAAAAATGTCATTGGTATTTTAATAGGANGATATATATATATATATATATATATATATATATAGAGAGAGAGAGAGAGAGAGAGAGAGAGAAAGAGAGAGAGAGAACAAAAATTAATAAGAAAAAATGTAAAAACAATAGATAAAAGAATATACAACAAAATTGTAATGTACTATTCAGACATCCCAGTCCTCAGTAGCCTAATTCATGAAAGTATTTGGTTTCACAAATGTCAGGGATATGAGGGTGGAAGAAGAGAGCAAAAATTTCAAAGGATATTTGAATGATTGTTTCTGTTGGAGTTTAGTATCTTTCCTGCTTCCCTTTTTATACAGTACGTGGGGTTGTTTGTTGTTTGCTGGTATCTCCACCCCCAGGATGGTGAAGGTTATTAGTGTGGGAGGATTGTTCTTGGAGGCAGAACTCCTGGAGGTGGGTATAGCCCTTGCAGGAAACATGAGAGAGGAATCAAAAAGAAGTTGGCTTATCTGCAAGTGCTATCTGGGTTTGTGGCGAGGGGGATGGGGTAGGAGACTATAAGGATCTTAGTATTGCTTCTAGGCCCCAGCTAGTGTCCCAAGATGGGAATTGCACCAACTAAAGATGGTGATGGAGATGGCAGGAGCATTGCCCAAGATGCCCAAGATGGTGGCAAAGATGTCCCAAGATGAAGGTGACCACTTTCAGAGATGGGGCAGCAAGTGTGTCCATGTGATGGCATTGGGTGGAGTGTCTGGAGATGCAGTGCTGTGACAGGCAGTGCTATGGTGGGAAGCTGTCTCCAGACCCTGTCTGGTGTCCCCAGGTGCAGGCTACCATGTGGAGGGGACTGTGGCAGTGGTTGCAGTGTCCCAAGATGGAGGTGGCCAGGGGAACCCCACATTGGTAGATGGGGAGCCGGTGCACAGGTGTGGGCATGGGTCCTGCCGATACAAAAATTCTCAATAAAATTATAGTGAATTGCATACAAAAACAAATTAAAAATATAGTGCACTATGATCAAATGGGGTTCATCCCAGGGATGCAATGTTGGTTCAATATATAGAAATAAATAAATGTAATTCATCATGTCAACACTCTTAAATAAGAGAATCATATGATTATCTCAATAGATGCAGGAAAAGTATTTGACAAAATTCAGCATCCATTCATTCATGTTCAAAACACTAGAAAAACTAGTGGGTAGTAGGAACATACCTCAACATTGTAAAAGCTACATATTGTAAATTCAAGGCCAGCATCATTCTAAATGGAGAATAATTGAAAGCATTCCCTGTAAAAACTGGAACAAGGCAAGGATGTCCTCTTTCACCACTTCTATTCAATATCATTCTTGAAACTCTAGCCAGAGCAATTAGACAGAAGAAAGAAATCAAAAGAATACAAATAGGTAAAGAAAATTCAAACTATCACTATTTGCTGATGACATGATTCTATACCTAGAAGATCCAAAAAATTCTACCAGAAAACTTCTAGAACTAATGAATGAATTCATCAAGTAGCAGGGTATAAAAACTACACCCATAAATTGTAGGGCATGACTTGCTGCCTGCTTCCCGGTCTTGGGGCTGCACATGTGGCTGGGATGGCGCCTGGCAATCAGCCCGGAGGCGGTACTGTGGGTGGTGATGGAAAAAAACAGACCACCTCCAGGAGAGGTACAGGACTCTTCCACCCTCGTGGACAGCTCCTGCCTTCCCTTACAGACCATGGGATGGGTGTACACATGAAAACTTGCTTCACCCCTCTGACCTTTATCCTGATTGGCTCCTGCACATTATATTAGCTGTGTGTACTTCCTCAATAAATGAGATCCTGCTTTGACTCCACTCCCTGGTGCATCTGATTGTCCACCCGTGAGGAAGGGCTGAGTGTGGGCGGCCAGTTGACCTTTGCCTTTCTTGGCTCATCTGGTCGGGGCGTGCTTTCCCCATCTCTCCCGCAGGTCAAGAGGAAACGGAGGGCTAAAACCCCTGACATCTGGCACCCGAACAGGGACACAGAACAGGGACATGGAACAGGGACCCAGAACAGGAACACGAAGAAGTCGGTTCACCAAGAGTGAAAGTATCTGCGAGCCAAGCCAAGCGAGTTCCAAGGTAAGGGTATCCCTGGAAAGATGGGGCAATCTTACACTAAGTAGGATGACCCAGATTGGGAAACTATTGTTAAGGAGTGACTTGGGTCACAGCAGGTCAGTCCTCTCGTTGTCCAGGAGGAGAAAGATTTAAAACCTCACTCTGACAATAGCCTCCTAGACCCTTTTGATCCCTGGCCTGGTTCTCTGGGTTCCATACCAAGTGCCCCTGTCCCGGAACACATGGTAAAGAGTCAGGATGGGGAGCAGCCTCTGCCATATTATCATCCCTCCCCCCATGGAAATTCTCCGCCCTCTTGTGCAAACCCGGAAAAGCCAGTTAAGCCACCATCTTGTATGGCTTTCCTGGTAAATGCTAACCCTGGGGCCAATAGACCAGACTTATGGTATCCCTGGGAGGCCCAAGATTTGAAAGAACTCAAAAAGGCCGTCTCCGAGGATGGACCTAATTCGTCCTGGGCCAAAACCATCCTCCAGGTCTGGACCACCAACAGTGTACCACGCAAGACTGGAAAAAGTTAACCAAGGCCGTGGTTCCTGGTCCCCTGTATCTGAAATGGTGTGCTTTTTTTTTTTTTAATGAGGAGTGCCACGCTCAGGCTGGGAGGAATCAGGCTGTTAATTCCCCGGTTCCTGTAACTTATGGGATGCTGTTGGGGTCCAGTGATCAATTTTCCACAGGCCTTCAGCAGGCTGTTATCCCTGCCCCTATCAGGAGCAGGTATGGGCTTTGGGGCTGGCAGCATGGAAAAAGTTGGAGGAAGGCCCCTCAGAGCCCCCAGTAGCAGGAATTACTCAGAGGACTACCAAGGATCTTGCCACATTCATTGAGAGGGTGAAAAAGAGCCTCCAAAGGAAATTCCCCCCAGAGCCCCTTCAGGACAAGTTTGTCAAGATGCTGGTCTGGGAGGGGATGACCACAGACCACAAGCTAGCCTGTGCAGGGATGAAGGACAGATCTATGGGGAGGTGGATAGTGGCCACTAAGGATGTCGGTACTCAAACCCACCAATCACAGTCATTGGTCGTGGCCTTGCAGGCCCAAAAAGCTTCACTTGCTGAGGCCCTTACTACTGCCTGCGCCTCTTCCAGTGGCACTGGGAAAGGTTTTTTAATTTTTTTATGGATTTGATTAACAGGGCCACTTCAAAAGAGAGTGCCCTACAGGACGAATAAAACCCTGTGCCCCACAGGGACGTCCCTCAGGCCAGACTAAGAAGCAAACTCTGCCTAAGATGCCTTGCCCCCGTGTAGAAAGGGATTCCATTGGCGGAGGGATTGTAAGTCCAAATTTGGTATTGAGGGGAAGCCTTTAAACTAATAATGGGGCACCCTCCATCCCCTTCACCCAAAGGAGGCACTCCGCCTAGTGGTCCACCTAGGGCCCACTGGACAGTCCCAATAATCCCGGGAATTAGGCCAAAAATGGATATCTTCATAGCAGGGAAAAAGTTCTGCTGCTTGATTGACACTGGAGCGGATCGGGCAGTATTAAGGAAAGAGGAGGTTCCCCCACAGTGGAAGCTGATTCCCAGACCTCAGTTATTGGGGGTAGGGGGTGATACAAGGTCTGAAGAAACCAAGGATTGGCTTACTTGCAAGGATGTAGGTGGTAGTCAGGGAGACATATGTCCTCTGGTGGCATCGGCCTGACAGCTAAGCTGCTGGGACAGGATATTTTGGGGGAAACTGAGGTGTTCATCACTACAGATCACAAAGGGATATATGATGATATCCTAGAGGAAGAGGAGTACCAGCAACAGTTTGGCCTATCAGGTTCCCTTAGCAATTACCGGGGGATTCACTTTTTGGGACATCGAGGCAGAACACTCCTGCACTCAGTGTGAGGCCTCATCCCTCAATCATAGAGGCCGCTGTTCCCACCATTCAATGGCTTCCAGGCCCTCTAGTGTGGGTGGAACAGTGGCCACTTCCCCTAGATAAACTACAAAATCTAAAGGAGATAATATCAGAACAATTGACCCTAGGGCATATTAGGCCCTCCCTGAGCCCTTGTAATAGTCCTGGACTGACATAAAAAAGGCCACAGGGAAATGGAGAATGTTACAGGACCTAAGAAAGATTAATGAGCAGATGATTCCCGTTGTCATCCCCTTTCGAGGGCTACCCTGGATCCCCTCCATCTCTCGGTATTTGACTCTCATTGTGATTGATATCAAGGATTGCTTCTTTTCTATTCCCCTTGATCCCCAGGACTGTGAGAAGTTTGCCTTCTCCATTCCCTCTGTTAACTTCCAGGGCCCAGACCAAAGATACGAGTGGGTGGTGTTACCCCAGGGCATGGCTAACAGTCCAGCTTTTTGTCAACATTATGTTTCACAAGTCCTGCAACCCCTTTGGAGGCGATGGGACATAATTCTATGTGTTCACATGGATGACATCATTATTGGGGCGGCCGACACCAAAGTGTTAGGCTCCACCTATAAGGAACTCCAGACTCTCTTACAAAAGGGAACATTACATATATCTAATGACAAGGTCCAGACCTTACCCCATTTTAAAATTCTAGGGGTCAAACTTAAGTTGGACTCTGTCTGTCCCCTTAAGCCTCAATTATTTTTCCAGTCGTCCTACACCTTGGTGGAATTACAAAAACTGTTGGGCGAACTCAACTGGTTAAGGCCTTGGCTTCACCTGCGTATAGAAGACCTGCGTCCACTTTTCGAGTCTTTAAGAGATAAAGTCCCCACAGATGTCATCACAATGACTCCATCACATCAATTGATATTCCAAAAGATTCAGTCAGCCTTAAAAGCGGCACAATTGGCTCCCTATAGGCCCCAATGCCCCCTCTGTCTTTGAATCCTCCCCTCCCCAGTTAGGCGAGCCCCTTCAATGGATACATGCATCTGTGGGAGGGGCCCCTAGGTTTCTATTCCCAACTTGACCAGTTGGCTGACCTGATAGTTAAGGGTAGGGATATTTCCCTGAGACATTATGGGTGCAATCCTGATGTGCTAGTAGTCCCCTACCGGCTGTCAGACTTTTGAGTGGGTCAGAAGAAACCATAGTCAGGTATCCAATGCCTTGGAGGGTTTCATGGGAAAGGTGGATTGTCATTATGGTACTTTGAGATGGGTGACATCATTCTTGAAGTTACAATGGACCGCCCCACCATACTTTTTTCCACCAGATCCCTCATTAAAGTGGTAAATATCTTTACTGATGGGGGAAAAGCAGGATCTTTCACAGATCATTCCCCTGCCAATGAAGGGTACTTACCCACTATTTTGAGCCAGTTACGGGATCTGCACAATTTAAGGAACTATATGCAGTTGCCCTGGCCTTAACCCATGTCCATGGACCAATGAACTTGTTTTCTGACAGCCTATATGCAGTCAACTTGTTACCAACTCTAGTGTCAGCATATATTAACTTGGACAAAAACCCAATTACTCCTCTAATGATTCAAGTCCGATCCTTGTTGAAAGAGCGGGCTGAACCCATTTTTCTGCAGCATCTCAGGGGACACCAAGAGTTACCTGGAATCTTGACATGGGGGAACCAAATGGCTGATTGATTGGCTACCAATGGGACTATCATAACTACTGCTCAGTCTCAACAGAACCTTCAGATGGCTCAAGGACTTCATGATCTTACTCACTTAAACTGGAGAGGGTTACATCAAAGATTCCCCCTGATTCCCATAAAAGATTTTAAAAAGATCATAAGGACATGTAAATCATGTATGCTGTTTTTACAGGTCCCACCTCTTCAATTCCTGAGGGGTCAACCCCAGGGGCCTCAGAACTGATGTGACCCACTATGCATCTTTTGGAAAATTAAAATCTATATATTTATGTCTATAGATACCTATTCACATGCTTGTTGGGCAACTGCTCAGTTGGGTGAAAAAGCTCAACACGCTGAAAGCCATTTCCTACAATGTTTTGCCATTTTGGGATTACCCTTACAGATTAAGACAGAATGGGCCCTGCTTTGTGAACAAATCATTACAAGAATTCTTCCAAACTTGGAATATTAAACACACAACTGGAATACCATACAATCCAAAAGGTCAAGCTATAATCGAGAGGCATATAAGACCTTAAAGGACCAACTAATAAAACAAAAAGGGGGAAGCAACCCCCCATGACCAATTAAGGACAGCCATGCTTACATTAAATATTTTAATTTTTTCCAAAGACCAACCTGTAACTGCTTTCCAGAAACATTGGTCTAATCAGACACCTTATGTGAAGGTAGAGGTCCGATGGAGGGACACTCTTACTGGATCATGGCGCGGTCCTGATCCCCTCATTAGTGTAGGGAGGGGATTTGGGTGTATATTCCCAATTGGGGAGCCAAGTCCAATTTGGGTACCCACTAGAGATCTAAAATACTGTTCACCAGAACAAAAATGATTACCCAAGAGTACCCTCTCTTGAGGTATGATTTTTTATTTTCTCATTTGTAGGAATGAAAAGACCATTCTGGACGCTTTGCCTGGTTGTGACCGCAGTCCTCATTGTCTCCCTCATGGCATTCATCATGGCCACGGGGATGAGAACTGGACTTGCTGGCCTCAGTACTTCTTTACAGATATACAATAATGCACCAAGTTGCCAGCACTATCTTGGACCTGCAATCTTAACTCGATTCCTTGGCTGCGGTAGTCCTCCAAAACCATTGCAGCTTAGACCAGCTTACTGCCCAAGAAGGAGGACTATGTCTGTTCCTACAGGAGGAGTGCTGTTTCTATGGAATGGGCTCCTCCAGTTTCTCAAGGATCAAGCCAGAGCTGTTCAACTGATAGTGGTCCGGCAGCAATATATCATCTTACAAGATACTGACTGTGAACCCTATGAGTTTGGCCACGGCCCCTACCAGGATGTGCAGATGTAAGCCAGGAGCAGAAAGGTTTCCTTCCTAGGCAATAGCCATCTTCTTCCTTGAAGCTTCCCATTGGGCCTGCAGGCCCTGCAGGTAGGATTACCCGAAGAGCTAGAGTGGTAGTCAGTGATGGGTAAGATCCCCAGAAGGGGACAACCTAAGACAGGCACACTCTCGAGTAAGGCAAACACCTGCTAATAAAACGAAAAGGGGGAGATGTAGGGCATGACTTGCTGCCCGCTTCCCAGTCTCGGGGCCAAACATGTGGCTGGGATGGCGCCTGGCGATCAGCCAGGAGGTGGTGCTGTGGGTGGTGATGGAAAAAACAGACCACCTCCAGGATAAGTCCAGGACTCTTCCACCCTCATGGACAGCTCGTGCCTTCCCTTACAGACCTTGGGATGGGTGTACATGTGAACTCGCTCCACCCCTCTGACCTTTATCCTGATTGGCTCCTGCGCATTATATTAGCTGTGTGTACTTCCTCAATAAATGAGATCCTGCTTTGACTGGTCTCCCTGGCATGTCTGATTGTCCTCTAGCGAGGGAAGGCTGGGTGCGGGCAGCCAGTCGACCTTTGCCTTTCTTGGCTCATCCTGGTCAGGGTGTGCTTTCCTCATCTCTCCTGCAGGTCAGGAGGAAACAGGGGGCTAAAAACCCTGACAATAAATCAAATGCATTCCTGTATATCAGTGATTAATCAACTTAAAGAGAAATTAGGAAAACTATCCCATTCACAATAGCCTCAAATAAAATAAAATACCTGAGAATCAATCTTACAAAAGTGGTGAAAGACCTCTACAGTGAAAACTACAGAACATTAAAAAAAGAAATTGAAGAAAACCTCGAAGATGCAAAGATCTCCCATGCTCTTGAATAGGCATAATAAATATTGTCAAAGTAGCCATACTATCAAAAGCATTATATAGATTTAATGCAATTCCTATTAAAATACCAATGACATTTTTTTATAGAAATAGAAAAAGCAATCATGAAATTTATTTGGGAAAAAATAAGAGACCTAGAATAGCCAAAGTAATCCTTAGCAAGAAAAGTGAAACAGGAAATGTCACAATACCAGAACTTAAATTATACTACAGTATAGTATAGTGACAAAAATTTCATGGTATTGGCACAAAAATATACATGTAGACTAATGGTACAGAATAGAGGATGCAGAGAGAAACCCACATAAATACAGCTATCTCATACTAGACAAAGTTGCCAAAAATATTCACTGGAAAAAAGGTAGCCTCTTCAACAAATGGTGCTGGCAAAATTGGAAATTCACATGTAACAAAGTGAAATTAAACCTCTATCTCTCACCCTGCACAAAAATCAACTCCAAGTGGATCAAATACTTAGACACTAGAACAGAGACTCTGTGCCTAATAGAAGAAAAAGTAGGCCCAAATCTTCACCATGTTGTCCTAGCATCTGACTTCCTTAACAAGACCCCTAAAGTGCAAGAAATAAAATCAAGGATCAATAAATGGGATGGATTCAAATTAAAAAGCTTCTTCTTAGCAAAGGAAACAATCAATAATGTTTGAAGATTGGGAGAAAATCTTTACCACCTCCAATAGAGCATTAATCTGTAGAATATATAAAGAACTCAAGAAATTTAACACCAAAAAAAGCAAAACAAAACCAAATAACCAATCAATAAATGGCCTAAGGAACTGAACCAACACTTCAGAGAAGAAGATATACAATCTATCAACAAATATATGAAAAAGTGTTCAAAATATTTGGCAATTACAGAAATGCAAATCAAAACTACACTAAGATTTTATCTCACTCCTGTCAGAATGGCAATCATCAAGAATACAGGCAACAATTAATGTTGGCAAGGATGTGGGGGGAAAGGTACATTCGTACATTGCTGGTGGGACTGCAAATTGGTGCAACCACTATGGAAAGCAGTATGGAGATTCCTCAGAAAAATGGGAATGAAATCACCATTTGACCCAGTTATCCTTCTCCTTGGTTTATACCCAAAGAACTTAAAATCAGCATACTAAAGTAATGCAGCCACATCAATGTTTGTAGCAGCTCAATTCACAATAGCTAAACTATGGAACTAACCTAGATGTCCTTCAATAGATGCATTGATAAGGAAAATATGGCATATATACACAATGGAATATGACTCAGCTTTAAAGAAGAATGAATTATTGAATTTGCCAGTAAATGGATGGACTTAGAAAACCGATGCTAAGCAAAATAAGCCAGTCCCTAAAAACCAAAGGCTAAATGTTTTCTCTAATAAGCAGATGCTAATTCACAAAAAGCGGGGCAGGACACTAGAGATGAATAGCATTACCTTAGATTAGGTAGAGGAAAGGGAAGTGAGGGGAGGGGAGGGGATGTGGGGATAGGAAAATAGAAAAACGAAACAGACATTATTACTTTATGTATATATGTTATTGCATTACCACTATGATTCTACAACATGTACACTTAAAAAATGAGAAATTATATCCCATCTATATGTATGATACATCAAAGTGCATAAATGCATCCTATTGTCATGTGTAACTAATTAAAACAAATTAAAAATTAAAAAACAAAAAAATTATATATATGTGTCTTCAGTCACATTAGAAGAGGAGTTAAAAACAGAAACTACAATAATACTGGATTTTATTTCAGGTTTGAAGATGAAATAAAAAACTTCCACAATAAACAAAAGTTAAAAGAATTTGCAGCTAGAAAACTGGTGCTTCAAAACATCCTTAGAAAAACATAACATGAAGAGGAAATGAAAAATAACTATGAAAATCAACAGTAGGAGGTAGTACAGTAAAGGAAAATCTAATCAAAGAGGGAAAACAAATCTAGTTAAATAACAAAAATAAACAAATATGGCTGGAAATACAAACCAATACCCTAAATGTTAGTGGATTAAACTCACCATTCAAAAGACATAGACAAGTAGACTGGATTAAAAAAAAAAGATCCAACAATATGCTGCCTACAGTAGACTCATCTGATAGGAAAAGACATATCCAGACTAAAGGTGAAAGGTTGGGAAAAATCATACCACTCACATGGACCTCAGAAACAAGAAGAGGTGTCCATACGCATATCAAATAAAATAGACTTCAAGCCAAAGTTAATCAAAAGGGATAAAGAAGGACACTACATACTGCTCAAGGGAACCATTCACCAACAAGACATAATCATTAATATATATGCCCCAAACAAAGGTACAGCTATATTCATCAAACAAACTCTTCTCAAGTTCGAGTCAAATGGACCACAACACAATAATCATGGGTTATTTTAATACATCTCTCTCATCACTGGACAGATCTTCCAAACAAAAGTTGAATAAAGAAACTATAGAACTCAATAACACAATTAATAACTTAGACTTAATTGAAATTTATAGAAAATATCAACCAACATCAAGCGGATACTCTTTTTTCTCAACAGCACGTGGATCCTTCTCAAAAATAGACCATATATTATGCCACAGGGCAACTCTGAGCAAATACAAAGGATAGAGATACTACCATGCATTTTATCTGATCATAATGGAATGAAATTGGAAATCAACGATAAAATAAGAAAGAAAAATTCCTACATCACATGGAGAATGAACAATATGCTACTGAATGAATAATGGGTTACAGAAGACATCAAGGTGGAAATTAAAAAAATTCTTAGAGGTAAATGAAAACACAGACACAACATATCAAAATCTCTGGGACACTATGAAAACAGTACTAAGAGGAAAATTCATTGCTTGGAGTTCATTCCTTAAAAGAAGAAAAAGCCAACAAATAAACAACCTCACACTACATCTCAAAGTCCTAGAAAAAGAAGAACAAATCAACAGCAAATGCAGTAGAAGGCAAGAAATAATTAAAATCAGAGCTGAAATCAATGAAATCGAAACAAAAGAAACAATTGAAAAAATTGACAAAACTAAATTGGTTCTTTGAAAAAATAAAAAAGATTGATAGACCCTTAACCATGCTAATGAAAAGAAGAAGAGAGAGAACCCAAATTACTAGCATGCAGGAAGAAAAAGGCAATATCACAACAGACACTACAGAAATACAGAAGATAATTAGAAATTATTTTGAAACCTTATACTCTAATAAAATAGAAGATAGTGAAGGCATCAATAAATTCCTTAAGTCATATGATCTGTTCAGGTGGAGTGAGGAAGATATATACAACTTAAACAGACCAATATCAAGTGAGGAAATAGAAGAAACCATCAAAATATTACCAACCAAGAAAAGCCCAGGACCCGACAGATATATAGCTGAGTTCTACAAGACCTTTAAAGAAGAACTAATACCAATACTCTGCAATCTATTTCAGGAAATAGAAAAAGAGGGAGTACTTCCAAATTCATTCTACGAAGCCAATATCATCCTTATGTAATTAATTATGTCAATTTTTCAATTGTTTCTTTTGTTTCAATTTCATTGATTTCAACTCTGATTTTAATTATTTCTTGCCTTCTACTGCTTTGCTGTTGACACCTCAAAGAAAGAAAACTTCAGACCAATATCTCTAATGAATATAGATGCAAAATCCTCAATAAGATTCTGGTAAATTGGATACAAAAACATCATGCACCATGATCAAGTGGGATTCATCCCTGGGATTCAAGGTTGGTTCAACATATGGAAATCAATAAATGTATTTCATCATATCAATAGACTTAAAGATAAGAACCATATGATCATCTCGATAGACGCAGAAAAAGCATTTGACAAAATACAGCACTCCTTTATGTTCAAAACTCTAGAAAAACTAGGGATAACAGGAACTTACCTCAACATTGTAAAAGCTATCTACACTAAGCCTCAGGCCAGCATCATTCTAAATGGAGAAAAACAGAAGGCACTCCCTCTAAAATCTGGATCAAGACAGGGATGCCCTCTCTCATCACTTATTCAATATAGTTCTTGAAGCACTGGCCAGAGCAATTAGACAGATGAAAGAAATTAAAGGAATAACTATAGGAAAAGAAGAACTTAAACTAGCACTGTTTGCTGATGATATGATTCTATACCTAGAAGACCCAAAAATCTCTACCAAGAAACTTTTAGAACTAATAAATGAATTCAGCAAAGTGGCAGGATAAAATCAACACCCATAAATCAAAGGTATTCCTGTATATCAGTGACAAATCCTCTGAAAAGGAAATGAGGAAAACTACCCCATTCACAATATCCTCAAAAAAAAAAAAATAAGATACTTGGGAATCAACAAAAGAGGTGAAACATCTATACAATGAAAACTATAGAACCCTAAAGAGAGAAATAGAAGAAGACCTTAGAATATGGAAAGATCTACCTTGCTCATGGGTAGGCAGAATTAATATTAATAAAATGACCATATTACCAAAAGCCCTACACAGGTTCAATGCAATTCTGATCAAAATCCCAATAGCATTCCTCACAGAAATAGAAAAAGCAATTATGGAATTCATTTGGAAAAATAAGAGACCCAGGCTAGCTAAAGCAATTCTAATCAGGAAGAGTGAAAAGTGGTATTGCTATACCAGACCTTAAACTATACTACAGAGTAATAGTAAGAAAAACAACATGGTACTGGCACCAAAACAGGCTGGTAGACCAATGGTACAGAATAGAGGACACAGAAACTAACTCACAAAATTACAACTACCTTATATTAGACAAAGGTGTCAAAAGCATGCTCTGGAGAAAGGATAGCATCTTCAACAAATGGTGCTGGGAGAACTGGAAATCCATATGCAACAAAATGAAATTGAATCCTTATCTCTCACCATGCACAAAAGTTAACTCAATATGGTTCAAGGATCTAGGGATTAAACCAGAGACTCTGTGTCTAATAGAAGAAAAAGTAGGCCCTAATCTCCATCACGTGGGGCTAGGCCCCAACTTCCTTAATAAGACACCTATAGCACAAGAATTAAAACCAAGAATCAACAAATGGGATGGATTCAAACTCAAAAGTTTTTTCTCAGCAAAAGAAATAATATGTGAGGTGTATAGGGAGCCTACATCCTGGGAACAAATTTTTACCCCTCACACATCAGATAGAGCTCTAATCTCTAGGGTATATAAAGAGCTGAACAAGATAAGCACCAAAAAACAAATAATCCAATCAATAAATGGGCCAAGGACCTGAACAGACATTCTCAGAAGAGGATATACAGTCAATTAACAAGTATGCAAAAAAATGCTCATCATCTCTAGCAATCAGAGAAATGCAAATTAAAACTACTCTAAGATACCATCTTACTCCAGTCAGAATGGTAGCCATTATGAAGACAAACAACAACAAATGCTGGTGAGGATGAGGGGAAAAAGGTACATTCATACGTTGCTGGTGGGACTGCAAATTGGTGCAGCCAATTTGGAAAGCAGTATGGAGATTCCTTAGAAAGCTGGGAATGGAACTACCATTTGACCCAGTTATTCCTTTTCTCAGTCTATACCCAAAGAACCTAAAAACAGTATACTACAGGGACACAGCCACATCAATGTTTATAGCAGCACAATTCACAATAGCTAAAATGTGGAGCCAACCTAGATACCCTTCAATGGATGAATGAATAAAAAATGTTACATTTATACACAATGGAATATTACTCAGCACCAAAAACAATAAGATCATGGCATTTGCAGGGAAATGGATGGCATTAGAGCAGATTATGCTAAGTGAAGTTAGCCAATCCCCAAAAATCAAATGCTGAATGTCTTCTCTGATATAAGGGGGGTGACTCAAAATTGGATAGGGAGGAAGAGCATGGGAAGAAGATTACCTCTAGATAGGGAAGAGAGGTGGGAGGGAAAGGGAGGGAGAAGGGGAATTGCATGGATGGTGGAAGGAGATCCTCATCGTTGTACAATGAAATGTGAATTTGGTGTCAACATATCTTGTATACAGAGATATGATAAATTGTGGTATAAAGGTGTCTTAAGAATTGTAATGCAAAAAACAACAGCAATAATAATAAGAGAGCTTATGTAAAAATAAATAAATTAAAAAATATTGAAACGTTAAAAAAATAATAATACTGGCTTTAAAATTTTTCCTGAATAGTTAACCTTATTAGTCCTTATTATTTTGTACGACTTTGAGTTAGTGATGTTTCCTTTCAGTCTGAAGTATTTTTTTAATATATTTTATTTTTTAGTTTTAGGTGGACATATTCATTTTATTTTTATTTGGTGCTGAGGATCAAACCAGTGCCTCGCACAAGCCAGGTGAGCACACTACCACTTGAGCCACATCCCCAGTCCCTTAACCTTTCTTGTTAAGCAGATCTACTAGAGGTTAACTTCCTCATTTTTATTTATTTGTAAATAAACAAAACATGATTAATTATTTTTATATGATCAAATGTGCTTAACGAAGTTTTACCATCTTAACCACTTAGAAGTGCAGATCAGTGGCATTTAGTACATTCATATTGCTATCCTTCTGACACCAACACCCAATCACAGAACTCACGGAATTTTTTTCATCTTGAAAAACTGCACCTTAGTTAATAATAACAATTCCCTTTACCCCCAAGGGCTTGGCAACCACCATTCTAATTTCTCTAGTAATTTGACTAATTGGTGTACTTTATATATGTTGGATCTTAACAATACGTGGTGTTTTTATGTGTGAGTGTGTGTGTGTTTATCTGTCTAAATTCCTGTACTTATAATAATGTTCTCAAGTTCCTCCATATCGGTCAGATACTTCCTTCAGATAGCATCAGTCAAAATTTCCTTCATTTTTCAGACCAAATAATATTCCATCATATATGTGTGTGCCAAATTCTTAAAATATCTCCTCAATAGACCCTTGGCTAATACAAATAATCTTTGTATGATTATGTGTGTAGAAATATCTCTTCAAGTCCTTTCTGGCTCCCTTCTGCCTCTCTGACTTCATCCCTCTGTCTCTTTAACTTATTTTCCTTGGCTGTTTCTTGTCTGTGCTTTTTATCTCCACCTTCCCCCAGAGGCCTGTGTTTATCCATTATTTCATATTTAGATTTTCTTAATTTTATTTTTAAATTAAAGGATATATAAACACAATAATCTCTCTGTATATAAATTGTTCTACTTCCACCCTGAAATCAGTACCAGCATCCTGCATTATATTCTTTCATGCCTTTTGCTATGATTGTTCACTTATATACAGTATATATATATATATATATATATATATATATATATATATATATATATATAAAG
>NW_025999930.1:0-53885 GCF_001458135.2 Marmota marmota marmota | reverse complement strand
ATATATATATATATATATATTCATCAGCAGTCATTATGTGGACCATTTCTCTGAAGGAAGCAGAGTAATAATGAGGTTAGAATTTTACAGTTTGGCCAAGGATATATATATATCCTTTTTCCCTCATTTTTACCAAAGTGGTATCATTTTATAAACACTACAGTGAAACTTCCTTCTTTTTCACTTGGTAATTTATTATGGATATTGCAAGTAAATATAGATCTAACTACCTTTTTTTCTTAAAAGATCTATCCTTTTGCATAAATGCAATAAAATAAATAATCCTTATATGATCACATGTGTATAAATATCTCTTCAAGTCTTTGCAGGCTCCCTTCTGCTTTTTGCCTTCCTTTTGCATAAACACAATCCTATTCTTGTTTAATCAGCCAAATATCTGGAGAAGCCCACCATTCTCATATATCTATGTACTTTTTCTTTTTTTTAAATATTTTTTTAGTTGCCAGTGAACATTTATTTTTATTTATTTATTCATATGCAGTGCTGATGATTGAACCCAGGACCTCACGCAATGCCAGGCAAGTGCTCTACCACTGAGCCAAAACCCCAGCCCCACTTTTTTTTCTTTTTAGGTTTTGGGATTAAAATAAGGCCTTGCTTGTGCTAACCACATGCCCTAACACAGAGCTACAAGATATGCCTTTTTAAAAACATGTGTGTCCTTGGCCAAACTGTAAAATTCTAACCTCATTATTACTCTGCTTCCTTCAGAGAAATGGTCCACATAATGACTGCTGATGAATGAAGTCTTGGTTCTTTACTGTTCCTACTTTGGAGTTGGGTGAGAGCTTCAGAGCTTTGACCACCTAACTACAACTAATACACTCACTTGGAGACTCAAGACTTACCTGAAGGGAAGCCGAGGCGTACACACCAGGCACTGGCACCAGTGCTGGGTGAGGAAACCTAAACTGCAGTGGAGCAGTTGCTGGAGACTTGAGAGTTAGTTAAACTCCAGAGAGGCCATGGGAGCACTGGGACCCCACACTCCCTTGAGTGCTACCTCCAGGAGCCTTGTCAGGTTCTCAGGCTTTAGACCAGATTGTTTCTGGAAAGAGTATGGAGAAAATGAACTACTTCCAGAATATTTGTTCTACTATCAAGTATAAAACATGATGCAAGAGAAACTGTCATGCCAGAACCTGACCTTTAGAGTTTTATTAGCATCTAACTGACTTGGGGACAGAAACACCAAAATCCAGCTCCCTCTTTCCTTCCTGCCCCACCGTGGGTGGGAATGGGTGCCAATGAGATGTAGGCATGAAGGTCCCAGCTCAGGGACACAGGCTCCCTATGAGACTGAGGTCTAATCCTAGGACTAGGGAGTGCTTCCTATCCCCCACGTCCTCACCTCAGCACCACCTCAATAGGGCTTCTGTATAATGAGAGAGGAAGAAACTGTCTCAGTCCATAATCAGTAAGGATCCTCTGGGAAACTAACAGGCAAGAGGGGAGACAAAAATAAGGACACCAGAGGAAATTTAGCCTCTCACACAAGAAACACCAGAATAAACACAAACTAACTACTCACCAGGTGAACATGAAACATCACCCTGCACACCTATGGACCTCTGCTCCTGTCACCCAGCAGATCATATGTGACTTTGGGCAGAAAATTTCAAGACAAAGAAGACAAAAAAAGGCTACATTTCCTGTAAGGAAGAGCAATCATCAAAACTAGGCTTATATTTAGTGGATACTTTGAAATATTCAGGTCATGAATCTAAAATAACTGATTTATACATTTTAAGGGTTCTCATGGAAGAAACAGACAGTTTGTAGAAACATATGTGCCATGTCAGCAGGTAGATGGACATTTCAATAAAGAGCCAAAGGAAATGCTAGAAATCAAGATATTGTAATGGAAATAAAGAAAACATTTAAAAAACCCATCAATAAATAGATAGAGCCGAGGGAAGAATGAGTGAGCTTGAAGTTTGTTATATAGACTTCTCAAACCCAGATGCAAAGAGAAATGGGTAACAATGACAAAACAGAATACCCAAGAATATGGGATAATTATGAAAGTTGTAACACATGCAAAGGGGAAATACCAGAAGAGAAGAAAGAAGAAATATTTGAAATAATAATGACTGAAAATTTGCCAAAACTCACAACAGCCATCCAACCGCAGAAATCATTGAGCAGAATAAATGCCAGAACATTCCATCTGGGCATGTCATATTCATACGGCAGAGAATAAAGACAAGGAGAAAATCTTCAAGGAGCCATAGGGGGAAAGCATGCCTTATCCACTGAGAAGCAAAGATCTGAATGACATCAGACTTTCTCCTTCAGAGACTATGCAAGCCAGAAGAGGGGGCAATGAAAAATATAGTGTTGAGAGGAAAAAATTCCTCTTTACCCAAAATTCTATGCCAGTGAGATGCTCCTGCAAAGGAGAATAAATTGAAGACTTTCCAGTCAAATAAAATTGGAGAGGACTTGTCACCAGCAGACCTGCCTTGAAAGAAATGTTAAAAGAAGTTCTTCAGTGAGCCAGAAAATGAGATCGGTCAGAAACTTGGATCAACATAAGAGAGAGCAGGAATAAGTGAAGGTAAAATCAACACTCTGAGTTTGAGATGTTAATTGAAGTAACAGATAGCAATTCATTCAAAATGATAATGCAGGACTGGATCCAATGACTAAATCTTACGAATAAATGAAAGAATATCAGCAAATTACAGGAGAGAAGAAGTGGGAACACTACCATGAATTTTGTGCACCAATTAGCGGGGGTTGTTGGTGATGGTGGCACTTGATGTTTCCCCAGGATGCTGAGACTTCTTTCCCAAGAAGCCAGTTCTTGTCCTCTCATTGAATCACCTACCCAGGAAGGCCATGGCCATGCTGGGGATCAGTCCAAAATCTGGGGATCTGTCCAGAATCTTTCACAGAAACTTTCTCTGTTGAGAAATAAATGCTGACCCACAGATAATTACAATTCTGTATTGTTCTTTTCCCCTTGAAAGCACGGCAGAAGCATTTTCTCAAACCACACACAATCCTTTATTACATCTTCCTGTGCAAAAGTCTTCACCTAAAATCCTCTTCTTTCCATCTGAAAATGCAACAAGAAACACTAGAGCTTTCTCCACTATTCAGTTCACCTGACATGAACATGCAGTGGACAAGAGAGGAGCTGGGTGAGGTCAGAGACATTAAACATTCCTAAGTTGTGACTATTCTGACTTCATTATGCAGGCTCTGGGGTCGGACCCCACGTGTGCCTTTCTAACACCTTTCCCAAGCACCTTCCCAAGGTCCCCAAAGGCCTGTGTATTGAAGCCTTGGCCCCAACCTGTGGCACTATTGGAAGGTCCTGGAAACTTCAGGTAGCTGGCGTAGGTTAGATCACTGGAGGTGTGCCCTTAAAGGGGATGTCAGAAACCTGGCACCTCCTCTTGCTCTCTCCTTCCTGATCAGCATTGCTCCACAATGTGTTCCTACCACAGTGTGCTGCCATGTCACAGGCCCAAGGCAATGGGGCCAACTGACCATGGGATGCACTTCAGAAACCATGAGCCACAATAAGCCTTTCTTCTTTTTCAGTTGATTATCTCAGATGTTTTGTTATAGTAATGAAAACCTCACTAACACCCTGGATGGGAAAGCCCCCAAGGTCAGGTTCTGAGTTCATTCATGTCATCTCAAATACATGGCTGTTTAAAATATTAGAATCAAAATCCACAAAGACTTATGGAATCCAGACTCTTGATTCACAATGTCCAGATCCCTAGGCTTTCAGGTTCTGTGCCACATGGGATTCAGCAGCCATGGACTCATATATTTTCAGACTAAAAGGGATGTAGCACTGCTTAATTCTCACCTGAGAGGGCATGGAAATGAGGGACAGGGGGGCCAACGTCCAGTCAAGGGTCAGAAACTACCCGAGCATCTTCTGGGTGTGCTGGGTGTGCTGGTACAGCTGGGTGTTCCCCAGGAGGACCTCATAGTCCTGTGGTGCCTGGGATTTGCTGGAGGAGGAAGGGCCCGTTGTTATCAGCATCATCTCTGATTCTGGGGCCCCCACTCTTCCTGCATCCTCATCCCTGCCACCCTGCTCTGGACCCCTCCTCCCTGCCCTGATTCCAGGCAGCTTTGTCTCCTCCCTTCTAACACTCAGGAGCCTTCTCCCTCCAGGTTGATGAACACTCAACTCACAACCTCAGGACGCAGGGCTTCCCACCACCTCCTAGAACTGGAGGAGCTGAGAATCCTGGTGCTGGAAGGGCACTAAGGGGTGCCTCAGATCAAACCCTCTTACTTTCCTAGGAGGAGCTCTGGATCATTACAGTGTTATGGCTCGGATCTTAAATGACTCCCAAAAGTTCATGGGCAAAAGGCTTCGGTGCTGGCCTGTGGCACTATCAGGAGATGGCAGAACATTTAAGCAGCAGAGCCTAGGAATTGGTGGTGTGCTCTGGACGTGATGTTGGGACCATGTCCCCACATTTGCTTCCTTGCTGCCATGAAGTGAAAAGGACTCCTCCACCATGTGCGCCTGCTGTGGTGTACTGTTCTCCCACAGGCCTCCTACAAGCAATGTGTCCAAGTTACATGTAACAGAGGTACAAACCTGTGAAACCATGACATAAAATAAATTTCCTCTTTATAACTTGGTTTTCCCAGGTATTTTGTCTTAGTTACAAAAAGCTGACACATACATCAGATGTCTCTTCCAATGTCTACCTCTGACATATCCCTAGGCCTAAAAACTCTACTGCCACTCCCTAAGGGTTTCTATTCCACTAGGTGGTAAGTGTTTGCATCAAATTTCTTATGTAAAGAAAAAGTGCCCAAAATTGCAGCTTTCTTTTGTTTTGAAGAGAATCAAGGGACTTCATGGCTTTGTTCACACAGCTCTCTAGCCGGGAGGCCTCCTACCCACTCCATGGAACTAATTCCTCTTTGATGGCAGTCCCTAAGGTTCCTCCTTACCGCCCCCTATGTTACAGAATCTCTCTAGACCCCTTCCCTCAGTTCAGCCCTCTTTGCCTATGTCTATGAATTTATTGCTGATATGGAGGCAAAGTCTATGAAAGCCTACTGAAAACCTTAGAATTCTAATATGTGATGAGNTGGCCCTCAGATGATTGGTAAGAGAGATGTTTAAGGGACACAGATCATGACCCTTGCACAGAGACAAGATCCCCTAAACCAAGTGACCCCTTTTCAGTGGGGTGATGAGTGGGGTTCTGGGAGCTTGTTGGCTCTTTTCTCCCAGGACCAGTGGAAGGACCAGCCTCAATCCAGAGGCAAGACCCAGTGGACAGACACTTGTGCACCCTGGTGCCTGGCATCTCCAGTTACCTCCTCCTCTCAGTTCTCACTGCATGGTGCTACACAGACTCTATGGCAGAAGCAGCAGCCTGAGAAGAGTTTTCCTACAAATCTGCCTTTATTCCCAGGGACACAAGGCCAACAAGGTCCAACCTCCCTCCAGGCTTGAACATCCCGCCCCTCCCTCTCAGTAGCCTCCCTCTGCCCTCCCCTTCCCAATCCCCTTCCCTTCCCTGTCTGAGGACTGGCAGGAACCATCCTGAGTGAGGAGGAACTCTTGGTGTGCAGAATGAAACAAGGGTGAGACCTCGCCTGAGGGGCAGCCACCCCAGAGGCCACCCACCAGCCCTACTGTCCATAGAGCCTCCTTTTCTTCTTCGAGTTGCTTGGTGCCTTGCACTTCCTCTTCTGAGGCTGTGAGGTTCGAACCTGCTTCAGATGCAGGTCTTTCCCTCCAGTGACCTCCAGGGGAGGCCTGGGGCGAGGCATCTTTTCCACTTTGCAGGAGCGTCCAGTGAGAGCGCTCTTCTTGGACATGGCAGCTGGAGGAGGATGGGGGAAGAGGCTGCCTGTCTGGGCAGGTGGGGCCTGGGGTGCTTGGTCTCCTGAGCAGAGGGGTTCCATGCGAGGGCCCTGGCTCTGGCACAGAGCCCAGGGCAGCAGACAGTGCTGGGAGACTAGGAGGAAGTCCAGGCATTGGAGGTCATTGTCCATACTACAGCCATTGGCTGTCCCATATGGCCCTCCAGAAGAATTGGCTCCTCTGTGACCACCAGCACCTTTCCCCCTCAGGTTTGGGGAGGAGGATCTGCGGTCCTGGGGTGGATGGTTGGACCAGATGGCCCCCAGTGAAGGAGACACTTGACAGCTCGGGAGGATAGCAGTGTCCTTTGGACCCAGCAGTTCTGGCTCTGTGGCCCTGCGCCTCTTCACGTCCTGGGAAGTCACCTCTGGGGGCCAGTTCTGCATGCAGACCCCTTGGTCAGTGCAGTGTTTACGTTTCTCTGCTCCTTGGCTGGCAGCTGCCTCAGAAGCTCTTGAGTCCTGTTGGGACATAACATGACCTTGGGGCACCTGCAGAGGTGCCTCTCCACCATCTACAGGAGATGGGCACTGGCTAAGTCTTCTTTATGCATGATGAGGGCCAGAGGGACCAGGGACCATGATATTTCCATGGGAGGTGAGAAGTGGAGCTGACACCCGTCTTGGTCTCAGAGAGACAAACTGAGCCTCTACTGGCCACCCTGCTGGGCTTCCTTTCAGGTTGATACCCTGAGCCTGTCATGACTCTTCTTCTCCTTCCTTTTTTCCCCCACCCACATCCTCTGTCCTGGAGCATTCACATTCAAGAAGCCATGTGTCACAGGCAGGATAGGGATAGACAAGTTCCTGTGTGCCATGTGAGTAGGGTCCTGTACATTTCTCATCTACCTGCTATTCCTTGGTTTCCTGTTCACCTCTGGCCACTTCCTTTCCTGTCTACTTGTCTCCTGATCTTCCAGGTAATCCTGTCTGCTTTATCCACTTGGTGTCCATCTCCAAGTCCCAGTTATCCTGGTGTCTCTAATTCCATATTCTACCTGGTACCCCTTTATTCTTGTCTACCATTTGTTTCTCCCCAACCCCTGGTGTTCTTTGTGTCCCTACACTTGTTCATCAGATGTTTCTGCCTTTCTCTTTTTTAAAAAAATATGTTTTAGTTGTCAATGTACCTTTATCTTATTTATTTGTGGTGCTGAGAATCGAACCCAGTGCCTCACACATGCTAGACAAGCGCTCTGCCCCTGAGCTACAACCCCAGCCCTCCCTGCCCATCTTTTATAACTGGTGTACCTCCTGCCCCTGGTCTACTGGGAGACCCTCCTTCCCTCCTCTACCTGGTTAGGGATAAGTCCTTCTTCCTGCTCCAACTGTTTTGTTATGTCCACGATATTTATATATGATTCGGAGGAAAGTAATTCTTCCAAGAAGTGGGGGTTAATCATGGTTTCCATCTAGGAGGAGAAAGAAGAGATTGTGAGTGACCTTGGGGAGAAAATGGCCCCAAGTCAGGAAGACTTCTAGGAGAACAGGAGGCAAAGATGACCCCATCTTGGTCCATACCACAGGGTTAATAAATCCCATCCACTAGCTACACACATGTATACAAGCGCATGTGTGCACACACACACACACACACATGAACACAATACTGAGAATCTAAGCTATGAAGCTCAATTCTATGGGTCCTAAAACCTTGTAGAGAGCAAGATTGTATGCCCAGCCCACCTTGTTGACAAAGCCCTCATCAATGTAGCTCAGGAGACTTGGATCTGGATATAAATCATCCTCCATTGGCTGATGCTCCAGTCCTTCCTCTCCCAAGTTTGCAGCAATATCTTCTATAGACAAGTGAAACGGCTCCCACGTGGCAATGTTGGTAGGCCCGACTAGCTCATCCAGGATGTCCATGAGCTCTTGGATGACTTCAGGTGGGATCTCCTCTGGCACCTTGGTCTCACACATCTTAGTCTCTGGTGCCTTGCGTTTGGCTGGTACTGAGTGGGCACACTGTGCCTTAGGGGTGGTCTTTCTGGAGTTGCATACTAGGACAAGGAGTACCAGAACAGTGCATGGATGGGGGATCCACCTTTATGCCAAACACTTGGTAGTAGGCAGGCTTAACCTGGTCTACCATGCACTACGACAACCATAGGAGGACCCAAGAGAGATAACAGTGCACCAGGCGCAACATCTAGGTGAGTCACATGGGAGGAAATTTGGAGCCACTGATATACCATGCATTCTGCCCAGCCAGACTCAAGTCATGGGCACATGGTATGTTGGTTCTTTGGAAAGGCAGGGAGAAAGGGGAGCTATGTACTTGGCACAGTCAATACGCAGTTCAACAAAATGGGTAGCATGGATCTCAGGTGCTAGAGGCTGTTCTTGAAATACTGAATGCCCCATGCTGAAGGTAAAGTTCTTATTGGGGACAACAACTTGCCTTGGCCCTTGGCACACTTTGGACACCATCAGGGGTTTCTGTGGAAAAGAAGGGGCCCTACCTGGTTGTTGCACAGCCTTAGGGGCTGGGGGCCTTGGAAAATCCCTCCTTAGAGATACAGAAGGAGGTTGGCACTGGAAGACCCCTGACAGCTGCATCCTTGGATCCTCCATCTCCTCTGCAGCCTCAAACTCCATGTACCTAGGTGGGGTTTGGGTAACGGAGGCACTGGCTGAGCTGAGGAGCAGGTCAGCCATGCCAGGTAGATATGAGACAAGCTGAGAGACCTATATACCAGGCAGTTACTAGCCCCATACCCGGGGGAGCTGAGGGCAGGGATGTGGAACTATGTTCTGGAGTGGGCTGGACCAGTCCCAGGAGGGAGCTGCTACACAGGAAGAACCACAGTTCTGGGGAAACACTAAATCAGCCAGCACCTGAAGGGAATCAGATCTGAGGGACCCAGGTAGGGCCCCTTGCTGACCCTTGTTTCAGATCTCTCCTGTTTCTGCCAGGAACCACACAGACCAGGTAAGTGCCAGAAGCTGGTAGGGATGTGATTTATATCAGGGAACACCAGGTGTCCTGATCCAATTCAGGGACACTGAGGCTGGGACCATGAGCCCTGGAAGGATCACTTGGGAGACCAAGGGACAGGAGAGGTCATGTGAAAATGGAAGCTAAATGAGAACATTGGTTGCTTCCAATGAGGGTGGGTACTTTTTCTTCTCTTCACTTGTTAGAATGGCAGGGATTATATAGAGAAAGGGCAGTAAAGTCCAGGGATATGTCCTCAGGGCATCTGAGGTGCTGGATGCCCCTGACCATGCACTCTCCACTGCCACCCTCTTCTGGAACATCAGGTTGAAGTAGTGGCCATTTTCATGACCTCATGTAGTCCCTACTCTGTAAACAGGTGCCAGTTCCCAGGCAGGTGGCCTATGTAAGGCTAGTGGGACTTTTTCCCTCTGCAGAGCCAACAAAGCTGCTCCCCATCTTGACCCTGAATCTCAAGGCAGAGTTGGAATCATGAACATTAAGGCTGAAGTTTCTGGGATTGTTGCAGAGAGAATGCCCATGCCTAGAGGGAGCCACTATCTGGAGAGCCAGATGCCTTGGAACCAATAATTTGATAGGAGACAGGCCCTATCAGACCCTGCTGTGCAAACCATGATCCTCCAGCACTCAGGTCCGGGCCCTGAAACCTGACTCACTTTTCTGCAGTCTCATAGAAGGCCATCCGGTCAAAGTTGCTAGTGCGCTGCCATTCCTGCATACCCTTCCACAGTGCCTCCTCCATGGTTATGGTGGGCTCCAGTTCAGAGAGAGACCAAAGTACTGGGCTGGAATTAATTGAAATCAGTCACAGTGCACAAGGTCACCCTCCATTCTCATCTTCCCAAATTTCCCTCCTACCTTTGTTATATCTGCCCTATCATATTCCTCTCAAAGCATTTGTATTTAGAATCCAGGACACTGTTCCTTATGCCAAACATTAACACCAAGGTCTGCACTGGCCTTGGGATTTTTCAGTGGTATGGTGTACTAGGTGCTGAATGACTTTTTATCCTCCCAAATCCACCTGTTGAAGTCATAACCCCCAATGTGGTGGTATCTGGAGGCAGGCTTTAGTGCTTAGAGGGTTAGATGAGATGCTGAGGGTGGGGCTTCATGATGGCATTCACTAATTCCTGGAGAAGACAGAGCCCTCATGGGACTCTGGGTCAGGCACTTTTTATCTGAGACTCCAAACTCCAGAACTCTGAGAAATGAATCTCTAGGGTTTCATCTACCCAGTCTATGGTGTTCAGTATGGCAGCCCAAGCTCACCAAGACCATGCAAAGAGTGGCCTGGGAGCAGGGTTACATACTGGGGCAAAGATGAACATCCCCATCCAGAATCCAAAGTCAGCTCCCCCATGAGTGCCACATCATCACAGGATCTTTATTGGGGTTTCAGGACAATGTGTGTGGGTGTGTGCAGTGTTCACCCTTGGGGCCAGGACCACTAAACCCACTTCTGCTGGTGATGTCCTTTGTCTGGGAACAATCAGGTCCATGGAGGAAGGTAAAATTACTAGGGAAGGAACCATCTTATGGAGTGAGACAATCCTGGCTCATGTTACCCCAAGAACCTCCTCTGACTTTGGGATCTCCATGTGATGGAAACAAAGATTGCTGAACTCACAGGGCTGTGATGGGCACCTGAGATAAGGCACATTTTCTCCCCTGGTGAGAGGTGCATATGGCTGGGAATGTTGGCCTCTCAGCTCGTCCCCCACCCTCAGGACCTCCCTTCCAGTTCTCTACATCCCAGCCTCCTTGTCCATCCCATGCTTTTCCTAATCTTAGAGTTCCAGAGGGTGTTCTGGGTCCATGGGGAGATCACTTACATGAGGAAGCAAGAAAGTGCTCCCACATCTGGAGTCTGAGGAAGGTGCCTGTGGACCAGGGTCTTGAAACGCTGCCAGCACCTGAAATCTTCATAGTTGCTCTGAGGTCCACTGGAGTCATCTGGTGGCACTGCAGCCTGGAAGGTGGGCAGTGCGCCCTCCCCATACTCTGTACCTGGCCATTGGCAGGCATTCATTGGGAAGACGATGGGGGCCAGGTCTGTGAATGGTGGTGGTGCTGGGGGACGAAGGCCCAGGTGCCAGTGGAGCCCATAGTTCTGGATCCCCCCACTGGCTGAGGCAGGCACAGTGGTCCTCAGGGCAGAAGGTGCCACGAGGAATGGAGCAGGATGCTCCACACCCCCACAGAAGGCCCCTGAGGGGTTGAGGGGTGCCTGAGTGTGGGCAATGTTATGAATATCAGGAGGCCCTTCTGGCCTCAGTTGTGGCCCACATTGTCCAAAGGTGGACAGCCCTGGCACATATGGCTGTCCAGGGTAAGTGGACAGCACCAGAGGGTTACCCTGGGAGATGGGTGCAGTCACCCGTGGTGCCAGGGGCGGCTCCCAGAACAGCTGGTGTGTTGGCACAGGGGCAGCTGGAAGAAAGGGCAGGCCCTGGAACGCAGACATGTGGGCACCAGGATTGACGTTCATGCCTGGTCTCTGGAATGCAGATGCTGTGGAGGCAAAGCAAAGGGGAGAATGGAGGAGGGGAAATGGCAGCAGGATTGAGGCCCCCCAGTTTCTTACTCAGTGGGAATCTGAGGACAAATGCTCACAGCTCAGGGCCCTGTGGGCAGGCAAATTGTGCAGTTTGCAAATGTCCCTGAGTGAATTTCATGCTGTGTTCCCTTTGTCATAGTTCTATCCTGAGAAAACTGTTTCCCAGGACACCAGGACTCCCTGAAGGCTGTCAGTGGACTGTGATCCCTCAGCTTTCCCTGCCTCTGAGAGGGCCCTTGTGCATCCTTTGCAGACAATCCATTGGCCTCCTAAGTGACTCCCTAGAAATGGATCAATTTGACTCTCTCAGTGGCACCATGCCCCTCCTCATGCTCACCAACAGGAAAGGGATCTTCTCGAGGGCAGAGGCAGGTCCTCCAGGGTCATTTGTGAAGGTGACAGGCTCTAAAGGTTATTGCCCCACCACCTCCTCAGCCTTCCTTTTGCTAATACTCCTTGTATACCCCTCCACTTCTTTCCTAGGCTTCCACAAACAAACAAAAAACACCTGATTTAGATCTCTGCCTAGCTAGAGGCTGAGGAATCCTGAAGTTCACCCTGCCCAGCATGTGGGTGCTTCTCCTAGCACTTCCCACAGTAAACACTAATGGGGCAACAGAGTCTGGTCAGCCGTGTCCCCAGTGTTCATTGGTCCCTGCCATGACATAGGAAGCTCTGTTCCCAGGGAAGAGGTCTTTGTGATAGACACTGAGTTCCCGAGATCCTCTCCTGCCCTGACCAGCAATGGCTGCTGAGGTTCATGGAAGGTGATGGGATTGTGAGCAGTGGGGCTTTCAAGAGATTTTCACAGCCACTGGTCATGTTATTACTGGGCCTGGGAATTGGGGCCATTCTGAGGTCCTTTTCCTTTTAGCTCCCAATCACAGAATGACGGTGTCACAGAGAACCAGGTGTGGCCGGGTTGTCTGGAGCACATCTCTGTTCACTAGTGTAGTCAAGGAATGTGAGGTCCACCACACTTCCACACTTGCACATGTTGATCAGGACCCCTGCCTAACTTCAAGTGACAATATGAGTAGGGCCCCTTCCTAACTGGGTGGTATTCTCTTTCCTCTCTTGAAAAGAACCCAGTCATCTTCAAACCTGATCCTTGAAAAAAGAAGGACACCTCACATGTGTTCATGGAGTACCAAACAAGGAAGATGAGAGAAGTCTTCCTGCCAACATGAAATAAAGGGCTGAGGCCACCCCACAGAGAGGGGCCAACACCAAGAAGCTCTGAAAGAACGCCTCTTTCCATGAAAGTGATAACAATTCAGAAGACCTCACAGGGGCCCAAATCTATGTTGGTTGAAGTTTTCTGGGTTCCCTGACCTTTAGGAATCAAGAACACCAACTGTCTGAATGGAAGGAGAAGTTTTCCTGGGCAGGAAGTTGGCGAGGTGCCCTGGGCTGTGGCAGTTGGAGTGCCCTGCAGCCTCACCCACAGAGAGTATATCACACTGCATTTGTGGTCATTGAGAACCCCACTGGGCAGTTTTCTAACTAAGAACACTTCTCAACACTGCCCAGTTATCATCTGAGACTCTCGGTCAATCCCCTCAGAATGACATCCCAGGTAGCTTCCCTGTGTCTGAAGAATGGACACAGGGTTCAGCATCTGGACTCCAGGGAGCCGTAACTGACCACCACTGTGACACCATCTGTGACTGCCTAAAAAATCATGCCGTGATCTGTGTCCATTTTATAAGGAATCAATCCCTTGGCCTCTCTCTTTTCTGTTGAACCAGTATAATTCCCCAGAGTAGCCTGGACCTGGTCTTAGGAGCCCTCCTTCCCATTAGCAGTATCAGTCTTCCTGGGGCTTCCTGGGCCATGTCAAGTGCATCCTCTAAGGCTCTTTCCTTCCCTTACTTCTGCTCAGTGAGTTGCCCACAGGGGAAGTACTCCATTCTAACTCCCAAGGGTTTTGGGGGTGACTGGCCCTCAGATAACAAGCCCCTGACCCTCCAGGCTCACCTCCTTCCAAAGTTCAGGATACTGTTCACAGTGTCTCACAGTCTCCACAGTGGGAAACGGGAAACAGGACCCAGAGAGTGACCTGTCTGTAACAGATGCTCAGGGTCCAACTGAGCCAAGCTGGGCAAAGTTTAAATGTAAACCCCAGTGGAATGTTGGACCCAGACATTCTGCAGGGGGGAGGGGCCAAGGGGAGCTGGCCTGGGTGGGGGCTGGGCAGACATTTCATGAAGAGCTGTGGTAGGTATAGAAGTACCTTGAGTTCCCTTCAGACAATTCAGTGGTGACACAAGTGATGTGTGCCTCTGGGTCATTTTGAAGTAGTTTCTCAAATGCACAGCAGAGTGGTGAGAGCCATGGCTCTCATGAGCCACACAGTCACGGGTCTGAACAGCCCATACTCTAAACTGGAGGGTATGGATTGCATTTTATGTATAAATTGGTTTTTTTCATCCCATCCCCTGTCAGCAAAACAGACTCTTGGGGGTTCCTGAAATATTCCACACCTTATTATAAGTCTTTTCAATGAATGGGGGAGGGGGCAAACTAAGAAGAAGCTTCTTTCACTCTTTATGTAGTTATTCCCCACATTGATGTCAGTGATGAAATAGCTGGTGGGGCTTTATTTTTTAAACTAGTGATATAAAATATGCAGTGTAGAAAAACTGTCTTTCCATTCCACAATCAGTTTGTTTTTAGTAGTTTCTTATACTGAATGATGGAGTTCAGATTCTCAAAGCAAGCTTTATTTGTAGACCCAGGTCGAATTCAGGGGCCTTGCATACTCTTGGTCAGCGCTTTGCCATTGAGCTTCAGCATTACCCCATCAGTCTTGCACTGCTTCACACTGCTCATATAATCACATACTCAAATGCAATTTGTGCAAAGTGGCCATGGGAAGGAGCATTGAAATGTCCTTTTGTCCTACCATCTGACCTTTACTCTTGTAAAGTCCTGAACTCATATTGATTGCTGAAGGGAAAAAAATTAAAAACACTGTGAACATGGATGTCCTTGTCATCAGGAACATTGGCGGAATGCTAAAGGCCCTGCCTCCTGTAATGCCTTTCCGTCCTAGGACCTTGGC
Organism: Marmota marmota marmota; assembly: GCF_001458135.2. Lineage (NCBI taxonomy): Eukaryota > Metazoa > Chordata > Mammalia > Rodentia > Sciuridae > Marmota > Marmota marmota. Next base: position 39,407 of record NW_025999930.1, on the reverse strand, counting down.
AGCATCACATGTGACATGTCTTCCACATTATCCTTTGGAAAGCAACGGTACTAATTATCTAAATTTCCAGAAAGAGAATCAAAGGATTGGTTTTTTTGTTTGTTTGTTTTGGGGCAATGCATTTCAGGGTCAATGGGATCCTTGGTACACATTTGAAAAGTTCAGGCTAAAAGTATGCCATGGAGTAGAAAAGGAAGAGGATACATTTGGTGTGTGTGCAAATTGATCAACATTGCCGAGTCTTCATCAAACATATGAGAAAAACTGTCAAAGAGAACATTTGGGCATCTGTATATAGTGGGAGGGCTGTCCGTATGCAAAAATGTGCTCAGTAGGCAAAATCAAGGAATGGGGTTTTCAGAGTGTTACCCAGACCTATAATTCTTGGAACCTACAGCTGGACTAGGAGGAGAGCACACACTGATGTTCGTGGGGAAGGGGGTATAAACACTGGGCCCAAATGGGGAGCCAGTGCTTCAGGGTAGAGAGCTTCCAAGGGCTGCACAGGGCGGTCTCTAATTTATAACATGAAAATCACTTTGTCATTTCAGACGCTCTGGCTGAAAGAAGGGCCAGCCCAGAGGCTCTGGAGAGGAGCCGCCTTGCCACAGACACCTGGCAGGCTTCCCGACCCACTTGGTGCTCCCGCAGCGGGTCCCTCCTGCACCCCTCGCGCATGCGCACGTGGTTGGCTGGAAGCGCGCGCTCCCAGGCTGCCCCAACTGCTCCAGCTTCCGTTGGGGCTCCAGCGGGGCAAGGCGCAGGCGCGAGCGCGGACCGCGGGTTCCCAACGGCCGGCAGGGCTCCCATGGCGGCGTCCAGACTCAGTCCCGTAGGCCCGAGGTACTGGACCCGCGAACCTCTCCCGTCCCCAGTGTGTCGCTGCCTGGTCCTCTGGCCCCTGCGCCTCGCCGGGCAGCCCGGGCGCCGGCCTCGCCTCCCCTGGGACGTGGGCCGCCCGCACCAGGCCCGGAAGTGAGGGGCGCGTTGGCCAGTGAGGCGCCTTGTCGAAGCGTCGTCTGTCCGTGTCCCTTGCAGCCTGTGCAGCGCCGGGCTCCAGGGCACCTGTGTGGTGCTTGAGAAGTGCGGTCCTGGTCAGCAGGTCCGTGGCTCCTGTTGGTGTCAGGCGAAGTGGTGACGGTCATCTCCTGTTCCCTGTGAAAGCTGTGAATGTTGGGGACACCGTCAGCTGGCATCCGGGTTGTTAGGCTGAAGGACATTCATTTCCTGTGACGTTAGCGACTTTGCAGAAGGGAACACACTGAGCCCAGTGCGCTGAGTCCGCTGTGGTCACACCGTGATTGACGGTCGTCATAGGTGGGCTGTTGGTGGGCGCCTCTGGACAGAGCACCTAAATGATGACGGGAGAATCCTGTCACCCCAAGTCGTGTGCAATAAAGAGTCATGTTGTATTATTAACGTGTGGTGCTTGTGTATTGCGCAGTGACACTGATGATGTGCCCTCACGTGTGGTTGGTGGGCTGTTTGGGGGGCCCTTGTGGGTATTTCTGGATGCCAGGAAGTTTTCCTTCCGTCTTGATGGGCATGAGGATCAAGGGGTGGTTGTTTGTGCAAGAAAATGAGTCGCTGCGCTGGTCCTTCTATGGTTGGTAGGAGTTCAGAGGGCATGAGTCGTTTTCTCTGTTCCTTTGGTGGTGTCCCTAATGTGTTCCTATGTATTCAGAGTGTTGGGGTGGTTGTGTTTTCGACTGACCAATGACAACCTGCTGTGTATTCAGAAGTGGGGGTATTTGAGATTAAGGGAAAGTCATGACTTTTGCGAGACTGTGTAGGGTTGGGTGTGTTTGGAGGCTGTGAAAAGTAATGAGCATAAACACTGGGAGTGGAGGTTAAGTGTTTGGAAATTGGGTTTTGTGATATTTCACCTTTTTTTTTCTTTGTTCTTTTGTTTGTTTGGCTCATGAATGCTGGGAAGTGTGCATGCACCATGGGAAGTTTGGAAATAAATGTGTGTGCGTACATATGGGCAGTGTTAAGGACTATGTTTGGGTATATTTCTCTGGGTTTGCAAAATGATTGATATAATTGGTAAATGTATGAGTATTTTTATATTCAGGACATGCTGTTTGTTTATGTGGGTTTATTTTTATGTTCCATATTCATATTCATGTATATATACTTGAGTGTCTCTGGCTGGATTGTGTGCACATTTGTGGAGTAGTAGGATTAATATTTATGATTGTGATATGGAGTTATTAGGATTCTGCATTTTGGACGATGAACAGTTATTTCTTTGTATTGGCAATTTGTGATCTTGTGTACGATGGTAGTATAGATATCGGGTCTCTTTGGGAATATTTGGGTATTTGTGTATGTTGGGTAATTGTATAGAGGTGTCATGCCCGTGGAGAGGTACATGTATATGCACATTATATTAACTAGCACACCCCAGAGGTGCTCATATGTGTGTGTTTATTGCATGTAACAGCCATAGTTATGAGAAGGAAGAGTATTTAGGTGTATGTGTATGTAAGGACATGGCAGTTTTGATGTGTAATTTCTCAGGGTATGTGTGCATTGAGTAGAAACTTATTTGTATAAAACTGAGAAGTGTGTATTTAAAGTCTGTGCATATACAGGATGCTCAGGAGTTGTTTGTATGGTGAATGTAATCCTTGAAGGTTTAGGTGAGGTTTCCTGAATGAGTGGTCCTGGTATTTGTGTTTAGTCTCATGTGTTAGAAAAATATATGTTGTTGGTGGCTGCATGTCTTTGAATTCATGGATCTCTTGGGGTGTGCATTTTGGCATATGTGGGAGGTTCATTGTGTGCTTGGAAATAGATTGTATACATTGTGTGTTTAAGTGTTGTGGAGAAACGTATTTTACAAGTGTGGGATTTCATGTGTGTCTATTTGGGTATGCATGAGACAAGTGTCTGTGTACTTGTTGGTTTTCTAGAGTCTGTGCCATGTAGGGTATTCATTGTGGGTAGAGCAGCAGTGTGTTGGTTGTACAGGCATGTCTCCAGCTCATGTTGTATGTGTATGTGGTATATTTGAACATTTAAGGTGAATAGGGTGTTTTTCTGTAAAAGTTCATGTAATAACAGGAGTTATATCTGTTTAGGGTGCAGTTAGCAGTTGTACGTATATTCGGAAGCAATGAGGAATATTTATTGCTGGAGATATAATTTTTTTGTGTATTTGGTTTTGTGTATTGTATGAATATTCCAGAGAAGACAAATTGCTTGTAGGAATTCCTTTGTATGCTGGAGATGGCTGGAACTAGTTGTGGTAATTGATGGGGCTCATCCCTTTTTGGGTTTGTATTTAGTGGTATCTGGTTGTTAGGTTGAAAATAGTCTTGGTTGGATAGACACACCTCATAAACTAAAAGTCAAGACTTTCTTACCTCCCCCTGGATGACACTGTATTAGGCATTTATTAGCACACCTCTAGAGTGTGTGTGTGTGTGTGTGTGTGTGTTTTCAGAATGTATGACTAGTCATCTGTGTGAAGTATACATAACTCAGGCAACAATGAGTTCAGGTGTTGGTAATTCTATGTGTATTGTGAGTGGGGCATCAGGAATCCTTGTGTGTACGCATTGACCGTGGTCATTGTTATCCACTACATTGCTTCTAACTGGGTTAGTTTATTCTTCAGGGCCCCAAACCCTCATGAATGTGGATTCCTTACTCTTCCTCATGTGAATATCCATTCAGGCACCTGGATGAAGTTGGCTTCTCTGAGGTTAAGCAGTGGATGAAGACACCAGCCTCCACAATGTGAGGCTGCCAAACATCTGCAGAACTTCTACCCCAGAACCACTTGTGCCCTAGGTAGTGTTTGCTGCTGGATGTCAGGCAACCCTTCCTTGTGGAATCCTGAGGCTTCAGGGCTGGTCAGGACCTCCAAGGGCATCCTTGTAGGGGATTAGAGTGTTGTCCTTTTTTTTTTCTTACTAACCTACATGGCATTTTCCCTGGGAAACCAGGTCTTTTTAATGTCCTTTGCAATGGATTACAGCTACTTGTTTGGGGAGGTGGAATGCCCCTGATAATTTTTGAATAATTTTAGATTTTCTGTCATTCGTTTCATAGGAGATTTTTTTTTTTTGCAGTAAGTACTCCCCTGTCTTTCCAGTTGATTGCATATGCAACCTCATCAACAAGGCCTTATCAAGGCCCTGTCTCAACATAAAAAAGGGGTGGGGATGTTGCTTGGTGGTTAAATACCCCTGGGTTCTCTTTTTCAGGTACCCTCCTCCCCAATAGAATATATCCTAAGTAATCTTTTGTTTTGTGGCCTGATTCAGAGTTTAGATTCCCAGTAAACCCATTGTGCTAGGAAGTTTAGTTGCTGAGTAGTATTTTGATCAGAGTTGTCTTTATTCAGGTTACAGGTGAGGATGTCATCTACATACTGAAGGGCAGTTCTAGCCAGAAGCCCTTAGTCTTTTGAATCCATAAGTACCCAGACAAAGAAATGGGGGCTGTATGTCCAGATAAGTTGTTTAGAGTGTGTGTCTCAGGATCTCCCCATCCAATGGCAAAAGAGTTTTAGGAGTGGGATGCAGAAGTATAGAGTAGAAAGCCCCCTTGAGATCTAGGACAGTGCGCCACTGAGTGGTAGATGGAACCTGGGACAGCAAGGTGTGTTTGTTACCATGGGGCAGAGGAGGATCACTGCCTTATTGACCAAGTTTAAATCCTGGAATAATCTACAGTCCCCATTTGGTTTAGGCACAGAAGAATTGAGGCATTGCAAGATAAATGACAAGGAATTATAATCCCATACTGTGAAGATATACATGCAGTGGCTCTTAATCCATGCAGTGCTTCTGAGATCCTTAGGGAATATTGTCTTTTGTATGAATAACTTGTTCCCTTTAATGAAATCTGCATCAGTTGTGCATTCAGGGCTTGTCATGGGATTCCATTGTGTCAGACTTTGGGTCAACCACCAAAGAAACAGTATGAATTGTGATTTTACTCCTGTACCAGTCGTACTTCTGAAATTGAGAGTAGCAGCACAGGATGTCAGGATGTAGCAAGTGTCCACAGGGAACTGCACTGATTTATCTGACACCTCAAGAACTACCCAGGGTTTCCTCATGTGAAATGGGAATGGTTGTTAGGGGCTTCTTTCTTCCATTAGACTCTCCAGTCTTCTTTTTTTTTAAAAAAAAAATTATTCTTAAGTTTTAGGTGGACACAATATCTTTATTTTACATTTATATGGTGCTGAGGATCAAATCCAGTGCCTTATGCATGCTAGGTGAGCGCTCTGCCACTGAGCAACAACCCCAGCCGTCTCTCCTGTCTTCTTGAAGGGGCCAGATGTTGTGTTTTCAACCCTTTTCTCACTGGGAATGGGCCAAGTTCACCTTTCAGTGTCAGTTGACAAGGTCATCCTTATATGTAGACAAAGTCTGGGGCAGGAGTTTGTGTTGGGCTTGTGCACTTGGGTGCCAAATGCCCATTTCCCTTGCATTTGGAGCTACTCTGCTTTCAGTTGCTTCCTGCTGTATTATCATGAGGACTGAATCCTGACCTGTCAAGTGGTAGGGTTTTACTGGAGGTGCGGCTGACTGTGAGTGGGACATTTGAGCCTTTCGTGCATCCCTCCTTTTTCCTTAGCAGATGTTATTGAAGACAGAGAAAGTCATATCAACTGATTTTGAGGAGCCCAAAGTTCCAATTGAAGCTTTTGGAGTTTTCTCTGGATATCAGGGACAGACTGAGCAATAAAGGGCTTGTCCCTAAAGGGAGATCAGGTCTAGATTGTTGTACCTGCTAAAGATCTAATTAAGACATGTATGGAATCCACAGGATTTTCTTCTCTTCCCAAGGTAATCTTGAATTTTTCAGATGAATATGATTTTTTAAAAAATATATTTTTAATTTTTTTGTATTTATTTTTATGTGGTGCTTAGGATTGAACCCAGTGTGTCACACGTACTAGGCAAATGCTCTACCACTGAGCCACAACCCCAGCCCATGAACATGTTTGTAGTATAACTTTTCCTTCCCATTGCTGTGCTCATCTGTGGTGCAGCAGGTAGAGAGATTAAATAAACATCCCTCCACCTGAGACTGAAGGCAAGAATGAGTGTTTGAAAGTTACTGGTAAAGCAGGAGGAAACTTCTGAGCAATTGTCAAGTCTTTCTTTGGATTCTTTGCAGGTCATCTACATTTTCACTCAGTTTGGTCCCCTCCCTTTTGGGCAGGAGTGTTGGAACCAAAGATTTGGGCATTGGATGGTAAAAGGCTCTTCTCTGGGTATGATGTCGAGGACTGACAGCAGCTGCTAAGCCTTTTTTTTTTTTTAAGAGAGAGAGTGAGAGAGAGATAATTTTTTTAATATTTAATTTTTAGTTTTTAGTGGACACAACATCTTTATTTTTATGTGGTGCTGAAGATCGAACCCAGTGCCCCGCGCATGCCAGGAGAGTGTGCTACAGCTTGAGCCACATCCCCAGCCCTGCTAAGACATTTGAGAGCACTTTGGGACATAGAGAGGAATGCCAGGGGATCCTCTTTGTTATTATGAGCTATAGCCTCCACTGGTGAGACAATAGGAACTGTCAGCAAGGGATGATCTGGGTTTCCATAGTCTTAAAAATCATTCCTTGTCTCCCCGTTTAAGTCTGGATTTTGATAAAATGCCATGAAGTCTTGTCCCACGTGGAATCTCAGATCATTGGCATGATCATTCGCAGAAAAAAATCCAGTTGTATGATGTAATTTAGGCCACCATTTTGTTGCCTAAATATGGTTCCCCATATCCCATCTTATAATTTGTCCAGGCAATATTATGATAGAAAATGAAGCACTTTTGCCTGAGGACATCAGGGTCAAAATCATCCCATTGCTTTAGACTACAGTGTAAAGGGGGTACTCCCTTGTGTTGAAAGTGAGGCTCCCATGTTGTGATACTGGCCCCTAAAGGAAAGCATGAAAGTAACTGACTCAGAGGTAATTGAAGCATTTCTTTTGTGCTATCTCATGAGTTTCACATTGTACAGGCAGAAGGTGGGGTGTCCCCCTCCTTCTGCCTCACTGCCAGATATCTCTGGCAACTTTCTGAGTCCCTTCAGTGAACTGTGTCTGCTTTCCTCCATAAGTGTGGCCAACTATCAGACGTGGATGCTTTGATGTATTAATCTGGACCTTGAATCCCTCACCTTGTCAATTTGTAGGTCTTGCCATCAGTAATGAGCCTCTGGAAAAGCCCCTGTGAAGCCAAGTGACAAAGGGACCTATGTGCTTGTGCAATAGATCAAAGAGCCAGTAGTGTTGCTGTGAGTTGGTCCTGTAAATAATGGGGAAGTTGCTGTCTCCCAGTAATTTGTATAAGGAGTCCTCCTTAAGAAGCCCTATACTTCTATAACTATGCCTTAGATCACTGGGTGATCACTGGGTTTTTTGCAAAGCTCCAGGAAGTCCAATATAGTATCTAAAGGGATGAAACCTAGACAAAGGTCAAGAGGGGGTTTCTCACAAATTGTGCATCCGAGAAGTCTAGGAGTGTCAAGGTGATGGCTAAGACTAAAGAAGGTCTCCAAGGTATGGTCCCAAACCAGGAAGTGAAGATGGAAAAGAAACAAAAGTATCCATAGCACTTGGATTATGGAATTCAGGGGTGGTGAGAGGGAACGTGAAAGAGCTGTAATGCAGCCTCACAAGACACAGAACATGAACCTATATGGTGTGTGGGTTTGCTTTACGCTGGGGATTTTTTTGTCCTTTCATATATATTTATTCTTCTCTTTTCTATCTATTATAGGTGGATTTCTTTTATTTAAAGTAGAGGATTTTGTAGTTACATATGTGGTCGATATCATTCATTCCCCAGTGTTTTCTTTCCCTTCTCCCTCCCCGTGAGCCCTTTTCTCTACTCTACTGGCCTCCCTTTGCTTTTCATGAGGTCACCCAAGCTTTCTTTCCCTTCTTCCTTTCTAGCTTCCACATTTGAGAGAAAGCATATGACCCTTGACTTTCTTAGTTTCAACATAATGTTCTTATGTTACATCCGTTTTCCTGCAGATGATATGACTTCATTTTTATGGCTAATAAACTCCATTATTGATATATATTTCCTTCATCCATTCAGCCATTGGCAAACACCTGGGCTGTTCCCATAGTTTGGCTATTGTAAATTGTGCTGCTGTGAACTTGACTGTGCCCTTGTCACTGATAGGCTGACTTTACTTCTCTGTGGTAAATACCAAGGTGTTGTGTAGCTGAGTCGTATGGTGATTCCTTCCCTAGTCTTTTGAGGAACATCCATACTGATTTACAGAGTGCTTGTACCAATTTACAATCCCACTAAGGATGTAAAATTGTTCTCATCCCCTCCCACCCTCATTCTCTCCAGCATATATTATTTGTAATCTCAGTGGCTGTATTTCTACCTGGAGTGAGATGAAATCTCAGTGTAGTTTTGAATTGCATTTTCTCATTGCTAAAGACGTCATACATTTTTTTTTTCATATATGGGCCACTTGTCCCTTTATGTAAGCTGCCTCTTCTTACAACTCTTTTCTTTGCTATGTGCAGAATCCTTTGTATTGCTTTTTAAAGAAGTATATGTTTAATTCATTTCTCTGATTACTTGTTGTGTTATTTATTAATTTGGTGTTGATTTTTTGAGTTCCTAATATATTCTGGATACTAATCATCTGTCTGAAGAGTAGGTGGCAAGGGCTGGGGTTGTGGCTCAGTGGTAGAGCACTTGCTTAGCTCATATGAGACACTGGGTTTGATCCTCAGCACCACACAAAAATAAATGAGTAAATGGATAAAGATATTGTGTCCATCTAAAAAAATATTAAAAAAGAAGAGTAGATGGCAAGCATTTTCACCTATGCTGTAAGTTCTCTCTATATATCTTTTTTTTGTTTTTCTGAACTTAAAATTTTTATTTAAAATTTTAATGGTATTGTTAGTGCATGATAGTTTTATGTAAGATTTTGGTTCACTTTGGCATGATTATATGCACAAATATATTTCATGCCTGTTTAGTCCTCAGTACTTCTCTTTGCATTCCTTCTTTTTCCCCCCCCTGCTCCTTTAACTCTACTCATCTGCCTTCTGTACATGTGTATCTTTTTAAATTTGTACCTTTAGATACATATAAAGTTGAAATTCACTGTGGTTTGTTCATATATTTACGTGGCATAATTTGGTCAATTTCATTGCACCTTTCCTTCCTTATGCCATCCCTCTTCCCTCCTTTTCTTTCCCCCTTTCCCACTCTTCTTATATTTTTTTCTATTTTCATGGGATTTGCCTTTATTTTTCTAATTTTTTAGCTTCCCCAAGTGAGAGAGAATATTCAACCTTTGATATTCTGACCTGACTGATTTCACTTAGCATGATGTTCTCTAGTTCAAGCTGTCTGCCAGCAGATGCCATGATTTTATTCTTCTTTCTGTTTTGTAAAACTCCATTCTGCAAATATACCACATTTTCTTTATCCATTCATCAGTCGATGGGCACCTGGGCTGGTTCCATTACTTGGCTTTTGTGAATTGCAATGCTGTAAGTGTTGATGTGCTTGTGTTGCTGTGGTATCCTGACTTCAGTGCTTTTGGTTAAATACTAAGGAGTGGGATAGTTGGGTATATGGTGGTTCTATTCCTAGTCTTTTGAGGAACATTCCCACTGCTTTCTGGTGGTTATACTAATTTGCAAACCTACCAACAATGTACGACTGTTCCTTTCCCCCTACATCCTCGCCAGTATTTATTATGTGTATTCTTGATGATTACCATTTTCAATGGAGTTGAGATAAAATCTCAGTGTAGTATTGATTTGCCTTTCCTCTGATTTCTAGGATTTGAAGTCCCCCAGCCATATATTTGTTAGCCATTTGTATTTCTTATTTTCAGAAGTGTCTCTTTTGTTTTTCTGCCCATTTACTGACTGTGTTGTGTGTTTATTTGGTGTTGAGATTTTTGAGTTCCTTATATATTCTGGATATTAATTCCTTGTTGGAGGGGCCACTGGCAAAAGGGGCCACTTGTCCTATTATGTTACCTGCCTCTTCTTGCACCTGTTTTCTTTGCTATGTGCAGGAGTCCTTTAATTTGAGATTGTCCAAATTATTGATTCTTAGTTTCATTTCATGAGCTTTATCAGTCTTGTTAAGGAAGTGAGTGCCTATGCCAATATATTGGAGTGTTGATCCTGTGTTTTCTTCTATAATTTGCAAAATTTCTGTTCTAAAGTCTATATCTTTGATTTCACTTTGAGTTGTCTTTTGTGCAGGGCAAAATATAGGAATCTGTTTTCATTCTTCTGCTTGTGGATATCCAGATTTCTCATCGCTTTTTGTAAAAAAGTTATCAATACTTTCTTCAACATGTGTTTTTGGGCATCCTTGTTGAGTAACAAATGACAGCATCTATGTGGATTTGTCCCTGTATCTTGCATACCAGTGGACTTCATGTCTGTGTAGATGACAATACCATGATTTTTTATTAGTAGAGCTCTGTAGTGTCATTGGTTTTGTGATGCCTCAAGCATTGCTCTTCTTGCTCAGCATTGCTTTGGATATTCTGAGTCTTTTGTTCTTACAAATTTATTTTAGAATTGTTTTTTTTTCTAGTTCTTTGAAGAATGTCATTGTTAGTTTGTTGGGAATTTCATTGAATCTGTGTAACACTTTTGGTAGTATGACTACTTAGACAATTTTACTTTTACCTATTTAAGGAAATGGAAAGGCCTTTCCATTAAAGAATTAAAGAAGACCTTTAATTTCTTTCCTCAATGTTCTCCAGTTTTCATTGTAGAGGTCTCTCACCTCATTGATTTGATTTATTGCTAGGTATTCAATTAGATTTTATGAGGCTATTTCTGTTTCTTTTTCACTGGGTTCTTTATTAATGTATAAGAAAGGTGCTGATTTTCTTGTGCTGAAATTTTAAACTGCTGCTCTTCTTAATATCAAATCTAGTGGCTTTGTGGTGGAGTGTTTTGGATCTTCTGGGTATCTGACTATATCATCAAAACGGATATAATTTGACTTCTTCTTTTCCTATGTTTATCCCTTCCATCTCATTTTCTTGCATTATAGCTCCAGCAAGAATATACAGTACTATATTGAACAGAGAGGTCTGAATGGGACACTCTTCACTTGTTCCAGATTTAAAGGTAATGTTTCATATTTTCCTCGTTCACAATGATGTTGAGTTTGGGTTTGTATATATAGTCGCCTTTATGGTTTTTGCAGTAAGTCTCTTCTATGCATTGTTTCTTCAGTTTTCAAAATGAATTGGTGCTGCATTTTATTAAAGTGCTTTCTCTGTATGTATTGAGATGACTATATGATGGTTCTCCAAATGCTACATATGTGATGAAGTACATTTATTGATTTGCATATGTTCAAATCAGTATCCCATTGTATCCAAATTCTACATGTGTAATGAAGTACATTTGTTGATTTGCATACGTTCAAAGTAGTATCTGTTGTATCCTTGGAGTGAAACCAATTTAGTCATGCTGTACAATCTTCTTAATGTGTTGATGACTACAGTTTTCTAATACTATTATTAAGGAGTTTTGCATCTAAGTTCATTAGGGATGTTGTTTTCTACTTTTCTTTCCTTAATGTGTCCTTACCTGGTTTTGGATGTCAGGGTAATATCTGACTTCATACTATAGATTTGGAATGGTCCAACTTTTTCTATTTTATTAGTTCCTCTTTAAATGTCTATCAGAATTCTGCAAAAAAATCTTCTATTTCTTCTATTATTTTTAGAAGTCTTTGTATTACTGCTTCTTTCTCATTGTTTGTCATTGGTCTATTTAGCTTTTCTCTATATTTACAGTTTAATTTTGGTAGGTCATATATGCTTAGAAACAGATATTTGTTCCTGGTTTCCTAAGTTATCAGATTATGAGTTTTCAATATAGTCCCTGGTGATTCTTTGGATGTATGTGCTGATTTTTTCTCTTTCTTCTCTGATTTTATTAATGTGAGTTTTCTCTCTTTTGGTAAGTTTGGGCAAGGTTTTATTTATTCCAAGAACCAACTCTTCATTTCATTGATCATTTGTATTGTTTTTATTGTCTATTGTATTGATTTCAGGTCTGTTGTCCATCATTTCCTTCCTTCTTCTGGTTTTGGAAATGGTTTCATTTTGTTTTGTTTAGGGCCTTGGGGTGCATCATTTTAGCTACTGATCTCACTTTGACTTTCATGAATTTCCCTCCAACTTTCTCTGAAGTTTTCTTTTTACACATACGCACACACACAAACACACACACACACTCACACCATTTTTTCCATCCATTTGTCTATTACTGCTAGGCTGATTCTATAGTGTGGCTTTTGTAAATGGTACTGATATAAACATGGGTATGTATGTATAACTGAGGCATAATGGTTTAATTCTTGGAGGAGTGGTATAACTGGGCCAAATGGCAGTTGCTTTCCTAGTCTTTTGACAGAAATATGATAAATTGTGGTACAAAGGTGTATTAAGAATTGTAATGCAAATAATAATAATAATAATAATAATAATAATAATAATAGAGTTCATGTAAAAAAATAAATAAAAATTTATAAAATGAAATCTAAAAATAAAGAACATGGAAGGTCTTTCTATCTTCTTTTTTCTTCCTCAACTTCTTTCTTTTTTGTTCTGTCGTTTTTATCATAGAGGTTCTTTACCTCCTTTGTTAGATTAATTCCCCAATATTTTTTTGATGTTATTGTAAATGGGATAATTTTCCTAATTTCATTTTTGGCAGATTTATTATTGGAGTTTATAAGAAAGTGATTGGTTTTTGTACATTGATCTTGTATCCTGCTACTTACTGAAGTTGCTAATCAGCTCTAGAAGTCTTCTGGAGACTTTTTTGTGACTTCTGAATGTAATTAGAAATAATTTGAGCTCTTTTCCTATTTGTATCCTTTTAATTTTTTTCTCATGCCTGATTGCTCTGGCTCACATTTCAAGAACTATGTTGAATAGGAGTGGTGAGAGTGGACCATCTTGTATTGTTCCTGTTTTAGAGGAAATGTTTTCAGTTTTCCTCTGTTCATTATGATGTTGTCCTTGGGTTTTTCATCTGTATCCTTTACAATGTTGAGGGAGGTTCCTTCTATCCCTAGCTTCTCTAGTGTTTTAAACATGAATGGGTGCTATACTTTCTCAAGTGCTTTTTCTGCAACTATTGAGATAATCATGTTTCTTTTCTTTAACCCTGTTTTTGTGGTGAATTACATTTATTTATTTTCATATGTTGAACCAACCTAGCATCCTTGGGATGAAACCCAATTGATCATCATGGACACAAAACCTTTATTTTATTTATTTATTTTTATGTAGTGCTGAGGATAGAACCCATTGCCTCACACGTGGTACCCAAGCATTCTACCGCTGAGCTAGAACCCAAGATGTACAATCATGCACTGTTTTTGTATGTGATTTGCCAATATTTTATTAACAACTTCTGCATCTGTGTTCATCAAAGATTGTTATGGTTTGGATGTGAGGTGTCCCCCAAAAGCTCATGTGTGAGACAATGCAGGAAGGCTTAGAGGAGAAATGAGTGGGTTATGAGAGCCTTAACAGAATCAGTGAATTAATCCTGCTGACGGGATTAACTGAGTGGTAACTGAAGGTGGGTAGGCTGTGGCTGGAGTAGGTGGATCATTGGGGGTGTGACTTTGGGGTATATATTTCATATCTGGTGAGTGGACTTCCCCTGCTCCTTCCTGATGATCATGTGAACCACTTCCCTCCATCACACTGTTCTTCCATGTTGTTCTAGGAATAGAGTTGTCTGTCTATGGACTGAAACTTCTGAAACTATGAGCACCCAAATAAAATTTTGACTAAAATAGTTCTTGTCAGGACTTTTAATCACAGTAGTGGAAAAGCTGACTTAAATGAGGATGTTAGCTTGAAGTTGTCTTTCCTTCTAGTGTCTTTGTCTTAGTTTAGTATTTTGGTGATACAGACCTCATGGAATGAAGTTGGCAGTGTTCCCTCCTACTCTGTATTGTGGAATTATTTGAGCAAGATTTGTGTTCTTCTTAGAAGGTTTGGTAGAAGAACTTGGCTGAGAATATGCTCAGTCCTGGGCTTTCCTTTATTGGAAGACTTTTGATAACCTTCTTTATCCTTGGTAGTTTGGTTAAGGATTTATTACTCTTGTCACCCATTGCCTCACATTATATTTTTTGTTTTGTTATTCTCAATTTCATTGATTTTGGTTGTGGCTTTAATAATTTCCTGTCTTCTACTGATTTTGTTATTAGTGTGTTATTCTTTTTCTAGGGCTTTGAAGAGTAAATTTAGATTATTCTTTTGGCATCTGTTTTTTAAATACATGAACTCAATGCTAGAAACTTTCCTCTTAGAAATACCTCATACTCTGCCAGAGATTTTGATATATTCTATCACTGTTGTCACTGGTTTCTAATAATTTTTAAAATTTTCTCTCCTATTGCTTCTGCTATCTATGGAACACTCAAAAACGTATTATGTAATCTCTAAGTGTTAGAGTAGTTCATGTTTTCTTTTCATGTAATCGAGTTCTGATTTCATTCCAGTATGATCTGATAATATGAAAGGAATTATTTGGGTTTTTTGTGTTTACTAATATTTGTTTTGGTGACTTAAAATATGAACTATTTTATAAAATGTTCTATGTGCTGCTGAGAAGAAAGTGAGTATAGTCATTGATGGATGAAATATTCTATCCATGTTTGTTAGATCCATTTGATTACTAGTATTTTTTCAGTTCCAAAAAGCCTTTACTTATCTTATGTCTGGATGATCTATCTAGTAGGGACAGAGGTGTGTTGAAATGACCCAGTGTTATTGTATTGTGGTCTATTTAATTCTTAATATTGATAAGGGTTTATGTACAAACCCTTATCATTGATTGGGGCATTAATATTCATAGAAATCATATCTCTTTTAAAATGTTTTTTAGTTGTAGATGGACACAAAACCTTTATTTTATTTATTTATGTTTGTGTAGTGCTGAGGATCGAACCCATCGCCTCACACGTGGTACTCAAGCATTCTACCGCTGAGTTAGAACCCCAGATGTACAATAATTATATCTTGTTGTTGAATGATTCCCTTAACACACTGTGAAGTGACCTTCTTTGTCTCTTCTGATTAAATTTGGCTTAAAGTCCACTTTGTCTGAATGAGATGACTTTTTCCGTTGTTTCACCTTCATTGTGCGGATGTCTTTCTCTGTTATGTGAGTCTCTTGCAAACAGTGTATTGTTGGGTTTTGTTTTTTTATCCAGTCTTTAAATTTATGTCTTTTGATTGGAGAGTTTGTGCTGTTTACATTGCATGTTGTTATAGGGACGATTTTAATTTCCTGTCATTTTGATTTATTTTTGTTATTTGATTTAGACTTGATTCTCCTTTACTTGATTGTTCTTCTTGTGAAATATAATCATTAAATTTTTATTTTTTATTTCTGTTTTATTTCTTCTTCATGAAATAGTTCAAAGAGTGTGTTTTGTAGTTCAGGCTCTGTGGTTACGCATTCTTCTAGTTTCTGCTTATCATGAAATGTTTTTATTTCACCTTCAATTCTGAAGAATAATTGTGGTGGTTATATTAATAAGGGCACTCATTTTCTTTCATAACTTGGAATACCAAGCCTTCCTGGGTTTAACAGTATGGGTGGAGAAATCAGTTGAAATCTGAATTGGTTCACCTCAAAATAAGACCTGCTGTTTTTCTCTTGCAGTTTAAAAAATTTTATCCTTATTCTTTATATTAACTATTTTTATTAACATTTAACTTGGAAAAGATGTGTTCTGATTCTGTTTGGAGTTCTACATGCTACTTTTATTTGAATTTCCAACTCATTCCTAAGATTTGGAAATTTTTCTAATATTTCATTGAAAAGATTTTGCATTCCTTTAGTTTATATTTAGGAGTTTTTATCTACTGCAATGTTTTAAAGTTTGGTCTTTTGGTATTATCCTAGATTTCTTGAATATTCTGATCATGGACTCTTGACATCTTTTTTTAGTGGTCCACTTTATTTTTAAAGTAATATACTCAGTCTTTATGTCCTAAAAATATTTTCACAGTGGTTTAATCTATTAGTGATGCTTTCCATTGAATTTTTAATTTCATTTATTGAATTGCCATTTGGTTCTTTTTCCTGAATCTCTCTTCATTGATGTGATCTTTCACTTCCTGTATTTTCTCTATAGGTTCACCCCTTACGTCTTTTAGTTCATTGTACATTTTAACTGTGAACTTTGTAAATTTTTTCTCTGACATTTCCTCCACTGTGGTGTTGATGGAGGCCATTGTTGAGGTATTATGGGCTATTTGGGATGTCTTGTTTCCTTGTGCTTTCATATTTTATACTGCGATATGCCTACACATTTATTGGAAAGTTTATCACTTCTTTTTTTTAAATACTACTTAGTTGTAGGTGGACACAATGCCTTTATTTTTATTGACTTATTTTTATGTGGTGCTGTGAATCAAACCCAGTGCTCCACATATGCCAGGCTAGTGCTGCAGTACTGAGCCACAATTCCATTTCTTTTTAGCAAAAGTCTTTTTGGTAAGTGTTATGGTTTTGACTTGGTGTCCCCTGAAAGCTCACGTGTAAGACAATGAACAAATTCTCAGAGGAGAAATGATTCGTTTGTAAGGGTCTTAACCCAATCAGTGAATTAATCTCCTGATAGGGATTAACTGAGTGGTAACTGAAGTGGTAGGTTGTGGATGGACGAGGTGGGAATTGGGATGTAGCTTGGGAATACATATTTGTATTTAGCCTGTGGAGTCTCTCTCTGCTTCCTGATCACCATGTAAGCTGTTTCTCTCTGCAACACTCTTCTGCCATGATGTTCTGCCTCATCTTGAGCCTTGAGGTACGCTTTGTCATATAAAAGTGTAACTGTGCATGTTTATTTTTGGTGTCTAATTGCACAGATTTATCTTTCTCCCATTGTTTTCCTTTAGGCTTTGGATGTATTTGTCTTTAAGGTGGTCTCTTAGAAAAAGCAAAGATGGGTCATGGTTTTGGTCCTCCCTGCCAGTCTGTTGCTTTTGGTTGAACAGTTGAGACCAACTACATCCAGTGTTTCTGTAGAGAGATAACAGTAATTTCCTCCCCTTTTATTTCTAATGTTTCATTTGGTCCTGGTTCACCTTTACTGGGCTTCTCTTCCAATGAGACTCATCCATTGTGGTATCTGATTGTTTTATTTCTTCTGGGTGTAGCATTTGTTGAAGCTTTTCTGTAGTGCTATCTTAGTAGTCATGAATTCTTTTGGTTAGTACTTCTCTTGCAAGGTTTTTGTTTCTTCATCAGCTAGGAAGGATACCTTTACTGGACATAGCAATCTTGGTTGGCAAGTATATTCTTTGAGGGTGTGATATACATTGTTCCAATCCCTCATTAATTGGGAGGGGTTTGTGTGAAGAAAATAGCCGAAATTCTCATTGACTGCACAATAACTGTGAGTTTCAAATTTTTCTCTTAAGTCTTTTAAAATTGTACCTTTTCTGTGTATTTTCTATTTTAATTATAATGTTATAATTTAATGATAATTCATAATTATAATGTAATTATATGTTATAATATTACATTTTGATTATAATTAGAGGATCTGAATTGGTCTTGTGCACTTGGGGCTCAGAATGTGCATTTCCATCTCATTCTCAAGGTCTGGAAATACTTTCTGATATTATTTCATTGAATAGGTGATGCATAACCTTAGATTGTATCTCACCACTCTCCTGATTGTCAGTGATTCATTCTTAGGTTTGGTCTTTTAATATTGTGCTAGATTTCTTGAATATTCTGTTTTGTTGTCTTTTGTTTCTTTTTTTTTAATATCATATACCCCGTCTTTAGGGCCTGAAACTCTTTGTCTTCTCTGTTGTGTAATCTGTTGGGTGATGCTTTCAGTGAAGTTTTTACTTGGATTTATTGAGCCTGTCATTTCTTGGATTTTTGTTTTGTGCATTCTCAGAATCTGTTTTACTGAAATAATTTTTTGTTTCCTGTATTTTTCTATTAATTCTTGCTTAGATCTTCTTGTAGTTCATGGATCATTTAAAAATATTGGCTTTCTAGATTCTTTATCCCACATTTCTTCTAAGGCATTGTCTACGTGGTCAGTTTTGGAATTAGTGTTGTGAGGTATTGGGAGAATTTCCTCACTTGCTTTCTCCTGTTGTTTTGAGGTGTAGGTTCTTTCTCTTGTGGATCTAAAGAATGAGACTTTCAGTCATATAGTGACAGAAATTCTTTTTCTTTCTTTAAACATACAAGTGCAGCTCCCACGTGGGAGGGGTTCCACATGGGTTGTTGTTGAGTTGCTATTGTGAGGGGTTTATATTGTTGTTTCTTTAAGTGACTTTTAAAGCCCTTGTCAATGACTTTCAGGGAGTGGAGTCTCTACATCCAATAAGAGTTAGACATTCTCTGATGATGGCCACCACCCTCCAATCAGGATGTTGATCAAGTCCTGTTCATGTGCTCATTCACATGCCCATTAGATACTTTGTACATGCAATTGTAGCAATTGAGGTCACTGCCCTGTGTGTGTCTATCATGTTTCTAGTTCCTGCTCTTATTCCCTCTTCTGAAGAAATAGCCCTAACTGCTATTTTGGAATTTGGTTGATGACAACTCCACCTTCCTCTAGCTCTGGCAAATAGGAAAACTCTTCAATGGGTCTATCTAGAGGACCTTAATAATGCACCTGCGGCCCCATCTCTATCACCATCTCTCTGGAACTTGATAGCTTCCAGATGAGAAGGGATAAATTTCACTGAGGCATTTAAAAAATATATATTTTGGATGTTGATGGACCTTCATTTTATTTTTTTATTTATATGTAGTGCTGAGCTAAGCATTCTACCACTGAGCAACAACCCCAGCCTATCACTAAGGCTTTTAATATACATGGGCCAAAGAGCAAAATCAAACACACCATGTCCATGGGCAAGTAAAGGCCACAACCTTTGTAGGATTTGAGCCCACAGGGATGTCCACCAGTTGTAAAGCTCTTCTTCATAAGTTACAATCTGATTGGAGTGTTATGTAAGTGGACTTGAATCTAGAATGGTTAACATAAAAGCGATATTCTCCTTGCAAAAAGACAGCATTGGTGGTCAAAAGTTCCAGAGCTTGGTGATTTTGTAGGATCTCTCCTACCAGGAGACTTCCTGCTGGGTTAATTTTTGGACTCCCCTGTAGTGTTTTCCATGAGTGCCTTAACCAGATGGGCATAGAGATGTACGGAGGTTCCTCTAACAGATGCCCCTGTGCTGTCCACTATTCCTGATGTTAAAGGTATCAATTTAGTGAGAGCTGCAGGGATTGCCCTTTTGGCTCTTGATTACCTTTTATGTACCTGAGGCATCTTAGCATCCCCGGTGCAATTGAAGCTTCCAGGGAGACATAGGCCAACCAGCTATGGCCTCTCCACACTGGTGGCAAAGAATTATATGCCCTGTCTCCAGAAATGAAAAATATCCCCTCTTATGGCTCCAGATTTATTTGGAAGCCATATGGAAAAGGTAAGTTAGGGGGTTTTCCCTGAAAGGGGCTGGAGCCTTTTCTAAATTAAAGCACAGTGTATTTTAATCTTCAGATATCATATTGACCAGGAATCCAAAAATATACATTTTATAAAAGAGAATTCTTGAGAGGAAATTAATAATCATTGGGCAATAGAGAGGTCAGTACTGTTAAAAATACACTGAACTCCATCCTGCTGAGAGACTGGAGGCACTGCTTTTGGAACCGAAGGAGGCCTTATGGTGAGGGATAAATTGAAGCATAAGAACAAATGGGTCTCATAGAGTCCCTTGTAATTTGGGATATCACTTACTACATTGTCCCCAAAGCAGAATCTATGCCTTTTAATCATCTTCAAAAGCTCTGGGGCCTGATGCAGTCAGCCTTTCCAGATCCCTTTTCCTTTTGTGGTCCCCTTTCTCTAGCATGCAGGGAGGAACTTACTAAAAGATAAGAATGCCAGAGTACAAAAATACCAGCCATTTATTTCCCGGAGTGGCTTGGCTTTAAAAGTGATGCTTTTTCTCTGATCTTGAACTGGTCTGGGAACTTGGTCATGTAGCCCACGTTACAGACAGATATCCATCAAAAAGCTCACACATAGTGACTTATGCCCATTTTCCTCCCTTTTATAAAACAAGTCTAGGTGTGAGTTAGTGTTATAGTTTGTTTCCCTTTGGAAGCCATTTTATCCCATCCTCCAGCTTATATTTGAGCCAGGCTTAGATGCAAAACAATATCAGGCATTTCTTTTTTTAGAGCTTGTGGATCAAACTGATCTCAACTGTTTAACATATAGCAGAGGGAGTATTTTCCATCCGTATGACAAAAAAGAAGGGAAGAAGAAGGCATCCCCTGTTACTTCCTTTGTCTCCTCATAGAGTGTAAACTGGTGTTCCTGCCCTTTCTCATGAGCAACCATGGGAGAGGGTTGTGGCCTAGTGGATTAGTCACTTTTGTCAACATGGTTCTGTATCCTATGATTTCCTGTCTGTTACAATAAACCCTAAGCAAACGGTGTTGAGCCTACCAATATATTGATACACTTTTGGAGGGAGAATTATTCCTAACTCAGTATGGTGAAGTTATTTAATAGCTTCTCTAAGGTGAAATATCAGTGCACGGCACAAACCAGAATCCAACCCTCCATGCATCAGATCAACAAGGTCCTCTCAAAACACCAATCTACTCTCATCACCACAACCTCCTATGTCCACTAGAATTCCACCACTCAGGCAAACCATGCCCCAAGGAATAATAGCCCACACCTACTCCAGTGTCCCCCATGTGACAACATAATTGTCCAAATAACTGTCAGCTTACACTATCACAGTAGAGCTGACACCCCAAGGATAGGTGACCAGAAACATGCACACACCCAAGAACCAAACATGTGCTCTCAAGAGCTCCATCCAAGCACCAAGGTGAAAAGTTGCAAAAAAACCCGAGAGCCCATTTTGGCTCAACACAAGCAATGCCACCCTCCTGCCTGTACCAAGCCCATGTAAGTCCCCATTCCATAAAGCCCTACATCAGCACTCAAAGATCACAGACAAAGACACCCAGCTCCCAGATGTACGTAACCTACAGCCATACACACGTAGGGCGTAAACCATACTGCAGCAACCAAAACAGCAACCAGCCATGAAGCAGCATTCAAAAGACCCCAAATTAGGTGTGACTCTCAACCCCTAAGACACTCTCCTCAAAAACAAAAAACCCAACAGACACAACTTGATCACATACGAAAACTGAATGAAATTTACCTTGCAAGAGCCATCTGCAGCTTTCTTAGACACTCTATAACTTGTTTAAATCCTTAGCTTTGTACTCTCTTGCCATACCAAATGATTTATCTTCCAGAAACTTCCTGGTTGCTGCTGTCCTTTCTCAAATTCACATCCCGAAATAATCCTTACGTAATTCCTGAACACCACTCTTCCCAGAAGACAAAACACTTTCATGAAAACAAAACAAGCCCCAACTCCCCATGCTCCCTGCCCCCTCTGTGGTCTGGACAGGGAGGCAGGCCAGATAATGCTCTGGGTGATGTCCCCAATTAAGGAGAAAAAACAATCATGTCCCTTCTGTCGGAAAAGGCTTTTCGACTATTTGTATTATACCTTGGGTCTTAGGGTCTAGCCTATGAGCTCTTAGAGAATTGAGGCTAGAACCTTCCAAATTGGCCCCTGCCCTAGAGGTGGTTAGTAGGAATATGATCTAGGTTTATGTTCTAAAAGTATCTCAAGGACTCAAAAATTACCCATAGCTTTATCTACAGGTCCTAGTGAAACAGTTGGAATTTGGAGGAACATATCAAGGAACCTGGGTATACTAGTGCACGAGAACAGGTGAGGAGAGGAACTTTCAGCATAGAAGTAAAGAAAGAGACACAGACCACTTGGTTAACACTCTTGGGGATTAGTGGGTCATCTCTTTCACAAAGACCAGATCAGACCAAGACATCATCTCAGGATCCGAGAAAATGCATCCATCAGGTGAGGGCACCCTCCACCATTGGACCAAGTCAGTCACAAAATGAAAAAAAGCAGACACTTGAAGTTAGCAATTCAAGTTGGTTTGTGTCCTGCAAAGAGAAGCTGAAGCAAAACTTCACCAATATTTCACCATCAGGGATGATGGAAGTTGAGCAAGCCTTCTCCAGTAAGCCTGTTACCAGTGTCTTTACACTGGAGGCCACACTAATGGCTTTTAATTGGCTGACAGGTACCCAGTATTCCTCTTTTGGACACAGATAGGTTTTTCCCCCTCTGAAGGAGTATAAAACTCCAGAAAACTTAAGTGACAGTTCTGTTTGTTTTACTCCCCCTTCCAAGGATCCAAGATGAGTCCCCAAGTCTGTGACATAGTGAGATGTAGGTTCTTTGTTTTTGCAGATCTGAAGAATGAGACCCATGGATGATGGAGGGTAGAGTAATGTGACAGAATTAATTTCTTTTATTTAAACAGAGAGAAAGTACAGCTTCCACAGGGTGGGAGTCCCAAATGGGTTACAGCTGATTTGCTGCTGCCTACAGATTTATGTGGTATTGCTGGAGGTAACCCTTAAAGCTATTGGCTGGTGATTTTTAGAGTGGGGAATTTCTACATCTAATCAGAGTGAGAATTGGTGATCATGGTCCCTGCTACCCTCCAATTAGGATGTTGATCATGTGCTGTTAATATGCTTCACCACATGGGGTCTGGCCCATCAGATATTTGTACATGGAATTGCAGAAGTCAATCTCCCCACCTTGTCTGAATATCATGTTTTTAGCTCCCTCTCTCATTTACATTTGTGTGCATCTGCTGGGATGAATATTTCTTCTATTATACAAGGTAGTTTTTTGAGAGTGGGTGGGTACTGGGGATTGAACCCCTTGCTTAACCACTGAGACATATCCCCAGCCCTTTTTTATATTTTTTCTAGAGACAGGGTCTTGCTGAGTTGCTTAGGGTCCACTAATTTGCTGAAACTGGCTTGGAACTCAATCCTCCTTCTTCAGCCTCCTGAGCCACTGGGATAATAGCCCAGGTACAAGGGACTTTTTATCGAGCTCTTTTCTCTTTTTAAAATTTGTTTATTTTTCTTTTTAGTTATTCATGACAGTAGAATGTATTTTGACATATCATACATACATGGAGTATACATTTATCCCACTCATTGGCATATGCCCAAAGAACTTAAAATCAGCGTACTTTAGGGATGCAACCACATCAATGTTTATATCATCTCAGTTCACAATAGCTAAGCTATGGAAACAACCTGGATACCGTATCCTTCAACAGATGAATGGATAAAGAAAATGTGGTACATACACACAATGGATTATTATTCAGCCATAAAGAATAATGAAATTATGGCATTTGCCAGTAAATAGATGGAACTGGAGACTATCATGCTATGTGAAATAACCCAACCCCCAAGAACCAAAAGCCAAATGTTGTCTCTGATACTCAGATGTTTTATCTTTTTTAAGGGAACTGGACTGGGCAAATACCTAAGTGTTAATTCTTCCTCACAGTGTGAACCTTAGCTACTTATCACTAGCACCACTTTGAGAAAAGACACTAATTCCTAGTAACTGAATCCACTTCAGAACAAAGCCATAAAATTTTACAAAACTTTTTGAGCATGTTCTCTGCATGTCTACTGATCAAAGTGAATAATGGGAATGATGTTCATGAATGGGTTGAGATACTAAGTGTTAAAGAAATGAAAATTTCCATGAAAGAGTACAGGGCTTTCTGGTCAGCGTTTCTCTTACTGATTTAAGTTTGGACTGTAGAGGATTCAGGACTTACTAGTGGAAAAATGGAAGAAACATTCAGGACACAGGCACAGAAATAATCATGGCTGTACTTCCCAGTTACTCTGCAGTTCCCAACGGAGGAAACGGGAACACTGCTAGTTGATCCCTGAAAACCTTTTGGAGTTGGTGTGTGTGCTTGCTTTCTGGCTGAGGCTCTGGAATTAAGAGACTGTTTTTCTGGGATTTTAGACACTCTGCATGGATCGTTGTCACCTCTGCCCATGGCTGATCAAACTTATTAGGGAAGCCTGTGTGCAGAGTTTCACTCCATTCCTGCCTGGAAACCTCTTTTATACCACCCCTTCCTAGAGACTCAGTGCATGTGCTGGAAGGAGGTGGGACATATCATCTTCTTTTCTGACTTTCCCTAGGCTTTGAGAGGTGACTTAGGAATCACAACATTTAGTCTAACATTTAATCAATCTCAGTTCCCCACCTCTCCCCATTGTGAGGCAAGATCCTTTTTTTTTCATCATAGGCCACAAGTTAGGCAGGGGATAGAACTGTGTGGAAGTATTTGCTGTGCTCTCTTGGGCTCTCACTTGTGCCTGATCCAGCATCACCACCTCAAGCTGGATCTCTGCCTCAGGTTTAGGTGCACATTCAAACACCGAGAAATGTGGAACACTTTTCAAACACCAGCCTGTTGTTTGTCCTCAGTAGCTAAGTTCAGACTGCCTTCTACGTGTGTTTACGCACAACATTTATTTGCTGTGTTTCTCTTTCCTATAGAGCTGCCCTTCCATCTGCAGTGGTTGGGTGTTCCTGCTGCCCTAGCTTTGCTGCCAGTGCTGGCTTGGCTGTCATGTATCCTTTCTTATACTTTTTTTATAACACCATAATTTCTGGTCTCTTCATGACTCTCTGACGTCCATTATTGGATTATAATGATTTTCCTCACTCCTAAACCACTTAAATAGCAGTGTTCCTGTTTCCTCCGTTGTGAACTGCAGAGTAACTGGGAAGTACAGCCATGATTATTTCTGTGCCTATGTCCTGAATGTTTCTTCCATTTTTCCACTAGCATTTTCAAAGGTTCAGATCTTACATATAAGTCTTTGGTTCATTTGAGTTCATTTTTGTAAAATTGCTTTCTCTTCTGACTTGAAAATTGGGTCTAGGCTTATATCTTACTTTTATGTCAGTTATATATATATATATATATATATATATATATATATATTCGCGCGTGTGTGTGTGTGTGTATATATATATATATATATTTGTTGATAGACCTTTATTTAATTCATTTATTTATATGTGGTGCTGAGAATCAAACCCAGTGCCTCACACATGCTAGGCAAGTGATCCACCACTGAGCCACAGCCCCGCCCCTTTATATTTTTTTATTGTTTTTAAAAATGTTTTAAAATTTTAATTATTTTTTAAATACATGACAACTGAATGCATCACAATTCTTATTACACATATAGAACACAATTTTTCATTTCTCTGTGTATAAAGTATGTTCACACCAATTCATGTCTTCATACATGTACTTTGGATAATGATGTCCATCACATTTCACCATCATTGCTAACCCCCTGTCCCCTCGCTTCCCCTCACACCCCTCTGCCCTATCTAGAATTCATGTATTCCTCCCATTCTTCCTCTCCCTATCCCACTGTGAGTCAGTCACCTTATATCAGAGAAAACATTTGGCATTTGGTTTTTTTGGGATTGGCTAACTTCACTTAGCATTATCTTCTCCAATGTCATCCATTTACCTGCAAATGCCATGATTTTATTCTCTTTTATTGCTGAGTAATATCCCATTGTGTGTATATACCACATTGTTAATCCATTCATCTAGTGACGGACATCTAGGTTGGCTCCACAGTTTAGCTATTGTGAATTGTGCTGCTGTAAACATTAATGTGGCTGTGTCCCTGTAGTATGCTGCTTTTAAGTCCTTTGGGTATAGATCGAAGAGAGGGAGGGATACCTGGGTCAAATGGTGGTTCCATTCCAAGTTTTCCAAGGAATCTCCATACTGCTTTCCATATTGGCCTAAGACTCTTTTATGTCAGGGTTTAAACATTTCCATTTCATTCTTTCTCTGAGTAACTAGGTTATAGTTCATGTTTGCAGAGAAACAGTAATATTGTTTGTGTGTGTCTGTGTGTGTGTGTGGTGTAGATAGAACATGGACAGATTTACTGTAAAGATTTGACTCTCGTGACTGGGGGTGGGTGGGCCAGTGAATTTGAATTCTGCAGGGTCATTCAAGAAGCTGAAGACACAGGGAGAAATTGATGTTGCAGATCGAATTTGAAGGCAGTCTTCTGGCAGAATTCTTTCCCATGAGATTTCAGTCTGTTCTCTTAAGCTTTTGAACTGATTGGATGAGACCCTCCCACGGTAGAGGGTAATCTGTTTTAATCAAAGTCCACTGACTAGAAATATGAATTCCCACCCCCCCCCCAAAAAAAAACCCCAAAACTCTCGCTGTAATATCTAACCTGGTGTTTGACCAAAACTGCTGGGTACTTGTGCCTAGCCAAATCAGTACATGGAATTAACCATTACAGTAACATTTGATTATCTTCCTTATAGAATCCAGTATGCTCCATGGTAGACAAGCAGAAAATTAAGTAAGGCTGAAACAATTTTCAGAGGAGGTCAGGAAAGGCAGTTATGATATGTGCCTGAGAAGCAGAAAACCGACTGATAAACCGAATTACTACCACTTGTAGTTGGCTCTCTCTTCCACCCTCTCATGAAATGCACTTACCCCACCCCAAGAGATACAACCAAAGTGTTCATTCACTGCCAGAATGTAGTCAGAATCCCTTATGTCTGTATGATTCACACCAGTCCACATGTGAGATCCAGTTTGACCTTGCTTAAGTCATAGTTGTGAATTCCAAATACCAGTTTTCTAACAACACAAGCGTACAGTGTTAGGCATGTACAGCCCTGTGTAGGAAGTATAGAATGAGGTATGTGTTGTGATTTGGATCTAAAATCTCCAGGAAAGGTCTATAATGTAAATATTTCCTCACCAGTCTGCAGCAATATCGAGAGGTGATGAACCGGTAGGTGGAAGGAGATGGCATGGCTGTGGACATACTCTTGAGGGGGATACTGGGACCGTGGCCTCATGCTGTCTACTTCCCAGCTGCCATGAGTTGAGCAGCATTACTCCAGAATGTGGTCCCCGACATGACGTTCTGCCTCGCTGCAGTCTGCAGAACCATGGAGCTGACCAATTATACATAGAATGAAATCTCTGAAATGTTCAGTCAAAATAAAGTTTTCTTCCTTGTAATTGGTTTACCTTATATAACCTGTCAGAGCCACAGAAAGCTGACTACTGTAGTGAGGGAGATAAGATTAGAATACCTGATCTGCAACACTCCTTACCTGTTGCAGGGCAGATATTTTAATGCTATCTTTTATGGAGTAGAACTTGTTTCTTGATTTGACAACAGTTTTCTCACATTATGGATTATCTCAGCCTTTTTGATTGACTCGTGTGTCTGCCCTCTGAATAGTCCTTCTGTTATCATCCTTGACCTTTTCTTAAGAAGACTTTGAACAATATGCCTTTACCTGCCTTAGAGTAATTAAGTTTCTCATCCAGATTCCTGCACTTTGATTATTGGGAATACAAGGGTTTTCTTTTAAGTCTCAAAGACATTTAACCCAGGGCCATTTTGATCAATATCTTCTCATAGTCTTCTTAATTCCTACAGTTATTCCTTATTCACTCTCCCTGATCCCATTGCATACCCATGGTAACTAGAAATAAATTCTACCCCATAAATCACCCATTCTATGGAGAATATATTTCAATATATAATCAGCAAAAAATGTTACACTAGTAATTTGAATAAACATATGCATGTATGTCAACACACACACATATAACTGCACACACATGTATACATATGTATGTATAGTTACTTTCATGAAGTAAGAATAACTACTAAAAGTGTAAATGCGAATTGCAAGATATTATAGAGCCTCAGTCCAAAGAACAAGGAAAAATGAATCAGGCAGTATTGTCGATGTGCAAAAGAAGGCTCAGCAGCTCAGATTCAAAACTAACCACAAAGTGCACTGCTGCAAGAAAATGCGGCCTGTTCCAGGCAGATGTAGGCTCACGTGGTGATATGCAGAGAGAACATTATTTGGAAGAACTGAAGAACTCTCAGATGAGTAAACCTGCGTGAACACTTGTTTTGGCTGCTTACAGAGGAAGTCATTCCATTTGTGCCTTTTCTGCATGTTGCTCACCCACTAAGCATTAAAACCCACATGTCCTGGTACATATGGGGCAGGAAGGAAATTCAGAATTAGCATCAGGAGAGGAGATACTCACATATCTTAGGCTTCTTTGGGTCCATTTAGATGCAATCATGAATAGGCAAAGTACAACTAGCTCCCTTAGTATTAGCAGCTCTGAAGTTTGAGTGCCAGTGGCTCTCAGATTGTTGCATTAGCAGCACTCCCCATAATGTCCCTGGCACCCTGAGCCAGCAACTATCTATCATGAAAAGCCATCACCAAAATGCTTAAAAAATTCATACATCCTTAAATGTCTTGAATTCATAAAGAGAAAAAAAGTATCCATGTATTTTATGACATCTTAATATGTCAGTTTTTACTCTTTATTTAACCAAGTGAAATCGACCACTTGGCAACATTTTCTTTCACATTGCACAGTTTCTTTAGTATTGATTAAAATGGGTTTCTTTAGTATTTATTAAAATGCAGGAGTGCTAGTCAAAATTCTGTCTTGCATCTGGGAATGCTATTGTTCAACTTAATTTTTTTCTCAGTAGAATTATTTATTGTTTTTATGAATTGGAAGGAGTACAAATGATATTTGTCCAAACTTATGATCATTAGCATTTGGAAAAGTTCTACAGTGGGCACCCCACTTCGTGCAGGCTGGGTTGCTGCAGAGTGACCAAATGGCTTGCCTCAGATCACCTTGGTGCTGGCCTGCCGGCCTCTGGACTTCCTGAGGCAGGGGGTAGAACAGTCAAGGTCAATTAGATGCACTTGTCAGAGACATCCTCAAAACAACCAAATACTGAGGATCCCTATGCAGAGGTTTACAGAAAAATGCCTTTTATGTCTAAAATGGAACCAATTGGAATGTTTAAGAATCTGGGATAATAAGGTGTAAGGATTGTCGATCACTGAATATATGGAAACCACTTCTTTATTTATTGAGGTCCTGTACTAGTTTCCATTCCCCAACAGTATATTACATGGCCTGTTATAGCGTCTTAAGAGGCCCTGTCACTTTTATAGCTTGTAATAATTTTTTAGTTTCTGGTTTCAGGGAATACTGTTTTGGTGGGGAAAGGACATAGGATATTTGAGATAGATCTGGACAGGAGCAGGTCCTATTTCTCCACCTATTTTTCACCATGTACCCCAGACATCTGGGTTAATCTCCATTTCTATTAGGGGCAGACATAGTACCAGTTCTGGTATCATAAGAAGTGTGGTGCCTAGGTAATTTTAAAATATCTCTTTCCACAATTAGAGTTGGACTTTCAGGCATTATCAAAAAGCCATGTGAGAGGGGTGTGGCTGTGGCTTGGTGGCAGAGCCCTTGCCTAGCTGGCGTGCCTGACTGGGTTTGATTTTCAGCAGTGCATACAAATAATCAAATCAAATAAAGACATTCTCTCCATGTACAACTACCAAAAAAATTTAAAAAGACATGTGAGAAGAGATAATCTCAAAAGAAGATAAGAGAGTGGGAGAAATATCCAGTCATAGGCTTTCCTGAGACTCCTCTTATGGTCATAGTGTGAGAGCCTGGGTTTGAGAGGAGGACAGACAAAATGGCTCTAGTGTAGAGACGGAAATTATTTCCCTTGCCTCAACAGTCACATTCATCCTGGGCTCCTGTGTGGAAATAACAGTCTGAGTAGTTGGGAACCTGAGAAGGATTCCCTGGGCCCATTAGTCCTGTTGTTGCACTGTTTGATGTGAGGGATTGGTCTACTGGGGACTTTGCCTCTGAGTGCAGTCCAACCACCTTCACTATAGGACAGAGTGTTGGTTGCTTCCATTGCTTTTGTGGGGAGTCTTTTTTTTGTAATGTCCCTCTTGGCCACCGTTGTAGCAGGCTATGGTGGGACCAATACCACTCCGGGGACCTTTCCTTTGGAATTAGCCCTCTGTAGAGCTGTCAAAAGGGCAGCTGCCTTTCTTTCTGTCCTCCTCCTCCTCTTCTTTCTCCTCCTCCTGGTCTCAATTGTAAAAGAATGAGTGGCATTTTTTTTAGAGGAGGAAAATTTTATTTTGGGGCTCACAGTTTCACAGATCTTAGTCCACAGATGACTGACTCTATTCCATGGGGCCGTAAGGTAAGGCAGAATATCATGGCAGAAGACCGTGTGGAGGAAAGCAGCTGTGAGCACAGAACCAGGAAACAGAGAGAGAACTGTGCTCAACACGCCCAAAATATATACCCCCAAAGCATTCCTCCTCCAGCTGCCCTTACCTGCCTGCAGTTGCCATCAAGTTAATCCCTATCAGTGGATTAATGCACTAATTAGGTTAAGACTCTCAGAATCCAATGACTTTCTTTTTTTTTTTTTGGTTTAAATTTTCTTCTAATTTATTATAATTGACAGAAGAATGCATTATGATTTATATTACACATATGGAGCACAATTTTCATATCTCTGGTGTATACAAACTACATTCACACCATTCGTGTCTTTATACATGTACTTAGGGTAATGATATCTATCTCCTTTCACCATCTTTCTTACTCCCATGGCTCCTCCCATCCCCTCCCGCCCCTTTGCCCTATCTGCAGTTTGTCTAATGCTTCCATGATGAGTGACAATTTTTAAGAGACTATCTAAAAAGTTTCAGTGTCTTTTTCTACATTTGATTTTTGTAATCTTTTCAAAATGTCAGTAACTGAGTTATGAATTTGTTTTTTAAGTTGTTACATTGGGAAACTTGGGTCCATTGAGGTATGTTTAATTAATATTTCCCCGAGTCTTTTTAAAACGGTTGTGGAAGGGGCTGGGGTTGTGGCTCAGTGGTAGAGCACTCACCTAGCACATTCAAGGTACTGAGTTTGATTCTCAGCACTACATAAAAGTAAATAAATAAAATAAAGGTATTGTGTCCAACTACAACTAAAAAAAAATTTAAAAAAGGTTGTGGAAGTTTCTTCATTCCCCTGTGTTATCAGAGAGAGTTTGGAATGATTTAGAGATTTAGTATGGGTTCTCCTTAAGCCCTCAAGCACACAGTTCTGAAAGTCCTTTCCCTTCCATTACCCCATGTGACTGTCTGCATATTGTTTGTGGTCCTTCTGGGGAACTGCCTGTTTCTTCTGAGTCGGCTTCATTTGGAAGGAGTAGGTCTTCTGGGATTTGCACTATATAACATTCACCCACAGAGTGTTCAGTGCTAGAGAGGATTTGGTTCAGTAACAACATTATGTCTTTCCAGGTTAGATCAAAATTTGGTTAGGGCCCTGAAATGTTGCAGTGTATTTATCAGGGTCATCTGAGAATCTTCCTAGGTCAGTCTTAATTTGTCCCAAGCCTTACAGAGAAAAAGTGACCTGTACCATTGGAAGGAGGCTGGAATACATTCCTCCTGGTTTTATGTTCCCTCAGGATTTTGGGGCTCTGTTGCCAACCCTGAATAAAGAGGGCATAAAGGCTTAGAAAAAGGTTTTATTGTATTTGATCCTCTTCTAGGAGAAACTGCTTTCCTGTGGCCAGTTCGTGCAGCCAAGAGTGAAGAATCTCATCTACATTGGTTGCATAATTTTGGGTTGTGCCTCCAGGCAAAAAAGCTTGTACACTATAGTGTACCTGTGACCATCTTTTTCCTCCCTTTTACAATCTAAGTTTAAGTCTAAAATGGTATTATAGTTTATACTTCCCTCAGGGGGCTATTTTCAGGCCAAGCTTGGGTACAGAAAAATATGAGGCATTGCTTATTTAGAGTCTTGAATGTCAAAGAAATCCCAGTTTTTCAAAATTCTACTTAAGGAGTACTTGTGCCAGATGGAGTATTACCCATCTGAAAGACAAA
The DNA here is from genome assembly GCF_001458135.2 of Marmota marmota marmota. Lineage (NCBI taxonomy): Eukaryota > Metazoa > Chordata > Mammalia > Rodentia > Sciuridae > Marmota > Marmota marmota. The sequence continues at coordinate 7,535 of NW_025999930.1, read as the reverse complement.
GGGGGAAGAAGGCATCCCTTCTTTGGCATCCCTTGGTATCCCTCCATTGCCTTAGTCAAATTGAAGTATCCCTCAATTCCCTGTGGGCTGGAAAACCATGGGTGACCACTCCTTCAATCCTGCCAGTTGCTTTTGCCAACACAGAGTACTCAGAGTACCTATGAACCTCCACACACAAGTGACCACATTTTGAAGTCTTTATATGCTGGTTGGATTAGTTGCCCTTAGTAATGCATGATCCAAAATTCCTTTCCTGTGTCACTTCCCTCTTAAAATGATAGACCCTGTTTTTCTTTTTTTTTTTTTTTTTGTAATGTTTTGTCTTCCATGGTGGAGGCACTGTGGACAGGATTGTATGTCCTGGAGGAACTCAGTTATTATGCTAAGAGAGAGCCATGTCCCTCAGGGTCATGTGCCCTGAAGAAGTTTTTAGGCTTTCCTATTTTCCTTTTCCTATTTTTTCCTATTTCATCATACTCATACTTGGGGCCACTAAAATTTTGTTCTATTTGTCACAAATATTGGATCTTATATTGCTTGAGAATCTTTGTTTGGGGTGCAATTTTTTTTCTTCTTTGAAGTGGCAGGGTTTGGAAAGCTAGAGAATGGGACCTTTTATCTGGGTAGAGCTCACGAATGACAACATGGGTTTTGAGTCCTAACAGGTGCTTAAGGTCTTGAAAATTCCCCAAAACTTTATCTATGGGTTCTGTTGAAACAATTGGGGTCTCAACGGGTATAAGAAAACTGAATCTACATGGTGTTTGAGTGCATGTGTGTGAGAGAGAGACTAAAAGAAAGAGAAGAGAAGAGGATAAATAGACCACCTGGCTCATTCTCTGGGGATTTGTGTGTTACCTCTTTTTCAAAGACCTTGTATGAGACGAAGACTTTGTGTTAGGATCCAGAATACACATGGTGAGGGACCCCTTCACCATTGGGCCCAGTCAGTCTGAAAGTGGAAGAAAGAAGCAGACACTTAACTGATCTACTGACCTGGTTGTGTTCCACAGATAGAAGCTGAAGCTGAGCTTGACCAACGTTCCTCCTTTAGTGACGAAAGGGATTGAACAAGCCTCCTCCAGTAAGTCTGTCACCTGTGGCTTTAGACCAGCGGCTGCACTATTGGATTTTAAGTGGGTAATAGGCGTCCATTAGTTTTGAAAGAGAGCTTTCTAAAAGGGAGTATAGAACTCCAGGAAAAAAAAAAAAGATGGGGAGATAGTTTGTTAGTCTGGTTCACTCAACCTTCCCAAGAAGCCCCAGGTTGGGCACAGAAAGATGAAAGTTGATTCTCTACTTCTGTTAGCAGGGGACACTGGGGGTTTTCTGCTTCTGCTGGCAGGTGAAGTCTGTGTAAGGTGCAGATCTCTGCAGCTAAGAAGTGGTGGTCCTCTCAAAGGTGGGTTATACCCTTCTATGTTAATGCAGAACCCAGTGGCTCACCATCAATTCCTTCTTCCTGGGATCTTTCTTGCAAATTCAAAGAATGAACTCTGCAGACTAGGAAGAGTGAGTGTAATGGTAGGATTTATTGAAGAACAGGAAGAGAATCCTTGCAGTGCAAGAGGGGACCTGATAGCAGGCTTTCTCTGCCCGAGGGTGCTAGTGTAGGGGTTTATATTGCCCTTGGGTCACTGTGTTGTGTTCCCACTTATGCTGATTAAGCTTTGGAAACATACTAAAGCTACTGGTCTCAATTTAGGAAAATTAGGGTTTGGAAAAGCAGTAACACTATTGGTTATCCCCAAATCCCACTCTGGTTTTCCTCACATTAATTTTCTGTATGCTTTGGGAAGCCTGAGCTTCAGTTCATTGAATTGTGCATGCTCATGGTGTGTCTGAACTGCAGGGCTGTGTGGAGTGTGCTTCTGCAGTGGGCATCACCCATGTGTGCAGGCGGGGCTCTTGCAGGGTGATGGATCAGCTTGCCCCAGCTCACCTCAGTGCTGACGGATGCTCCAACTTACGTGGTCCATCACTCCCCTGTTTGCTGGAACTTGTTGGTAGTTGAGCAGCAGGATGACTGTCTGGCTTGGCATCTGGGGAGTCATGATAATAGGAGGAGTGTGTCTTGATTATGTTGTTAGTTGAAGTTACGAAGGGTGCCATGACTTCTTCCACTAGAAACCAAGCCTTGTTCACCTATGCAGGAAGGCCTTGGCCATGCTGAATATTTGTCCAGCCTGGCTATCTAGCCTCTTCCACAGGATCAGAAAACAGCTATCTAAGAAGAATGCAATCTTCATGGCCAATGATAGAAAATGCTTCAGAAGACTGAAGGCTCCAAAGCAGCTCTCCTTCTAAATGAGACAGAAGAGAAAGGGCCAACACTGTCCAGGAGGCATCTAAGAAAAATTTGGGGGACTGTGGTTATGGGTCAGTGATAAACTCCTCACCTAGCATGTGTGACATCCTGAGTTCAATCCCAAGTACTGCCAAAAAAGAAAAAATGAAAAGGAAAGGAAAGAAAAGAAAAATTGTCTTCCCTGTCTTTGGCATCCATGTCAACCCCAATTATGTCACTGCCACACAGATTTTTCTTTGGTCACAGGTCTATTCTAGATGTCTCTTGATGATACCACCATTTTGAATGGCTTCAGCTGTTCCTTGTCTGATTAGGAGCCTCTTCCCTATCCATACCTCAGAGAAGACCCATGGTTATCTGGAAGGATACTGTGTGTGCTTGAGCCCACCTTTTCTTTTTTTAAAACGGGAAATGTGCTTCCTTCCCCATCTCCGTATGTAAAAGGTGCCTGTACCACTTCCCCTGTGGTGCAGCATAACTCCTAGTGAGGCCTAAAGTAGATGGGTATATATAACCTATTCAAGCCTTTTACCTCAAGTAGAGCAGGTGGAGCTGGTTGCACTAAGAACTGGTAACTGGCAGTGAAAGCAGTGTGGTCAGGTCACCCTGAGGGCAGTTATGAAAGGGAATGACAGAGAGCAATGGAGAGCTGCTAAGAGCTGCTAGGTCTGGCTGTTGAAAGAGTTCCAGGGAACTGTCAGTAGCTGCGGGCTTCTCCTGTCAGGAACACAGTGGCAGAGCTGCTAGGACTAGGAGCTGGGGGTCACTGGCATTCACTCTCAGGGCTATGATCTCTAAGATATGAGAGACACTGTCCCATGACACTCAGAGCTGCTAACACTAAGGGAGGTGCACCCTGCCTCTTTGTGGTTGCTTTCCGGGTGGATGTATGAACCCTCAGCCAGTTGGTAACAGATGTTTAAGGGACCCCATTAATGAAAGGATGTGTAGAGAAGGCCCGTTAAATTAACTGAGGTCACGTGAACAGGACCTCCTGGTCCAGTCCCAGGAGGGATCAAATCCAAATGTAAAGCAGTTCTAGGCACACCCAGCATCACTTAGCACCTGAACTGAACCATGTGGGCCTTAGTGAACCAGGCACATTCCTTTATGTATCCTCCCATCCCCTTATTCCAGGCTTCTCATGTCCCTGCCCTGAACCACACAGAAAAGCCAAGCATCAGCATCAGGTCAAAGATATGACCCAGGTGATGACTGGGTTTCTGTTAAGCTTTTGATCTGTTTTTCTTCAAGGATCAGTGGAAGGTGTAGGCTAAATATGGAGGCAAGGGCTTGGCCCTGCACCTGTGCACCCTAAAGAATGGAATCTGCAGATACCTCCTCCTTTCAGTCCTCACCCCACACACAGAGTAGCACAGACTCCACAGCAGAAGGCAGCAGCCATGAGAACATGTCCCTACTAAACTATTGTTCTTCATTCTGACAGTCAAGTCCCATGATGTATAGCTTTGCCCCAGGTATGCGCCTCTCTCCCTCTCCCATCCCAGTACCCACCTTTTGCCTTCCTCCTACATTCCCAGTGCCCTCCCCTTGCCCTCCGTTTTGTGAGGACTAGCAGGATCAGTCCTGAGTGACAAGGATCTTTGCCCCTTGTGTTGCAGGATGTGGGGAGAGTGAGATCTCCCCAAGATCCTACCTGAGGGGTGGGCACACCAGCTACCAAACACCTACCCTTCTGTCTTCAATGCCTCTTCTTGTTTCCCTAGGGTCTGATGACTGACACTTCCTCTCAGATGCTGGGCAGTAGGAATCAGCTGCAGAGCCACATGTTGCTCTCCAGAGACCTGGAGATGAGACTCAGAATAGGGCATCTTTTCTCACATGGGTTGAGTGTCAAGCTGTAGCTCACTTCCTAGATTGGAATCAGAGGGGGATATGGGATGAGGACTCCTCTTTGGGGCTGAGGGGCCTGTAGTGCTCACCCTCCAGGGATGAAGGGGTCTGTGTGAAGGCCCTGGTCTGGGTCAGTTCACAGGACAACAGAAGGTGCTGGGAAGCCAGGAGGATGCCCGGGACGTGGAGGGTCATGGTCGTCCTTGCTAAACACCTCTGCTTTCCCATGTGGCTCTCTCTAAAAGAGAAGTTCTGCTGGGACCCACTGCCCTTTTGTGTCGCAGGCTTAGGGATGAGATTCTGTGGTCCAGGGGAGGCTTAAGGACTGGATGGCACCCATTGAGGAAGACTCACAACCGTGCAGGAAGATACCAGTGTGCTTCCGTTATAGGACCTAGGGTTGTGTGACCCTGCATCTCTTAATTTCCTATGAGGTGACCCATGGGGGGACAGATCTCCATTTAGGCCTCATATCCAGTGCTATCACTATGTCCCCTACACCTTTGCTGACAGCTGATTTAGAAGCACTTTATTCAGGGCACAACATAACTTTGGGGCAACTACACGGATCATTTCTCCTTTGAGGGCAGTGGGTGATTTTTCCCTCAGCTGCAGAAGGGAAATGGCACTTGCCCAGTCTGCAGCGGGCATGAGGGGTGTCAGAGGGACTGGGGGGGCATTGTAAATATGAATGGGAGGTGTCACGTGTCTTGGTGTCAGACTGAGGTTTTGCTGGCCACTCTGCTGGGTGAGTCCTTCCTCCTACCAGCTTTTTGGTTAGAATCCAGATATCCATGTGTAGTCCTACAGAAAGAAATACTTCCAAGTAATGAGGGTATGGTACATAAAGCCTCCACTTGGAGGAGAAGAGATTGTGTGTGGCCTTGGTAGGAAGTGTGACCAAGTCAAGGATACCTATGATATTTAAAGGAGGCATTGATGATGTCTTCCTGGTTCACACCATGGGGTTGTTAAATCAAGACCAATAGCTACCCCACCCAACAGACACCCAGTGCCGAGAATCTGAAGAATGAAGGATAATTCCATGAGTCTGGGGTGGCTTTCCCAAAGTCTTATAGACCTGGGTTCCCACCCTAGCCCACCTTGGTGACAAAATCCTCTTGGAGCACAGCTCATCAATGTAGAGCAGGAGATTTGGTTCTTGGTACAAGTTGTCCCCTTTTAGATGTCACTCAATTTCATTCTCTTCCAAGTTTCCCATGGACTTCTCCATGGCCAAATGTGGGGCTTTCCTCATGGTGAAGTTGGGAGACCCCACCAGATGTTCATGATGTCCATATGTATACCGTTATGGCTTCAAGTGACTCTAGTCAGGCACCTTGGTCTCTGGATAGCAGCAGCATTAGACTTCTGGTGGGTGAGCCTAAGGGCCAGCCTTTCTGGAGGTGCGAACTAGGACAGAGGGTAAGAGGGTGGTGCATACAGGGTGGTTCCAGCTGTGCTCCAGCTATTTGGTGGAGGGAAGTGTTCAAGGGACATACTCTGGTCCAGGATGGCCCTGCACATTCTGACATCAGGACCCATGAGTGGAGACTCTGCACCAGTGGGACAGTGTGTCATGTGGGATGACATTTTGAGATACCAATATTTGATATAGGTGGGCCACACAGACTCATGTCCTAGGTAGATGGTGTGTTGACTCTTTGCCTAGCCAGGGGGAGAGAAGATAGCAACTTGGACTAGGCTGTATCCACTTCATATCCAAGGGCAGCTGGAATCCCAAATGCTCGGGGGCTGTTCTTCTTTTAAGATGAGTGCCCTATCCTGAAAACAGTGTTCACATGTGGGACAGTAGACTCCATTGTCACCTTTTTTTAATCATCAATTCCTCTGGGAATGCATTTAGCTCTATCTTGCTGGACAATCTCAAAGACTAGAGAATGTGGAAGTTAGATAGATAATCCCTCCTCTTTGGGATTAGAAGTGTCTGACACTGGAATCCATCATCAACTGAAGCTTTGGGTCCTGCATTTCCACAGTCTCAAACTCCACAAACCTGGCAGGTAAGCAAGGTATAGAATTATTAAAAACAAGGATTAGTCATTGGAAAATCCAAGCTGTAGCTTCATACCAATGAGGAGCTTGTCTCAGGGATGGGTAGCAGTGATTGGACATGGGCTGGTCCAGTCCTAGGAGGGATGAAATTCAAAAGCAGAAGCAGTTCTAAGCACACCCAACATCACTTAGCACCTGAACTGAACCATGTGGGTTTTAGTTAACCAGGCAATTCCTTTATGTATCCTCCCATCCCCTTATTCCAGGCTTCTCATGTCCCTGCCCCGAACCACACAGAAAAGCCAAGCATCAGCATCTGGTCAAAGATAAGTTTTATGTCAGAGAACACTATGAATCTTCTCTCTTTATGAATGGTGTGGTTAGGACTGTATACCATAGAAGAAGGACCAAGGGCACAAGACTCAGGAGAGGTCATAAGAAAGTAGAAGCTATGCTGAAAGTGTTTTGGGTTGCTTCCAAAGAGGGCTGTATTTCATTTGTTTGAATGGCAAGAATTACATGGATTATGAGACCAGAGGTGTGTATGCTCGGGCATCTGAGATACTGCCTTTCCCTGGTCATATTTTTCGAATTCCAAATCTCTTCTGGAACATCAGGGTATAATTGTGTCATCTTTCGTGAGCAGGGGTGATCCATATGCTGTAAGAGGGTTTATTTCCCAGGTGGTTGGCCAACACCAAGCTAGTGAAACTTGTACCTGTGGACAGCCCTCACTGCTGAAGTAGACCCCTGAGCTTGGCTGGTTACTTACCCACACCCTAACCTGAACCTCTAGGCAGTGGTGGAATAAGAACGTTGAGGCCAGAGCTTCCGGGACTATTAGAGAGTGTCCAGCCTTCTAGGTAGAGGGAACAAATGCTTGGAGAGCAAGATGTTCAGTGGTTTTCCCTGTGGTAGCAGATGCCCTTCCTGGCTGGGTATGGGTTACAATGCACACAAGGGCCAGCTGTGCAGCCCATGTTCCCTAGCACTTAGGCCTAGCCCCAAGTGTCTGACACACTATTCTGCCATTTCATAGACCATCTGGTCAAAGTTGTATGGTGACATGATATTCTTGCAGACCCCTCCATATTAGAAGTTAGAATTTTAATATTTGGTGGGTGATGTGAGTTATGTGAATGTATTCCTAAAGTTATTTTGTAATGACCTGCAGCAAAAATTGTAAGATGTTAGCAGACAATGCCTCAGATGTTTGGCCAGCGTGCCACAGTCTGGCCAAGACCCCAGGAAACAGGAGACTCTGATCAGTGCGGCCAGTGCACAGAGATTAGGTTTTTAAACTGAGTTTCAATAAGGGTGCAGCTACCAAAGGGGGCCCACAAGGGCCCAGTTCCTC
>NW_025999929.1:2932533-2959157 GCF_001458135.2 Marmota marmota marmota | reverse complement strand
TCTTTCCTGCAGGCGCGGGCGGTGGCTCTGCTCTCTCTTTATTCCAATTGGGGTGTTGTGGCTACCAAGCCGGCAGGTCACTGGGCCTGTTCTGGGCGCTGGCGGCGGCTCTGTTCTGCCCCTACTCCAATTGGGGTGACAAGTGTACCACGCCGGCAGGCCACCGGGCCTGATCCGCTGGTCGGTTGCAGGTTTGCCTACCCTGCAGGCGCGGGCGGCGGCTCTACTCTGCCCCTACTCCAAATGGGGTGACGTGTCTCTCGTACCGGCAGGCAACTGGGCCTGTCCCGCTGGTCGGTCGCAGATCTGCCCACCTTTCGGGCACGGGTGGAGGCTCTGCTCTGCCCCTACTCCAATTGGGGTGTCGTGACTACCCCACCTGCAGGACGCTGTGCCTGTTCCTGGCACGGGTGGCGACTCTGCTCTGCCCCTACTCCAATTAGGGTGGTGTGTGTACCACGCCGGCAGGCTCCTGGGCCTGATCCCCAGAAACAATACTCTTATTTCACTTATTTATTTTTATGTGGTACTGAGGATCGAACCCAGGATCTCGCACGTGCGAGACAAGTGCTCTATCGCTGAATCACAACCCCAGCCCACTATTTCCATGTTTAACATATTTTGTGAACTTCTAAACATCTACAAACACAAGATGTTTCAAATAAGGATTTAAGTTTGTTCACTATGTACACAGTAGTGTTGAATAAATTGTGCACACGTAACAATGGTTATATGGGAGAATGTTTTCTAAGTCAGATTGTTCTGGCCTAAAATTCTTCAGTTCTTCCTCTTCTTTCTCCTTTGTCCCATGTGATATATGCACAGTGTGTAACAACACTCAGAGGTGAAGTTACAATTTCACTTCCAATAGTTATTTTCAGAAAATACCTTCCTATAAATTTTAACACAAAGTGTACACAATGTGTTAGTTTAATATCTCTAGTTTTGTCAAACACTGGCAACCTCTTTCCCATCTAGAGTCTCACTATTATAAAATTAGGACTCCTTTGTCCAGGATATACACAATATATATTGTAAAGCAAAGTTAAATGAAATGCACCTTCCAGGGCAAGGGATGAGATGAAACTTTCTAGCACATTCTAACAAGACAGCTTGTGCAGCTTCTTTCCTCCCACTTCCCCCAGCCCAGTGAACAAGTACAGACAGTAAACTCTTCAGAGGTGGTTTAACAATTCCAAACACAGTTTATAAAAGCTATTTTCAAAAACTTTCATTCTAATACTTCTACTTTTAAATGTATTAAGCACTTCTAAATATATAGAAAAACTAGATACTCCTCCTAAAAACATGTCCTTGATGGACACAGCACTGGTAAATAAAATTGCACATGGAGTAATGGTTATAATCTGAGGCATCTTCTTGTATGACTATTTTGTCCTTGAACCTTTCCCTTCTCACTTCCTTCTCTCTATTTTCAGTTCAGTGGACAATACAGGCATATGTAAGGCCTAAAGATGGTTGAACATTTTTTTTGTCCAAAAGTAATTTTCAGAGGACAAGCTTCCTTGTGAATTGCAACACAAAATGTATGAACTGTGCTCATTTAACTAACAACTTGGTCATACACTGGCAATTACTTTATACCTACAGACTAGATATTGCAAATCTGGACTCGTTTGTCCACTATATAAACTATGTACACAGCTAAACAAAATGCATACATCATAAAGCAAACTGATGTCTGAAAATGTCCATGTGTGAACACAATAACATATTACCTTTTGCAATTGTTCCCTCCCACGTCCTCCACATCACTGAATAGGTAAAGACAGTACTATACTGCTCACAGAGATGGTTTAAGAGTTCCATTCCCAAAAGGATATTTCATACGAAGTTTAGCAAAAAGATATTTCAACATGATATTTTACTACCTCTACATTTACCATACATTGCACCACTAAACATCTAACAGACTAGATTTTAGAATAGAAACTCAATTTGTCCACTTTGTCCACTATGCACAGGAAAGTCTGGAATAAACTGCATACATGTAGCAATAGTTCTAATTTGAAAATGTCTTCAAAATATGAGCCTTCTGGCCACTCACCCACCCAATGGGCTACAATGTTCAAAGTTAGAGAAGATAATCCTTCCAAGAATTTTAACACATAGCATACAAAATTTGTTTACTAATTTGACTTTTGTCATCATTGGCAACCTTTTTAACATCTAAAAAAATGAGATGTAGATTAGGACTCATTTGTTCTTTCTGTACACAAAGTAAAACAAAACGCATAGACACAAGGAACAACTCTGGCCTCATCATAGTCACATTGGCAGGGTCCTCCTGAGGACAAGCATGCAACTGTGTCCTACTCAACAGGGGGTTTGGCTATTGCCCCCTCTCCCCCCCAAAATTTTTTTCTTAAGAATTTTAATTAAAAGATATTACCAAATGTGTTTTGTTTTACCATTTCTACTTTTAATGCAATTTAGGCATCTAAGAACAGTCTAGATATTTTTTTAACGTACTTAGCATTATTAACTGTATATACAGTATTGAGAAATGAGATGAGCACACAATACAATGTTTGCCATATGAATATGTTTTCCTTATAACCAGTCTGGCACAGGACCTCCTCCTCCTTCTCAGGGTTAAAGTATCTCCATGTCCTCTATCCCACTGACCCAATGTGGACACGTGTGGTTCCTAGAGGTGATCTAACAACTCCATTTTAAAGTCACTCCTGAAAACATTCCGGAGTTTTTGAAACAAATGGCCATTTATGAGACGTTATTTTCTTGCTCTGTCATATCTCGGCAACCTCCTGACATCTGGAATGTCCAGATGTAGCAAAGCTTTTAAAAGGTTGGGGGGCAACTTGTGAGCAGCCTTTTCCTGTTACATACACAGGCCTCCTACAAAGGGGCCACTAACTCTTCCCAAGGAGAGTGGGCATCTCCCATTGGCCACTGTATATTCCCCTGTCCTTTAGGGTCGAAGGAAGAGGCACCGCCCAAGGGACGCTAAGAGCTCCACCAACCTTCCTCAAGGCTCTTCACTCACCTTCCAGGGCAGTTAAGGCTTTGCCTTGTGCGACAAGGTGCGGTCCCTGGGAGCCAGCACAGAGTGGTCACCAAGGCACCTGGTCTGCACAGCTCTCCTGCCTAGTGCGTGGCAGAGCTCTCAGGGGTCCACTCACCTTCTCCGCCCTCAAAACTCCAGATACTCTCCATGAATTCAGAACCATCCACCTCACGCCACGCCCGTCACGCCACGCCCCTCACGCCACGCCCCTCAAAGTCTCCAAGCTCTTAGAAGCAGCTTGTGCTGGGAAGGCCAGGATTGGGCCAGTAGGCCTGCAGTCCAAAGGGTGCTGGGTCCCACGGGTCTTGCCACCATCAGGTCATCCAGATGGAGGTGAGTCTCCAAGCTCTTTCAAGGACTGAGCCAGCCAGTGCAGGCCTGAGGAAACTCCTCCTGAGAGACTTTTAAAAAAAGGAAATAATATAAAGGAAAGAAAAGAAAAAATTTCCATCACTTGTTGAAACTTCAATTTTACAAGGATGGGGAGCCAATCTTAAGACACCTGGGTCTCTGGGGGACTGTTCATATCCAAACCACAGATAGAGGTATACTAGTTGGCAAACTGCTCATTTTTCAGTAGTTTGATTTTTATTTCATGTTTTCAGGAGACATACAATATAGATGATTCTTAAACTGAGTTTAAAGTGGGCCATGTAGACATGTGCACACCAGGTCAAAGAGGTGTCCCATGTGGGGGAAAACTGAGTATGGTTACTTTGTGTCCCTGTGAAAATCCCAGTGACCCATCTTGCCATTATGAGCCCTGAGCAATAGGTCTCTGTGTGGTTTCCAGCTGAGCTCAAGTCTATCCACCTAAAAGCAATGGAAGAGGTTCCAATTTACAATTATTATATGTTGATTATTCCTTACCTGAAATTCTTAAGCCCAGAAGTCTTAAGAATTACAGATATTTTCCTGATTTTAGAATATTTTCTTATACACAATGAAGTGTGTTGGGGATGGGACACAAGTCTAAAAATGAAAATCAATTCTTGCATGAATATCTTATGCACTTAGCCTAAAGGTAATTTTATAGGATATTTTCTAATAATTTTGTGCAAGAAACAGTATTAATGTACATTAAATCATCAGATTTGTGGTACCATATTGATGCTTAAATAGTTTTGGAATTTGGAAAATCTCAAGGTTTCAGAGAGAGAATGCTCAAACTATAGTACTGGCTAAATACCATTTGTCTTCAGTGAGCCTGTGTATGTAGAGTGTCTCATAGTGGAATTGTTGGTCAGAACAAATATTGATGAGGCCTATGAGAGAATTCCAAATATATCAGAACACTATCCTTTATGCTGAAGCAAAAGCCCAGTGTGGAGCCAATAATTAATGAACATGAATCTTGGAAGAGAAGGTAGGGGTTGAGCAAGTCTGTTTTCCAAACATTAATGGACATTTGAAGCCCTATGAGCTTAGTTGTGTCCTCCAGCATTCATATGTTGAAGTCTAGTGTGTAGTACCTCAGGAAGTGACTGTATTTGGACATAAGGTCTTTAGAGAGGTGATTAAGTTTAAATGACGTCAGCAGGATGGATTCTCATCCAGTATAACTTCTTTTTAAGAAGAGAAAATTGGACATAGAACAATAGAAAGGAAAGACCATGCATAGACACATCAGGAAGGCTACAAACCTAGGAGAGAACCATGGAAATGGGAAAATAAACAAGGAGAGAAATGAATTACAGTAGATGGGGTAGAGAGAGAAGATGGGAGGAGAGGGGAGGGGGGATAGTAGAGGATAGGAAAGGTAGCAGAATACAACAGTTACTAATAGGGCATTATGTAAAAATGTGGATGTGTAACCGATGTGATTCTGCAGTCTGTATTTGGGGTAAAAATGGGAGTTCACAACCCACTTGAATCTAATGTATGAAATATGATATGTCAAGAGCTTTGTAATGTTTTGAACAACCAATAAAAAAAAATCTTTCCTCACAGCCTTTAGAAGGAACTCTGTGAACACCTTGATCTCAGACTTCCAGCCTCAAAAACTTTGAGATGAGAAAATTTTGTTACCTAAGCCAGCATCTAGTCTGTGCTGCTTTGTTGTGGCAACCCTAGGAAACTTAACCATGATTCTCCTGGGCTTTTGTGAAAATGCAAGTTCTCATTTGGTAGGTCTGGGGTTTAGCCTGAGTTTTTTCACTGCACAGGATGCTAAAATAGGGGCTCTCTGATTTACCTGGTTTCTCCTATGAGATCAACAGTCTTTGCCACAAGACAAATATGAGATCTGCCATAGCTACTTAAGAGAATTAGGAGAGGCTGAGGATAGAGTTAATGTCTGGGAAGCTGTCACTGTAACGCTGTATGTGTGAAGGCCCAGGTGATGAGGGGAAAGGAAGGTACAAGTGGAAGCCTCCTCTCTCTCTTTCTTCCTTCTGTATGAGTGGAATGAATGTAAATCTCAGAGGACTTTAAGACAGCTCCCTGGCAGGCAGTTGGCCTGTTGTGTGGTGGCAAACAGGGATACTGAAGCAATGACCTTTGCTATTTCTTCTGTTCCATCCCCAGAAGCATGCCTCCATTCCTGTTCAGAGGATCACTCATCTCTTCCTCTTCAACAGGCAGGTATTTGATCTGCCTATTCAACAGGCAGATATTTGTCTCTCCTCTCCAAACTAGTTTTCCACTTACAGTGACATGTGCTACATCACTGCACATTGAGTATATATGGGTATATACATTACATGGATATAATATAAATATAATCAATGGTTTTAATTTTTTGAAATTAAAAGATAAACATCTGAAACAAGTTTAGAGCAAGTAATTCTTTTTAAAAATCCATGATGCTATCAGGCATTCTTACTGCTGTTTTACTATTTCCCATAAGATTACAGGGAATGGGGAGGCACAAATATTTGCAGAGAATCTTGGTGTGTTTATAAGAAAAAAAGTCTATAGACTGTGTGAGAGCTCACCATCCACTTGTATAGGAGCCTGGAGTTGGGTAATCAGTGTGTGCGGGAGGAGATGTGGTGTTGTCTGGACCTGACTTTTTCCAGATAGAAAAAAAAAACACATGTGAGAATTTCAGAGTCTAGAAAAATCCAGAAAAGATGACTAAATAAAGTTTGATTTTTTTTCCTTTGCTGGATAAAGAGAAAAGTATAAACTCAAAGTTTATCTTTACCGTTTAGGAATGACTGGCGCTTTGGGGGAAACCAGGGCTGATTATGTTGGAATGTGGACTTAGATATCACAGTGAACAGAAGGTCCAAGGGAAGCAGAACAGGACAAGATTTGTTGCTGGCCACCTTTCCTTTTCTCCACTGGGAAAATCCTGTGGTGGGTTCTCTTCTCCATGTAGAGGTATGACTCCTATTCATAAGTCCTTCTCCCTTCTGAATACCTTGCATTAATTTAAATTTTAGAGGTTCAAATTCATGCAGCAGGTAGTTTGTAAATGTCAATACTGAGCATTATGTAAGGTGTAAATCAAAGAAGGTTTGGCCCATTTGGAGCATTGGGGTGCTTCTGAGTGGCTCTGACAATACCTACATACCACACTTCCCAGGCTATGCCCAATAATGTGGGCATTCTCAGGAGATTCTCAGGGATTCCTGGAGCAGCAGGGGCTCTGATGAGATGCTTATAAATACTTTAGGTATAATTACACTACAACTCATGTGTATATGAAGTTGATAGGGAACAGAGAGATGTGAGCAGTGGGATCATGACGTTAAGGGAATAATTCTATTGTGTGTGTCCGCAATACCAACTTCCAAGTGCTTTATTTTTAAAAAAGCAATTTGCCTCCAGTTCTGCCTGGCCTAATTTGTCTGAATTTGTTACACTCCTCAGAATACTATCTGTTATCTGTAGGAGAAATACAGGCAGGAAATGCCAATAAAGGTTCCCTGAAGGGGAGCATTTGTGATCCTTATAAAGACCAGTTTGCAGAACTCAGGGAGATAAGGATCATTCCCCCTAACCATGACATTTGGACCAAAGAAGTGACCTGGAATTGTCATTGTGGGGACTTTAAAATCTGATGTCATCTTGTTTTCAGTGAAAAGTCAAGAGATGGACCTGGGTGGGACTTTCTATAAACTTCCCTGGGATGGCATGAAAAGAGTGCCACCCTTCTTTCCTGAGAGAAACCCCTCACACAAGACAGACTGTCTTCTTTTCCCTTTTTCTATGCCTTCTAATGAACTCATACCTGTTACTCTGAGACACATGCCTGAAATCTTTCTGGCACAATTGTAAGAGTTGGGGTTTGAAGAGGAGGACTCTGAGACTGCCTCAGCTTCTCAGCAAGCCAGTGTTCTGTAACAACATCTTCCAAAAGAGTTCCTGTTAATCCTCACATGGTGCTGGTGATAGTTTCACATTTCTGTTACTGCATAGGATAAACTACTTGTTATCCTAGCATAGCAGCTACTCCTTCTCATTGCTCATTAGGAACTGTGGCTGTCTTCTCTGACTTCTACTTTTTCTTCACCATTCTTGACAAATCTCTTTGTGGTGATTTTTATGTCATTTATTAGTTTTGCAGAAGCTGATATGAATTTGAAGTTGCCATTCCATGCCTCCAAGTGACATGGAAGCAAACAAATGAAGCTCCTGTCTAAACCAAGTGAAATATAGGCTGTATCATATCCAGAAAACCCATGTACAAATGGTCTTAATCCCCTGAAAGCAGAGAAAAAAACAGCCACAACATGGCCTCTGTTTTCCAAGGCAGCCTTTTTGTTCCCCACAAAATTCTCAAATGGCCTTCAAATAAATATAACAAAAAAATGGGTCCCTTCCACCAAAATATTGCCTGAAGTCATCATCTGGATTTAGGACTATAAATTCAAATTCAAATGGACTATGAAAATGATTTCCACCATGTCCTTCTTTGCCACATTTGACATACATGTCTCATTTTCAGCATCTGAAAAATTCCTCATATGTCTCAGCCACTTTTTGGAATTTGCTCTCTGGGTCCTCTTTATTCTCAGGGTTTTTATCTGAATGACACATTAGTGCCATTTTCTGACATGCCTTCTGGATACCCGTGGGTGAGTTATGTCTCGGCACACCTGAAACTTCATAGCAACACATTGTTTTAACAAATAGTTGGCACATGTTTGAGGTCTCTGGCACAGGCAGCAGGAAGGACAAAAGAGAACAGTGGACCTCCTTGTTCTCCTCATGGCTCGTCCCACTTTCCTCTCTGTTCCTCCTTATTTTTCATCATCTATAAATTACTTATAGACAGCTTGGATGATTACAATGATTTGTATTAGGTGCAAGACCATAATAAATATCCTACATATTTTCTCATATCCTTTCTATTTTAAAAAATATATTGCTGAAAATGGTGTTGTGGAGATAAAAGTTGGGTACATTTTGAAGCTTCTCCCAAGCTGGTCTCCAAAATGTTGTGCCAATTTTCACTCCCATGGACACTACCATTCACACTACTAACAGGGGCCTGACTTAATTTTTATGAACTGAGCTGCACAGTGTCTGCTCCTGGCTCTTATTTTAGACTCACAGTTCACAACCTGGTAAACAAGTCATTTATAATACAGCTTTCACTCAAAATGTACCAAGCTAGACCATGTTCCCCCTTAGACCACATTCATTTTAGGGGACACACATTCTAAGCACTTAGAGAAGACAGGCAAGTGGATCTGGCAAAAAACAAATCCACAGAACTCCAAAGCTTGTAACTGAAAGTTTTTAATTCATTTTTTCTCTAATTTTTAAAACATGTTCTTAAAATTTTATTAAGTATAATTGACATGATAAGCATTTAAATGTATAATCTCATGAATTTCAACATTGTATTCTCCTGTAAAACCATCACCACCATCAAGATAACGAGAATTTTATTACACACAAAACATTCCTCCTTTGAAATCCCTTTGTTTAACTTTCTGTATATTACTCCACTCACATACTTTCAGAAATCATGCAACTGTCACAGGATAAGCCTTAAAAATCTCCCCAGCAGGAAGAAGGGGACCTCAACTCAGCTCAGGCAGGTTCTTGACTTACACCACAGAAAGAAGTTTCAGGATCCATCAAAAGACAAATGTGGAAGAACAACCTCACACATGACTGAGTCACACTCCCCGGCTGGGTGCTGAGGCACTCAGTCAC
Organism: Marmota marmota marmota; assembly: GCF_001458135.2. NCBI lineage: Eukaryota > Metazoa > Chordata > Mammalia > Rodentia > Sciuridae > Marmota > Marmota marmota. Next base: position 2,949,991 of record NW_025999929.1, on the reverse strand, counting down.
AGAAATGTGGCAGAGCTTTCCCCACCCTTCTTGGGTTCAAGGGTCGGTGTCTCCTGCATGGCTGTGTCTTGCTACAGCCCTATGGGTAAAGCTACTCTCACCTTTTCCTTTAAAATATAAGCCCTTGCCCTGTTTAGGATAGAATCTTCCATGGAAGTGCCTTGTGTATGTCCCCTTCTCTTACTGTGCCCTTGAGTGTGGCCTACCCAGGTGTCAGTCAACCTGCTGACAGTGGACATCAGGAAGATAGACTCAGCCCCCTAAAACCTGACCCCTTGCCTCATTTGAATAGCTTCTCCTCAATAAAAGGAGTCAGCCTGTGCTCTCACTCTGTCTCTTCCTATGGACATTTAAGGTCAGAGGAGCCATCACAGTGACCCCAATGAAAAAGATATTTGTGTCTCTTGTGGTTATTTCATGCAGCCCAGTTAGCCCAGTTCAACTGGAGTAAACCCTGAGCCTTTTAGTCTCAAGAACAGAAACCCAGCATACAAACAAGTAGAAAATGATTTAGGAAAGCAAGAAGATTTATTGCTTTCCTAAATAAAAAGCAATAAATAGAGCAGGATACACACCCAAAGGGGGAAGGAATGTAAGTGCTCCAAACTGAGGCATGCATTGGATTTTTAGGTTCCTTCTTTTATAATTTTACAGAATTTTGTTTCTCATTGTATTTTTATCATCACACATAAGAAATATTTTTATTAGATTTTGTAATTATATATATTTTGTACTTGCATATGAGGAAAAGACCATTCTTTCTCCCCTGAATTGCAATTGCAACTTGGCCAAAAATGAATGGATCATTTATAATGGGGCTATTTCTCTGATATTTGCATTGCACTGGGACTCTGTCAGCAAGTAGGTCATAACCAGATAAGAACACTTGATCCCTTATCAGAAATGTGACCCAAAGTAAACTGCCCTTTTTTTCCATAGCAAACACAGTCTGTTATTGTGTTATTAACAACAGAAGTTGGACTAAGACATGGTACACAGTACAACTGGTGCAGAGGCATCTAAATGGTTCAAACATCAGGTCATCATTAATCCCAGAGGCCACTATTAGAACATGTCATTCTCTGAAAAAGAACAAATGAGGTTTGAACCCAGAAGAAGGGTGTTTTTAGTCTGTAGAACTGCTCAATCTTGAGAAAGAGTCTGCAGTTAATCTACCAAATCTAGTTATTTCAAGTCCAGTTAAGGGAGCTTAAATAGAAAATGTGAAAGAAGTAGTTTCCTTAACATGTAAAGTTGGTAGAAAAAGAGATACCCACTCTAGGAAGAGCATCCTAAGTGCATGAGTGGGGAAAAGATGGGTCCATCAGTCTGTCTCACAGAGATGGTACAGTCACCTGACATGTTACATAGTGGATAAATATTTTAACCCTGGGAAAATTTAGAACTCACCCAGAGATGAGGAAGTAACCAGAACTCATGTAATTAAAAATTTGGTGTTCAAAAACTCAACAGTAAAATAAATACTAACCCAACATAAAATTAGGCAAAAGCATTTGAATGGGCATTTCTTTGATAAAGATATTTAATAGACCAATAAGAACATGAGAAGAATCTCGCCATAATGACAAATCAGGGAAATACAATTGTGAAAGCTTTAGTGAAACATCATAATAGCAACAATCAGATGATATACATGGAGAAACTAAAACTATCATTGCTAGTGGACATTTAGATTTGTGCAGTAGCTTTGCAAATCAGTTTGGTATTTCCACCGGAAGATAAATTCAGAGTTATCATATGAACAAGAAATTTCATGCTTAGGTCTATATTCAAGGTAAATTCAAGAAAATATGTCTACACAAGAATTTTACACAAATGTTCAAAACAACGTTATTCTTAACAGACAGATGATGGAAAGGACTCACTGCCTACCAAATGATGAAATTTAAAAATGAACATATATGCACTCGATATTATTATGGATATTTTTCCAACACAAAAAGAGATAAATATCTTGAACCAACGAGGATAAACCTTAAAAATATCAGGTTAGTAAAATAAGGAAGTAAACAAAATACCTCATATTGTATGATTCCTTATATTAAATGCTCTCAATAAGCAAATACATAGAGAAAAATAAGGATTACTCATTGCCAGGACTTGGAGGAGAGAGAGAGGAGGGAATGAAAAATAATTATAAATGAGTATCCCATTTGTTTTTGTTTTTTTTTTAATTTTTTATTGTTGGTTATTCAAAACATTACATAGTTCTTGATATATCATATTTCACCCTTTGATTCAAGTGGGTTATGAGCTCCCATTTTTACCCCATATACAGATTACAGAATCACATCAGTTACACATCCATTGATTTACATATTGCCATACTAGTGTCTGTTGTGTTCTGCTGCCTTTCCTATCCTCTACTATCCCCCCCTCCCCTCCCCTCCCCTCTTCTCTCTCTACCCCCTCTACTCCCATTTGTTTTTGAAGTGATGTAAATATTCTGGACTCAGACAGTGGTGCAGTTGTACAGTTCTGTGAATATCCTGAATTGTAGGATTTAAAGGGGTGAATATTGTTAAACCATAATTTTGAGATGGAGAGATCTCTGAAATACATGGATTTATCAAGCTGTGCATGTTGCTAGCCTGGTCCTAGGGCAAATTCCCTAAGTCACTAGCAGCATTGTCATGTAGCATCTAGAAAAATGTCCAATGGATCTAAGGATATTTTGTCATAAAGATCCTGGGAGCAGGAGGTGCAGATTACTTTCATCAAATATACAATGGATAGAGAGAAGAGGGATATGACCTGGGATAGGAAGAGAGTCAGTAAAGACATGTTTCTGTAGCCTCTTGGTTGGTTGAGTCTACAAGCACAATAAAATTTTGTCTAGATGGCTGATCTTAAAAACATGGGAAAGAAATATACTGCAGTTATTTTCTTCTTTTTGGTTTACCTTGAAACTATCAGTTAAACTTTTATCTTTCTTTCCTCCATCCTTCTGGTAACTGAATTTAGAATGTCTCAGATTCCTTCTCTTATTATTATGGTGTATGCATATTCATCTTTTAACAAGCATTATTTATCTGTTTTTTTTTTGTTCATTTATTTATTTTAGTATACAGGGAATAAAGCCACAGACACCTAACCGATGAACTGCATCCCCAGACATTTTCATTTTTTTATTGAGTCAGGGACTTGCTAACTGGCTGAGGCTGGGTTCTAACTCTAGATCCTCCTAAGGATCCTCCTAAGGACTTGCTAACTGGCTGAGGCTGGGTTCTAACTCTAGATCTCTGCCTTCCTAGCTGCTGGGATTATAGGCATGTGCCAGAAAATATAGGTGTTATTTTAAAAAATGGCATGGCACCTTCAGTGAAAAAAATTTAAAGCACTTATCCTCAGGGTCATCTAAATGTAGGGTTACCACCTAAGAATGTGTGCCTGATAAATGTTTTGCCTCACCCTAATTCAGGCACTCAGGAGAGAAAACTAATTTTCATTAATATGAAAAAAAGACAGGTATCTGCTGATGAGCACACTTGAGGTCCTGAGCCATTTTGATTCAGTCTCTGATTCTGTCACATTGTCAATGAGGAGTAGGACTGCTTATAAACCAGTTCCAGTCTAAGCACAAGAAGTTGGAAAAGAGTTCAGCTGCTCAGATTTAGGACAACTGTGTTCTCTATGAGGGTGCCAGACTGGTAATAATGAGTGGTGGAGAAACTGGAAAACAAAGATTTTATTTTTGTTTTTGTGGTACTGGGGATTAAGCCCAGGACCTTGCACATATGAGGCAAGCACAGTACCACTAAATTATATACACAGCCCTTGGAAACAACATTTTTAAAAATTTGTTTTTAAATAATTATGAGTGCACAGTAATTATGCAAAAAAATTATTTAATTGTAGCAATTTCATACATGCATGTAAAGTACTCTAACTGAATCCACCCTACCTGTAACATATTCTTGTCCCCCTTGTACTCTTCCCTCTCTGTTACCTTCCGAATTAATTCATCTTCAAATTTTATGTCACTTTCTATTATTCCCTAGATTCCACATATGAAAGAAAACATGAGATACTTGTTTTTCTGAGATTTATTTTCCATAACATGATGTTTTCCAGTTTCATCCATTTTCCTGCAAATCACATATCCTTCCTTTTTATGGTAAATAAAACTCTACTGTACACATATACTTACTACATTTTTCTTTTGATGAATTTATCTGCTAATGACACCTACGCTGATTCCATAACTTGGCTTTTGTGAACAGTGCTGGGACAAACATGGGTATGCAGTTGTGTCTGTACTATGCTGACTTTGATTCCTTCACATGGACACAGAGAAGAGTGGTATAACTGGATCATGTGGTAGGTAGCACTACCTTTAGTTCCTGAGGAAACTCCTTACCATTTTCCATAGTGATGGGGCTAATTTGCATTCACACCAACAGCACATAAGGTAAGTAGACACATTCCGGCACCCTCATAGAGAACACAGGTGTCCTAAATCTGAATCCCACCTTTGTGTCACACAGGAGGCTCAGAATACAGAAATATAGGACTTTCCTCCCCTAAAATCTCAGCCTATCATTCTGTATTTTCTTTCTGCCAGTAGGGAAGCCCATAGTTGTAGGTTTTGTGCCCTTCCCCAGTCCCCACTGTGTTTTTCCCAGGGGACTTTGCAGCCTGCCTTTGATTGTCAGTTTCAGAGTACTTTCACTCTCAGAATCCTCTAGAAAATGTGCTTTGCCCAACTCCACCCCAGGGTCTCCCTTGGTGTTCCAATGGAAACCAGTGGGTGACAGAGGCCAGGCTAGGGGAGCAAGAGCAAGAGGATTAGTGACCTATCTCTGGGCAGGGAGAAGACCCAATCCCCTGCCATAACCCAGGTCACACTGGATTTTTTCCCTGGGGCAGTGACTTGCTGATTGGAAGGCAGGAATTCCCACAGCCAAACAGGCCTGATAAAAGGCCTCTGGGAGTGCAGAGGCCCCAGAGGCACAGCTGTGGATCCTGGTCCTGTGATTCAGAAGTCAGTACCAGGCTAGCAGCACTGAGACCTGAGGGAGAGACTGTGTGGAAGGTGGCAGGTGAGGACTTCTCTGTGCAGGGGCTGAAGTGACAGTGGACCAAGGCAAGTTTTAGAAACCCCAGGCCACCACTGGGAGAAGGGATGCCAGAGGCTGAGATGAAAAAAGATAATCTAAAAAGTCAGTGTTATTGCTGTGTTTAGAAAACAGCTTCTTGGGAGATCATGGGGGTTATTGGTATAGAGGGATCTTGCTTAGGACTGGTCTCAGAGAAGGGGAGAGAGATTTCAAGAAGGCAAAGGTGCTGCACAGCCTCCTGGCTTCTCTGCTTGCCTCTTGGCTGCCCGTGGCTGGCCCTGGACCTCACCATAGTGGGTGTTTGTGCTCCAACACCACTCCCACCTACTGGCCTTATTTTCTCACCTCTCCTCTCTCCTTAGGGATCCTTAACTTTCTCTGTGCTTTTAAAATCTCTAGTACCCAATTCTAAACCAAAGCAGCCTTTATTTATCTGAGATTTCCCCCTAATTGATAGAGCTCTTGCTGTTTCCTGGGCATGTTTGCAGGTGCTTAGAATCAGGATGCCAGGCACCTTTCCTATAGAGAGCAGCCAGTCTTATGGGCCCAACAATCAATGAGACAAGGAATTACAATAAGGAGGGATGAGTCAGGTTGGGGGGAGGAGGGAGCTCTAGACTAGGACATCAGAGGCCTCCTGGTGCTGAGCCTAGGAGACAGCAATGAGTGATTGGAGCCTGGTGACAGGGATGGGGTAGGGAGCCTTTTAAGTTGGACATCACTGTTTGCCAAGGCTCAGAGATGATTGGGGGGGGGGGTCAGGGTGGATAGAGGTGGAGGTTGTGACAGAGGAGAAATACAGCAATGGATAGGGCCAGGCAGGTGAGATGCCATTTACAAAACACATTTTGAGCTTATCCTTAGGGCCACTACCAATTTAAGGGAGGGCTCATAGGTCAAGATAGCACTTCCCTTTCAGTATTCTGTGTGTCTATCCATCTGGGTTCCTGATGTGGGGGAGCCTATGTTCTGAGGCTCCCCAGCCAACTTGATTTGCATTTTAGTGAACAGGGGCTGATAGTACTGGGGATCTCAGGGTCAGGGAGTTCAGAGGCTCTGCAGAGGAGACATGTGGTTTGTACTAGGCACAGGATGACAGAGGCTGGAGAAGTGGAGTGGGATAGAATGATTTGGGAGGGAGCTGAGGCAGGCTTGGACATAGGTTTGGGGGAATCTTTGAGAACTGGGAAGTTGTAAGGGTGATTTGCTGATTGGAAGCCAGGAATTCCAATTCCCAGGATCTAAGGCCCTCCCCTGGTGAGGGAAGGTCTCACTGCATAGAACTGCCCCATGGTGTTTACACTCCACTGTCTCTGGCTTCAAGCAGCACCTTGTTCTGGCTTTGACTACTCACTCTTCTTTCTTTGACCTGTCAACTTCTGTTCTCCTCAGCATGCTTTTCTGCTCTTCCTTTCCTAAACAGTTTGATGTTCTACAGACACCAGCCCCTTCCTCACATGTCTAATCTACTCCCACGGCTTTCACTGGTACTCAGAAATTTTCTGAATTCACAAGAAAAATGAAAGCCAAGCAGAGAGCACACACAGTGTCCTCAGCCCCATTTCATTGTGTTTCTCTGTCTTCTTTGCCCCCAGACCCTGAATCATGGATTCTCTTTCAAAAGCAAATGGCACCTTTGCCATCCAGGTTTTGAAGATGCTGTGTCAAGACAGACCTTCACAAAATGTGTTTTTTTCTCCCCTGAGCATCTCCTCTGCCTTGGCCATGGTCCTCCTGGGGGCAAAGGGGAACACCAAAGACCAGATGGCTCGGGTAAGCTTTCCTATCAACAAGAAGGAGGGACTGGTCTGCAAGGCTTGTCTCCTATTCCCTCCTTGAGTTTTTTCAGAACTTTTGAGGAAGGAGGGGTGAGCCTGGACCATTTCAGGGAGGGGGTACAGGAGGAAGGGAGGGAGAGAGCTGAGGAGTTTCCTCCAGTGAGATGTTGTGGGGCTTGCTTGCAGGGGTTACTGTGTAATCTCTTTTTCATTAATAACATTCCTTGTATTTGTAATTTTTTTCTTACAATGTCTCCCTATATTGGTAGATACGTGTGCTTTTTTTGAAAGGATCAGTTCTTGAACTAATTGAGCATTTTGTGCTTTTCTCTAAACTCCTCAGAATTTTTTCTCACCCTTTTCTAAAATTGTGCATTAGGAGTTTTGTTATGTCATTATTTCCTTTGTAACATTAAGATAATTGATTGTGTTTAGCTATTTTTTTATCATATTTTTGGTTTGATAATACAACATTTATATTATTTTCTAAATTAAGTAATTATTGAGAATCATTCTTTAGAAGAAAAGAAACATTTTTAGTGTTTACCTCATTGAGAATTGTCAAGGTCAGTGTGGAAACTCTCTTCAACTGCTGCTGCTAGCATGAAGGACTTAGGGATGTCTCCCCAGGTACAGCCACTCCACTGCCCCCTCCTTCTGTTTCAGTCTTGTCAGGGAGAGGAGCCTTCCAGTGACACCAATATAAAAATGGACATCCTACTAAAGGCTATGTACGGGGCATCCCTATAATGAAAACAAAATGTGGGTTGTAGAGAGAACCTGAACCATGCAAGGACTCATTCACCTCATCAAGAAGTTCCTTAAACTTGTGGCCTTGGAACAGTTGTTAGCTTATAGGAAATAGTCCATTTCTGTCCCCCAGATGAGGGATGTTTGGGCAGTGATGGTAAACTGGTCCTACATTACTGCAAATCTCAGGCCTGGGCATGAGCCACAGAGGAAAAACAACTTGCTACTCAAAATGGTGTTTCACAGGGGGAAATGGCTCCAAGAATTTCTAATGCTTGCTGTGAAAAGAGACTTAACAGATATGAGCTACTTAGCAAATGTCCACTGTGACTCATGTTTATGCATAAGAAAACATCTGTAGAGTGAATAGACTAACAAAAATATGATTATGTTAATACCCAAATATTCACAAAAGATTGCCATTACGTTATGCCTGTTGCTCCTGCCTGTTACTACTGTTGTTCCAGATCTGCCTCCAAGGTTGAAAAGACTGAAACTACATAAACCTGTATTACCACTTTTCAAAATGATTCAAATTGGTTACTTCTGGAATTGGCATTCTGACAATTTCTTTCATGGTAAAAATTTATTTAGTAAAAGGTCTTTTTGTTTTTAACTTCTTCAGGAAACTTCAGTTTGTGTGGGATATAAGATGTTTATATTTTTTTCTGTTGAATTAACTTGTCAAACCAAGTCTCATTGACCTCTTAGCTGAATGCCTTATATAGTCCTGTAGAGGGCAATCCAGCTGATACAAAGTTTTGGCAATTTGGTTGTACATCTTTACCAGGTGATAAGCCTTTTCTTGTTATCTTCTGGCTAATATTTACCAAAGAAAGCAGGTATTTTGACCAACTGGAAGACTGAGAAAATATATGTTGTTAAATTTAATTATGTTGGGAAATGGAAGTAATTTTACAAATTCTAGAAAAATTAGTTTTATAGCTGTTTTCAATACTGTCATTTAAGATTGTGTCCCAAAGTTGTGCTGTTCTGTCACTTATTTATACAATGTCAAATGCTAGTGCTGAGTAATCCGAAAGAGAAAAATAGACAAGATGTTAGTTATTTGATTGATACATAGGAGAGTTATTTCTTTAGTAATTCTTTTAAATAATTAGTTAGTAGGTTAATTTCCATGTTGTTGGTATTTTATTTGTAGTGTTGTTGATTTTTTATTTCCATCACTAATGTTATTGAATATAAATTGTGTCATTTGTGTATTTCAGAGTCAAATGAAACTCTTCTTGTGATGTAATATGACACCTTTATTGAAATATAAAGCATCATATAATATACATATATTATCTCTCTCTAGGGTACTGGGCTTATTTTTTAATTAATTTTTAATTTGTTTTAATTATACATGACAGTAGAATGCATTTATTCACTTTGATATAGCATATATAGATGAGATATAATTTCTCATTTTTCTGAGTGTAAATGTTGTAGAATCATATTGGTTATTCAGTCACATATATACATAAAGTAATAATGTCTGTTTTATTCTACTATCTTTCCTATCCCCACATCCAATCCCCTCCCTCCCATCACTTCCCTCTACATAACCTAAGGTAACACTATTCTTCTCTAGTGCCCCCAGCCTTATTGTGAATTAGGATCTTCATATTAGAGAAAACATTCAAACTTTGATTTTGGGGGGATTGGATTGTTTTGCCTATCATGATATTCTCCAACTCCATCCATTTACTGAAAAATGCCATAATTATCTGAGATGAGAATGGAAACCCCTGCTTTTTTATGAATCCATGAGTGATAAGCTTTTTTCCCATCATTTCACCTTCAGCCTGTGGATCTTTGTCCATAAGGCAAATCTCTTGAGGACAGCATATTGTTGGGGCTTGCTTTTTAATCCAATCTGCCAATCTACGTCTTTTCATTGATGAGGTTAGGCCATTAACATTCAGGATTATTATTGATATATGATTTGTGTTCCCTGTCATTTTTATGTATTTCTGGGTTTTGATTTGTTTTAGTTGCCCCTGGGTTGAATGTTCCTTTAGTGCAGGGTACTGTTCAAGAACTGATTTATTCTTATTAATCATATTGCTCATTTTTTACTCTTATTTCCTTTTAAATATCATTATGATGATTGCATTCCTGTCCAAATGTTTGTTTGGATTTTTAGTTTTTTGAACTGCATTTTCTTTGTAAATAAATAGAGGCAAGTTATTTTAATATTTGAACTGCATTACTTTGTACATAAATAGAGACAAGTTATTCTCTATTTCTGACAAATTTATGGTGTCCATAGGATGTAGTACTTACCAATAGTCCCTTATCTGAACCTCTCTTGCCCCTTTCATTTTTTTTCTATTGTTCATCTATAAACTATGCAGAGAGCTCTGTGCAGGTGCCAAACCCGTATTTTTACTCAGGAGTTTCCTGGCCCCTCTCTCCACCTATCCCACCAGTGTCACTTTTCACTGACAATCAACTTCCTCTCAAAGGATAAATTTATGCAGTATTTGAGGAAAAAAAGCTTGCAAATTATTGTGGAGATCAACAGCAAAACTGAGAGAATTTTGTTGCATTCCTTCATAGGCACTGTCTTTAAACACAGAGGAAGACATCCATGAGGGCTTCCAGGTGCTTCTCAACCAAGTTAACAACCCTGGGTCAAAGTACTTGCTTACAACAGCCAACAGGCTCTTTGGAGAGAAGAACTGTGATTTCTTCTCAGTAAGTTGAATCAGCAGAAGAACAAAAGTTTTATTTATAATACCTGGTGATATACAACACAGAAAAGAGACTCTAGAGACCAGGAAGTATGGCATATTTGGGAGGCTGTGGCAAGAGGATGGAGAGTTAGAGACTAGCTTGGACAACCTAGTTACACCCTGGTCTCAAGAACAAAATGAACTGCCTTGGGACATAGCTCAGTGGTACAGCATTTGCCTAGCATGCTCAAGGACCTGAGCTCAATCCCCAATACTAAAAAAATGAGCAAAAACAAAAACAAAAGAACAATATTTGAGAGAACTTGAGAAACTCACAGTAAACTATTTTTAGTAAAAACCCAATTCTACAATCATAACTTATATTATTTCAATTTACGCAATGTCTCAAATATCATTTATTAACTCTGATTTTTCAGGGCTCAGAAAATATCTCTTACAAACTAAAATGTTTCACCATCAAGTAGCTTAAGATTTGATCATGTTTTTAATTTTAAGAAAAGCCTAAAGCTAGCATTCAGAATGCTTTGAAGCTCACTGTCATTTTATTGAGCAACCTGGCCACCTGAACTATTTCTCTCCAAAGACATTTAAGGAGTCCTGTCTTCAGTTCTACCACTCGGAGCTGGAGCTGCTGTCCTTTATCAAAGATTCAGAGAAGTCCAGGGAGCATATAAATGCTTGGGTCTCAAAAGAAACGAAAGGTCAGAATTATCAGTTATTTCATTCTCTTCCCACCCCACATCTGTTCTCCTCTCTTCTCTCCTCTACCTCTCCTCATCACTGCTAATGTCAGTAGTGTTGCAGAACCATCAGAGCAAGGTTGCCTGGCTGAGCCTCTTGGTGCCTGTGAACCTTAGTGTCTCATAGAAGATCTGATCAATGCTCAGGTTTTCAAACCCAGACAATTAATGCTGTCGATTGTTCCAGGGCCAGAGTGGCTAATGCAAGTATAAAAAGAAACTCATAGGTCAGATTTCCCATATAATACTTTACATGTCACTGGTCTGTATTGTTCACACAGCAGGTGATTCTCATCTATGGGAACAGATCAATGGCCAAATCTTCCCAAGTCATGCCCTTGGCCCTCTTCTTCCTGGAGTCAGTTTGGACTTCACTTCTGCCACTTTTACATGTTAAGATGACTTCTCCTACTTCTTTTTTCCTATCTCTCATTTAAGTGCCCTTCATCAGACTTGAGAAGCCTAGATTTGATTAGTCAACTACAGAGCCTCTCTGAGAACTGATCCATTCCACAGATTGAAAACACCCTGCTTGTGAGGTTAAAACATACTCATTTCTGTTTTAGAGTATGAAAAGCTCTAACCTTGGTTCTAAAGATCAATAATGGTTTGATGTTTTAACCATTCAGGCACTAACACACCACTAGGAATGTCCCTATTTCAGCTAACAAATGAGATAGTAAAAAATAGAGGAAGTACATTCCACTATTTCTTCTTGGAATCTTTTCTTCTTGTGCCCTCTAGAGGCAGCAAATTAGCAGGGATGCTCTTAGTTCCTTGGAACCATAGCACTTGATATACAGGGAAAGAAGGACAAACCTTCACCTACCCAAATCATTATCTGTTCCAGGGATTCCAGGCACCAGGAGGGTGCAATCATAAAATCTCTTCTGTAGTCTCCAGAAACTCCTCCTATGTCCCTGCTCTGGAGCTATTAAATTCCGGCTGCCTCTGGAATGTTGCCAGGTAGCTGTACAATGTTAGAACTGGACCTGACCACAGGGCCTTAGACCTGACACTGCTCTTACCCACAGCAGGTAATGTCAGCTCCTACCCAGCCCCTCTCTCCTTTGCTGCTTGTCTTCTTCTCCAACCTGTTGTCAAATTTCTGCTTTGTACCAACCTGCTTTCCTACAGTGACTTAGAAGTCTTTCACCATCATCAACTTGGTAGCTATTCCAATGTCTGTCATCATGAATACCACTCATAGCTGGGATTTTTGACTTTTATACCTATCATCCAAACTCAGCACATTTGAAAACAGAATGTTTGGATCTCCAAGACATTGTGTCATGAATATTCACCACATATTCAGAAGAACCAACTGATAGAGTTTGTGCTTGTCTTGAAAGGTAAAATTCCAGAGATGCTACCAGTGAACTCGATTGATGAACTGGTCAGGCTGGTTCTTGTCAATGCCATCTACTTCCAAGGAATGTGGGACAAGCCATTTGACAAATCATGCACGGAAGAAATGGCTTTCAAAGTAAACCAGGTAGGGAGAGACTTTCAAAAATTATGCTATTCTGATGAAAAAAATTGAATAGAAAATTTAAATTTGTAAAGGTATATGTGGTTAATCATAATTTCAAACTTATAATCTCTTTTAATGAATTATAAACTCATTGAAAAAAATGATGCACATAAATAATACTTGCTGTCTATTATGTTTTATATCCTATTAGCACTCTAACTGCCTCTGATGAACTCTCATACATGTATTGGTTTAATATCATTCTGGACACAAATATCTTCCTATAGACATAAGTTGCTTACATAGAAAGCAAAAAGAAGATATATATATATACATAAATACATACACACACACATATCTTTTTTGCCCCTTTTCATACTGTTATAAATATTGTGCTCATGTAGTCATTCTTCTCAGGAGGAGGAAAGGACAGTGCAGATGATGTGGCAGGAAGACAATTTTAACTACATCTACATCAGTGAGTTCCAGACAAAGTTGGTGGAACTGCCCTACGCTGGCAAGACACTGAGCATGATCATCCTGCTCCCAGATGAGGACCTTAGTGTGGTGAGTCAGGAGGGGCTGCACACCTGTGAACTCAGAAATTCAGTGGGAAGAATTGGGTACACCCAGTGCCTTTCTTTCACAGTATCTCCAACCCAAAGCCCAAATGGCCCAGCCCTGTCCTCCTTGATTCCTTGTGGTATGATCCTTATTGCAAGAGAGTTAACAGTCCTCTCAAGGGTGACAGTGCACTGTGATGACCTAAAGGGTCTCTGTACAGAGCAGCTCCCATAGGCTTTCCCTCTCTTCAGGTCCGTAACTGTGATGATGAGTTTCCACAAACAGTGTCTCATTCCACCTTAGACAGATGTCCCTGTCCTGGAGAGGCTCACACTGAGAGCCCTTCCTTTCCCAGTCTCTTTTGCTTGCTAGCAATGGTTTATTGTGTTAAAACTAAGCCTCCTTCAAACCAATAAATACCATTAGAAAAGCACCACTGACACATCTAGAGGATTTTCACAAATAAACATGTTTTGCTAGTGGATGGATAAGGAGGGGCAGCCACAGTCTTCCTGCAGGGAAATCACATATGGGATTGCACGTGGTGTGGTGAACAAGTCAGAGCTCTCACAAGCTTCTGGGCAGCTGAAGGAGCTACCCATCCTGTGTGGGCAGTCAACATTGAATGTTCAAGGAAATGTCTGTGTGTCCATAGATACGTGGCATAGTCTGAATATGAACTTGTGATTCTGGTCTTTCAGGTGGAAAATAACCTTACTTTTGAGAAATTCATAGCCTGGACCAAGGCAGCCTCTTTGCAGAATATTGGATTAGAAGTTCTCCTTTCGAGATTTAAACTGCAGGAGGATTACGACATGCAGTCTGTGCTTCAGCGTTTGGGAATGGTTGATGCCTTCCAACATGGCCAGGCTGATTTCTCTGGAATGTCAACTGAGACAGACCTGTGTCTATCCAAAGTTGTGCACAAGAGTGTCATGGAGGTGAATGAAGAAGGCACTGAGGCTGCAGCAGCTGACATAGATGAAGTGTTTGACTGCACATCATGGTCACCAAAGTTCTGTGCTGACCACCCCTTCCTTTTCTTCATCAGGCATAACAAACCAACACTCTTCTGTTCTGTGGCAGGTTCTCATGTCCCTAAGGGTTGTAATTCCCCTCCATGGAGAATTTCCATCATTCCATGTCCCCCAATTCCCTTTACAGTTCACAAGGATGGGCCTTTAGGTGAACACCAAGTAGAAAAATGAGGGCAGAGTCCTAAGCCTTCTGAACCACTTGCAAGTGTGATCTCATGATGCACCACACTGAGCTGTCCCCATACTGCCCACTCATTTGTACCACAGAACTAGGTCATGGCCAATAGACTGTCCTGATTCCCTGTTGTACTTAGGATGTGTGCAGTACAGAGGCCATATGATAGCTTGCAAACTTTCCCTTAGATGGCCCCAAACACATTTCCCACTCATTCCACATGCAATTCCTGCTTTTCTGGAACTTCAAACTTGTCACACAGCTGCCTTAGCCTAAATGCCTCAATAATAATAAATGCTGGTATATACTGTTACTACCATTCTAGAGAAAACAAATTTTAGTCTGGAGGTGTGTCTCAGTTGTTCAGCAATTGTCTAGCACATGTGAGGCATTGGGTTAGACCCTCAACACCACATAAAAAATAAAATAAATAAAATAAAAATATTATGTCCATCTATAACTAAAAGAAAAAACCTTTAATGCATATTTTAATTTGGTCTCTCATTACCATTCACCATTCACCATATATGTTCTGCATTGCAATAGATAATAGGAACACAAGGAGACAGAGTCATGGTCCTTTGACACCTGCTCTTTAATGTGTTTTCCCAATTTATACAGTGTTTATGACAACCAGATTGCACATTTGAATAGCTTTGAACTACCATGTAGCCCCCTTGCAGCTAGGACACCTTGCCTGGTGGTGTTGCAAATCTCTACCTCCAACCCAAACAGTTAAATGCCATTAGTCCTTTAAGGTTCTGTTCAAATGTTATCTTCTTCAAGACATTTTCCCATTTTTCATAATCAGATGTAAATCTTTGAACTTTCACAATAACTGCCGATGATAGTTGCATTGCTTATTTAGTAATCATTTTTATTATTTGTCTTTTGACTAGGCCTTAAAATCTTTACAATTTGTGATTATATTCTACATGATATAGTGCAGTAATAAATAATTTGATCATATATGATCTCTGTAGTATGTATGCAACTAAATAAAGAATAGTAACTTTGCCCATTGCTAATAAAACAAAGAGACTGCATATAGATAGAAACAAGTCAGTCATTAGCTTCACAATTTGCCTAGAAATGATCTATAAATGCATTTTCCACTGACTACTTACCATAAAATATAAAGAGGGAGTTAAAGAAAAATTTCTTTGTTGGTTCCTATCATATGAAAGATGTTATATTCTATTTTAGCAGGGCCAGTATATGGAAAATAAGGAAATTAAATGTTATTACAAAAATGAAGATTCTGTATAAAGAGGGTACTAAATGAGAATAATATATATGTTAAGAATCCAAAACAAAAAAATCAGTTGTTTTTAAAGTGCTCTAGGTGAATTGTAAGCATATAGGGTTTTATTCCCATGTGTATTTTTAAACAATGGAAGTGTCAAAAATTAGGGTCAACTGTGTTAGACTAAATGACTTTATTGTATAGGCTGCATGGAATACGACTGTATTATACTTATCATAGAGAAGCATAGTTTGCATCATATTATGGCAGGTTATACTCAATGAAAACCTTCCAGAGTCCTTTTATTTTAGAATATCCTGTAAACAACTAGAGCACCAGAGCATGATTGTACAACACTACATGTTCCCTTGAAAAAACTGAAGAGGAATTTTGAATAATAATTTTAAAAAGGAAAAGAAAATGTAGAAAGGTACTTAGAGCTCTTACTTTCTAAGTACAGAATCCCCTGCCCAATTCAAGGCATCTTAATCTCCATCAAGAACAACAACAACAAAATAAGTTTTGTAGTGCTGTTAAATCTATCATTATAAATACAACTGGTGCAAATTGGTCAAACAGAGTCAACAAACACATGAGTATTTGGGGAACATTCCATATCCAAATGACAATAGTCATATGAACAAATGACCCTGGCTTGATTCAGCTTCTCGTGAATATAATTTTTATTCAACTCTCATTTTGTAAGTCAATAAGTATATATTACCATATTATTCTCTCATAAGTAGAATTCATTGTAAGTAGACATCTCAAAAATTAGATAATTTAAATAAGTTGGTAAGATAAAATTCAGAATGTCTAAAATTAGCCAGGAGCAGTGGCTCACACCTGTAATCCCAGTAGCTCTAGAAAATGAGGCAGGAGGTTTTGAGTTCAAAATCAGCCATAGCAAAATCAAGACACTAAGCAACTCAGGAAGATGCTGTCTCAAATAAGAAAGTAGGGCTGGAGATGTGGCTCAGTGGCCAAGTGCCATTGAGTTCACTCCCTGGTACCCCTCTCCAATAAATAAATAAGTTAATAAAATGTCTAAAATTGTTAACATTTTTTTCCCAGATTGCTGGCCATTCAGGATTATATTTATCTCTGTTAGGTGTTTAAGATGCAATGTCCATTGCTTTCTCTTTTATATATAAACTTTTAGGTTTGACAAAGAAATAATTTGTTAATTATGCTGGTCTGATATCTTGGTTTTCATAGTAATTTAAAAATGGGCAAATTAGGTAAATATAAGAAAGTAAAAGTTTATAAATGGGGACAAAACATCTGAATCATTTATATATTACAACAATGACAAATCAATTGCTAAATGTGTCGCGACCCCTCGCCGGCAAGGGAAAACACGACACAGGATTCTTCTTTCAGCAGTTTATTCAGGCCTTGAGTCATGTATCATCTTCTAGCACCCGCCTGCTGCCACACCCAAGCACAGCTTAATAAAGCCCCCCGCGTCCCAATCCCAAGCCGCCACGTGGATCTCTCTCATAGGGTGGTAAGGGATTGCGCGCCAACTCTCCATAAAAGGAGTTGTTTATCACAGGCCACAGTAGAAGCCGGCGCCATCTTCTAATGGCGGCCACGGTCTATAAGAATGGCTTACCACAGTTCCCCCTTCTATTTTATATAACAATGCAGGCGAAAGTAGAGGTCCTATCCCACTGTGCAGAAGTGGCTGCAATGTATGGTTCAGTCCTAAGGAGGCGCCTTCCCCAGACCTGATCCCATATCAGCCGACGCCTTTTTTCGTAAGGCGGGGTGTGGACGTCAAACCCGCATGCAATAGGACATGCTTTCCTTGAGGTCCGTTGAGGGATCACTCAAGTGCAGTACCTTGCCTCGCATCCTGCATCGTGACGACGGCAAGAAGTAGGATAACACAGGTAGCCTGGTAAA
>NW_025999929.1:2697240-2932300 GCF_001458135.2 Marmota marmota marmota | reverse complement strand
AAGGAGCTGCTATATCAGCTTCTCTCAAAAACATCTGCAAAGTGCTCTGCTTTACCTTAAGTCCTTTTGAACGTAGCAACCCATCTAGGGCCAACAAAATTGGGCTTGAAGAGGTAGTGCCCATAATGTCTCCAAAGATATAATGAAAGTGAAAGTACAAAAATCCCCGCTCTCTCCTTTTCTACGGAGGAGCGTTCCGTTCTATGAAATCCCTGCTCTCTCCTTTTCTACAGAGGAGCGTCCCGCTACTTACTTGCGGATTCCCAATTACCTGGGAACTTACTGGTGCACCACCCTGACTGCTGAAAGTTCTGGTTCCTGGGTTCGAGGAATATGTTCCCCATGCGGGCCACCAACTGTCACGACCCCTCGCCGGCAAGGGAAAACACGACACAGGATTCTTCTTTCAGCAGTTTATTCAAGCCTTGAGTCATGTATCATCTTCTAGCGCCTGCCTGCCGCCACACCCAAGCACAGCTTAATAAAGCCCCCCGCGTCCCAATCCCAAGCCGCCACGTGGATCTCTCTCATAGGGTGGTAAGGGATTGCGCACCAACTCTCCATAAAAGGAGTTGTTTATCACAGGCCACAGTGGAAGCCGGCGCCATCTTCTAATGGCGGCCATGGTCTATAAGAATGGCTTACCACAAAATGTAAATTCAAGTAGTCTTAGCTTCATGATAATAATATCTATTAAATGTATTTTTATAAAATATTGATAGATAGGAAAGCAACTTACATTTGCTCTTCCCTGGATATTTACTTAAAATAAAGCTTTACTGAGTACAGAGACACCTGCCTGTAATACAAGTGGCTAGGGAAGCTGAGGCAGAAGGATTGCAAGTTCAAAGCCAGCCTTAGCAATTTAGCAAGAACCCAAACAACTTACTGAGACCTTGTCTCTAAATAAAATAAAAAAGGGCTGGGATGTGTGGTTAGTGGTTAAGTGTCCCTGATTTCAATAAAAATGGCTTTTAAGAGTTAATGTTTGAATTAACATCTGCAATTTTATACAGAAAGAAAGACAAAGGGAGAAAGACCTTAAGCCTTAACATGCATTTTGATGAAAATATTGAAAAATGTGGTATTGTAGCTTATTAAAAAGTAGGAATTTCTCTAAATTTTAAATATTTATATGGTTTGTTTCAACCTGTATATTTAAATTTAAGAGAGGGAAAAAAGGCAGAACAAACCTTTTCTCTTATTTCAAACAAAATGTTGAGGGGAAAAATACAAAGAAAGTTAAAAGGATGAGGATATGTCTTTTAGAAAGTGTTTATTAATGAGGAAAGATTTTTGTATATAAGTTATGATGTTTGCCTTAAATTAAAATGACTGGATTGTTTCAAAATGGGAAGAGAAATAAGCAAAAAGCTCAAAAGCTAAAGGTTTAAACAAGTTGCAGAGAGTCTAAGCAGGTTGCAGGTTTGTGAAGAACAAATGTCCTAAAGGGAAATGTATGTGTAATTATGCTGACTATAATTAAGAGGAATTATTTGCAGTGTTTTCAAAAATGATAATTTAATCCTCTGGATATAAAAACAGAATCTAGGTTTCTATGTGGCTTTGTTAGTTTGTTTGTTTGTTTCATTTTGTTTTGTTCTTTTACCAGGGTTTTTGATCTCAGGTGCACTTAAGCACTGAGCCACATGCCCAGCCCATATTAACCTTCATGCTATATAAAGAACTCAAAAAAACTTAACACCAAAAAACAAACAACCCCATTAACAAATCATCTAAGGAACTGAACAGAAATTTCACAGAAGAAATACAATTGATCAGCAAATATATGCAAAAATGTTCGATATTTCTAGCAATTAGAGAAATGAAAATCAAAACTATTCTAAGATTTCATCTCATTCCAGTCAGAATGGCAATTATGAAGGACACAAGCAACAATAAATGTTGGCAAGGATGTGGAGGAAAATGTACACATTGCTTATGGGACTGCAAATTGGTGCATCCATTGTGGAAAGCCACATAGATATTCCTCAGAAAACTTAGAATGCAACCATTATTTGACCCAGCAATTGTACTCCTCAGTTTATACCTAAAAGGCTTAAAATCAGCATACTACAGTGATGCAGCCACATCAATGTTTACAGCAGCTCAATTCTTATTAGCTAAATTATGGAATGAACCTAGGTGCTCTTCAACAGATTAATGGATAAAGAAAGTGTGGTATATACACACAATTGAATATTTGCCTTAAAGAAGAATGAAATCATGGCATCTGTGGGTAAATGGATGGAACAGGAGAATATGCTAAATAAATAAGCCAATACCCCAAAGCTAAAGGCTGAATGTTTTCTCTAACATGTGGATGCTAATTCACAATGGGGGAAGGGGATGGGGGAAGAATAGAGAAACTTCAGATTAGGCAGATGGCAGTGAATGGACGGGGAGGGATATGGGGGAAAGAAGGATAGCAGAATGAATCAGACACTAAAAACCTATGTGCATATATGAGTACACAACCAGTGTGATCCTACATCATGTACCACCAGAAGAATGAGAAATTATACTCAATTTATGTATAATGTGTCAAAATGCATTCTACTGTCATGTATAATCAATTAGAAGAAACTCAAAGAAGTATGTTATAAGTGTTAAAGGAGGTGCCAGATAAAGCAACTAAGGGTCAAGAAAGTGAATGCGCATTTTTTCATGTATTTGTTGATTGATTGTATATCATTCTCTGAGAAGTGTCTCTTCAGACCCTTGGCCCGTTTGTCGATTGGGTTATTTGTTTTCTTATTGTTTAATTTTTTGAGTTCTTTGTATATTCTGGATATTAGGGCTCTATCTGAAGTGTGAGGGGTAAAAATTTGTTCCCAGGATGTAGGTTCCCTATTTACCTCTCTTATTGTTTCTCTTGCTGAGAAAAAAACTTTTTAGTTTGAGTATGTCCCATTTGTTGATTCTTGATTTTAACTCTTGTGCTATGGGTGTCCTATTAAGGAATTTGGAGCCTGACCCCACGAGATGGAGATTAGAGCCAACTTTTTCCTTCTATTAGATGCAGAGTTTCTGGATTGATCCCTAGCTCCTTGATCCATTTTGAGTTACCTTTTGTGCATGGTGAGAGAAAGGGATTCAATTTCATTTTGTTGCATATGTATTTCCAGTTCTCCCAGCACCATTTGTTGAAGATGCTATCCTTTCTCTGTTGCATGCTTTTAGCAACTTTGTCTAATATAAAGTAGTTGTAATTTTGTGGAATGGTCTCTGTGTCCTCTATTCTGTACCATTGGTCCACCCGCCTGTTTTGGTACCAGTACCACACTGTTTTTGTTACTATTGCTCTGTAGTACAGTTTGAACTCTGGTATCACTATACCGCCTGTTTCACTCTTCCTGCTTAGAATTGCTTTTGCTATTCTGGGTCTTTTATTTTTTCAGATGAATTTCATGATTGCTTTTTCTATTTCTGCGAGAAATACTGCTGGAATTTTTTTTTATTGGTTTGGTTGTTCAAAACATTACAAAGCTCATGATATATCATCTTTCATACATTTGACTCAATTGGGTTATGAACTCCCATTTTTACCCCAAATACAAATTGCAGAATCACATTGGTTACACACTCACATTTTTACATAATGGCATATTAGTGACTGTTGTATTCTGCTACCTTTCCTATCCCCTACTATCCCCCCACCCCTCCCCTCCCCTCCCATCTTCCCTCTCTACCTCATCTGCTGTTGTTCAATTCTCTCCCTTGTTTCCTCCCCCTTTCCCCTCACAACCTCTTATATGTAATTTTGTGTAACATTGAGGGTCTCCTACCATTTCCATATGCTTTCCCTTCTCTCTCCCTTTCTCTCCCCCCACTCGTCTCTGTTTAATGTTAATCTTTTCCTCATGTTCTTCCTCCCTGTTCTGTTCTTAGTTGCTCTCTTTATATCAAAGAAGACATTTGGCATTTGTTTTTTAAGGATTGGCTAGCTTCACTTAGCATAATCTGCTCTAATGCCATCCATTTCCCTGCAAAATCCATGATTTTGTCATTTTTTAGTGCTGCGTAATACTCCATTGTGTATAAATGCCACAGTTTTTTAATCCATTCATCTATTGAAGGGCATCTGGGTTGATTCCAAAGTCTAGCTATTGTGAATTGTGCTGCCATGATCATTGATGTGGCAGTATCCCTATAGTATGCTCTTTTAAGGTCCTCAGGGAATAGACCGAGAAGGGCGATAGCTGGGTCAAATGGTGGTTCCATTCCCAGCTTTCCTAGGAATCTCCATACTGCTTTCCATATTGGCCGCACCAGTTTGCAGTTCCACCAGCAATGTACAAGTGTACCCTTTTCCCCACATCCTCGCCAGCACTTATTGTTGCTTGACTTCATAATGGCTGCCAATCTTACTGGAGTGAGATGGTATCTTAGGGTGGTTTTGATTTGCATTTCTCTGACTGCTAGAGATGGTGAGCATTTTTTCATGTACTTATTGATAGATTGTATGTCCTCCTCTGAGAAGTGTCTGTTCAGGTCCTTCGCCCATTTGTTGATAGGGTTGTTTGTTATCTTGTTGTTTAATTTTTTGAGTTCTTTGTATATTCTGGATATTAGGGCTCTATCTGAAGTGTGAGGAGTAAAGATTTGTTCCCAGGATGTAGGTTCCCTATTTACCTCTCTTATTGTTTCTCTTGCTGAGAAAAAACTTTTTAGTTTGAGTAAGTCCCATTTGTTGATTCTAGTTATTAACTTTTGTGCTATGGGCGTCCTATTAAGGAATTTGGAGCCCGACCCCACAATGTGTAGATTGAAGCCAACTTTTTCTTCTATCAGGTGCAGAGTCTCTGATTTGATATCTAGGTCCTTGATCCATTTTGAATTTACTTTTGTGCATGGCGAGAGAAAGGGGTTCAGCTTCATTTTGTTGCATATGGATTTCCAGTTTTCCCAGCACCATTTGTTGAAGATGCTATCCTTTCTCCATTGCATGCTTTTAGCGCCTTTATCAAATATAAGAAAGTTGTAATTTTGTGGATTGGTCTCTGTGTCCTCTATTCTGTACCATTGGTCCACCTGCCTGTTTTGGTACCAGTACCATGCTGTTTTTGTTACTATTGCTCTGTAGTACAGTTTGAAATCTGGTATCGCTATACCTCCCGATTCACACTTCCTGCTTAGAATTGCTTTTGCTATTCTGGGTCTTTTGTTTTTCCATATGAATTTCATGATAGCTTTATCTATTTCTACCAGAAATGCCGTTGGGATTTTGATTGGCATTGCGTTGAACCTGTAGAGAACTTTGGGTAATATCGCCATTTTGATGATGTTGGTTCTGCCTATCCATGAACAGGGTACATTTTTCCATCTTCTAAGATCTTCTTCTATCTCTCTCTTTAGGGTTCTGTAGTTTTCATTGTATAAATCTTTCACCTCTTTTGTTAGGTTGATTCCCAAGTATTTTATTTTTTTTGAGGATATTGTGAATGGGGTGGTTTTCCTCATTTCCATTTCAGAAGTTTTGTTACTGATATACAGGAATGCCTTTGATTTATGCGTGTTGATTTTATATCCTGCCACTTTGCTGAATTCATTTATCAGTTCTAGTAGTTTCTTTGTAGACCCTTTTGGGTCTTCTAAGTATAGGATCATATCGTCCGCAAATAGTGATATTTTAAGTTCTTCTTTTCCTATTTTTATGCCTTTAATTTCTTTTGTCTGTCTAATTGCTCTGGCTAGTATTTCAAGGACTAAATTAAATAGAAGTGGTGAGAGAGGGCATCCCTGTCTTGTTCCAGATTTTAGCGGGAATGCCTTCAGTTTTTCTCCATTTAGAATGATGCTAGCCTGAGGCTTAGCATATATAGCTTTTACAATGTTGAGGTAAGTTCCTGTTATCCCCAGTTTTTCTAGTGTTTTGAACATAAAAGGATGCTGTACTTTGTCGAATGCTTTTTCTGCATCTATCGAGACGATCATATGGTTCTTATCTTTAAGTCTATTGATGTGGTGAATAATATTTATTGATTTCCGTATATTGAACCAACCTTGCATCCCAGGGATGAATCCTACTTGATCATGGTGCACAATTTTTTTGATATGCTTTTGTATTCGATTCGCCAGGATTTTATTGAGAATTTTTGCATCTATGTTCATTAGAGATATTGGTCTGTAGTTTTCTTTCTTTGAAGTGTCTTTGTCTGGTTTCGGGATCAGGGTGATGTTGGCCTCATAGAATGAATTTGGAAGAGCTCCTTCTTTTTCTATTTCTTGAAATAGCTTGAAAAGTATTGGTATTAATTCTTCTTTGAAGGTTTTGTAAAACTCCGCTGTATACCCATCTGGTCCAGGGCTTTTTTTGGTTGGTAGTCTTTTGATGGCTTCTTCTATTTCTTCCTTTGTTATTGGTCTGTTTAAATTGTGTGTGTCTTCCTGACTCAATCTGGGCAGCTCATATGACTTAAGAAATTTATCGATGTCTTCACTGTCTTCTATTTTATTAGAATATAGGGTTTCAAAATACTTTCTAATTATCTTCTGTATTTCTGTAGTGTCTGTTGTGATATTGCCTTTTTCATCCCGTATGTTAGTGATTTGAGTTTTCTCTCTTCTTCTCTTCGTTAGCATGGCTAAGGGTCTGTCGATCTTATTTATTTTTTCAAAGAACCAACTTTTAGTTTTATCAATTTTTTCAATGGTTTTTTTTGTTTCAATTTCGTTGATTTCCGCTCTGATTTTAATTATTTCTTGTCTTCTGCTATATTTGCTGTTGTTTTGCTCTTCCTTTTCTAGGGTTTTGAGATGTAGTGTGAGTTCGTTTATTTGTTGGTTTTTTCTTTTTTTGAGGAATGAACTCCAGGAAATGAATTTCCCTCTTAAAACTGCTTTCATTGTGTCCCATAGATTCCGGTATGTTGTGTCTGAATTGTCGTTTATCTCTAAGAATTTTTTGATTTCCTCCTTTATGTCTTCTGTAACCCATTGATCATTCAGTAACATATTGTTTATTTTCCATGTGATGCAGGATTTTTCCTTCCTTCTTTTTTCATTGATTTCCAGTTTCATTCCATTATGATCAGATATGGTGCATGGTATTATCTCCACTCCTTTATATTTACTAAGAGTTGCCCTATGGCATAATATATGATCTATCTTTGAGTACGATCCATGTGCTGCTGAGAAGAACGTGTATCCACTTGATGATGGTTGATATATTCTATATATGTCGGTTAAGTCTAGGTTATTGATTGTGTCATTGAGTTCTATAGTTTCTTTATTCAGCTTTTGTCTGGAGGATCTGTCTAATGGCGAGAGCGGTGTGTTGAAGTCACCCATAATTATTGTGTTGTGGTCTATTTGACTCTTGAACTTGAGGAGAGTTTGTTTTATGAACGTTGCAGCACCATTGTTTGGTGCATACAAATTGATAATTGTTATGTCTTGTTGGTGGATGGTTCCTTTTAACAGGATATAGTGTCCTTCTTTATCCCTTTTGATTAACTTAGGTTTGAAGTTGATTTTATTCGATATGAGTATGGCCACTCCTGCTTGCTTCCGAGGGCCATGTGAGTGGTATGATTTTTCCCAACCTTTCACCTTCAGCCTGTGTATGTCTTTTCCTATCATATGAGTCTCCTGAAGGCAGCATATTGTTGGATTTGTTTTTTTGATCCAGGTTACTAGCCTATGTCTCTTGATTGGTGAGTTTAGGCCATTAACATTTAAGGTTACAATTGAAATATGATTTGTACTTCCAGTCATGTTTATTTATTTATTTATTTTAGTTTGGCTAGTTTTTACTTTTTGGTTATTTTCCTCCCCCTTTACTGAGATACCTCCCGCTGTTAGTTTTGGGCACTATTTTTCAATTCCTCTTCTTGTAGTATTTTGCTCAAAATGCTTTGCAGTGCTGGTTTTCTGGCTGCAAATTCTTTTAGCTTTTGTTTATCGTGAAAGATTTTAATTTCATTGTCAAATCTGAAGCTTAATTTTGCTGGATACAGTATTCTTGGTTGGAATCCATTATTTTTCAGCGTTTGAAATACATTGTTCCAGGATCTTCTCGCTTTCAAAGTCTGTGATGAAAAATCAGTCATTAACCTAATTGGTTTACCCCTGAATGTAATCTGCCTCCTTTCTCTCATAGCTTTTAATATTCTCTCCTTGTTCTGTATGTTGGCTATCTTCATAATTATATGTCTTGGAGTTGGTCTATTACGGTTTTGAATGTTTGGGGTCCTGTAGGCTTCCAGGATTTGGCAATCCATTCCATCTTTCATCTCTGGGAAGTTTTCTAGAATTATTTCATTTAATATGTTGTCCATTCCTTTGGTTTGAATGTCTATGCCTTCTTCTATCCTGATGACTCTCAAATTTTTTTTTTTTATGACATCCCATATCTCTTGAATAGATTGCTCGTGGGATTTAAGCATCTTTTCTGTGTTGACTACATTCTTTTCAAGTTGATAAACTTTGTCTTCATTATCTGATGTTCTGACTTCTACTTGATCTAGTCTATTTGTAATATTCTCATTTGAGTTTTTAATTTGGTTTATAGTTTCCTGCATTTCTAGGATTACTGTTTGATTTTTTTTAAGATCTCTATCTCCTGGTAAAGCTTGTTCTTTGCCATTTGGATTTGTTTTTTTAATTCATTTTCAAAATATACTTTTATTGCTTGGACTTGCTGTCTCATGTCTTCTCTAATATTCCTTTCCATCTGAGTTAGGTATGCCTTGAGTTCTTTCCCTATCCATGTTTCTGATGCTTCTAGGTCCTCCTGTAGATTTAAGTTGTCCTGCATTGTTTGTACTCCTTTTTTCCCTTGTTTTTTCATGATGTTCACTTTACTTTCCAGCACTATTTGATTGCTGTGTTTCTGCTCTCTTCTATAGATTTGTTTTGGTTTTGTATATCTCTGTTGTCTCTCCTTTGTGTTGGTAGACATTGCCTGCTAAAGTGGATTCCCCTGGGAAGGAATTCCGACGGCCGAGCAGGGAATTCCCCGCTGTATGGGAGATGATCTGAGTAACACACACCTGTTTTATTGTTGCAATCTGTCAGAGAGTGGTGGTGGTTACTTCAGCTCTCCAAGATGGTGGCCGCTGGTTTCCTTGGTGGAGTTTCCATTGTGGGGGATAGAACTGTACCGCTTCCTTCCCCATCTGAAATCCCGAACTCAGCCCGGGGCTCAATGAGGGCTCAGCCGGCGGATTCCACAGTATCCGCAGCAACGTTTCTCCCTGCTTGCTGGTCGCTTCTCGGTGGTGCCCTGCCTTCTGTAGCCGCAGGGCGGGCCGCGCAGATCAGTTAGCCTGGTTCTCCGGTCGCACAGTTGGCTCGTGTTTGAGACTCAATTACCGGACCTCGGTGCTGGAAATCCTTCCTCTAGGTTTCGGTGCACCCCCATTTTGCTGTAAGTTCCTAACAAGATAGTTTTTTGTCGTTCTAACTCATTATTCACCTGTGCAGTGGCACGGTACACGGGGTGTGATGCACTCTATTCGCGGCCATCTTGGAGTCCCCCAGATGGCTGCTGGGATTTTGATTGGCATTGCATTAAACCTATAGAGTACTTTTGTTAATATCACCATTTTAATGATGTTAGTTCTGCCTATCCATGAAAAACGTATATCTTTCCATCTTCTAAGGTCTTCTTCTATTTCTCTCTTTAGGGTTCTGTAGTTTTCATTGTATAGGTCTTTCACCTCTTTTGTTAGGTTGATTCCCAAGTATTTTATTTATTTATTTTTTTGAGGATATTGTGAATTGGGTGGTTGTCCTCATTTCCATTTCAGAAGATTTGTCACTGATATACAGGAATGGTTTTGATTTATGCATGTTGATTTTATATCCTGCCACTTGCTGAATTCATTTATTAGCTCTAGAAGTTTCTTGGTAGAACCTTTTGGGTCTGCTAGGAATAGGATCATGTCAACTGCAAATAGTGATAATTTAAGTTCTTCTTTTCCTATCTTTATGCCTTTAATTTCTTTCATCTGTCTAATTGCTCTGGCCAGTGTTTCAAGAACTATGTTGAATAGAAGTGGTGAGAGAGGGCATCCCTGTCTTGTTCCAGATTTTAGAGGGAATGCCTTCAATTTTTCTCCATTTAGAACTATGCTAGCCTGAGGCTTTGCATAGATAGCTTTTACAATGTTGAGGTAAATTCCTGGTATCCCTGGTTTTTCTTGTGTTTTGAACATAAAGGGATGCTGTATTATGTCAAATGCTTTTTCTGTGTCTATCGAGATGATCATATGGTTCCTATCTTTAAGTCTATTGATGTGGTCAATAACATTTATTGATTTCTGTATATTGAACCAGCCTTGCATGCTCACCATCTCTAGCAATCAGAGAAATGCAAATTAAAACCACTCTAAGATACCATCTCACTCCAGTAAGAATGGCAGTCATTATGAAGTCAAACAACAAGTGCTGGCAAGGATGTGGGGAAAAGGGTTCACTTGTACATTGCTGGTGGGACTGCAAATTAGTGTGGCCAATTTGGAAAGCAGTATGTAGATTCCTTGGAAAGCTGGAAATGGAACCACCATTTGACCCAGCTATTCCCCTTCTCGGACTATTCCCAAAAGGCCTAAAAAGAGCATACTACAGGGATAAAGCTATATCAATGTTCATAGCATCACAATTCACAATAGCTAGACTGTGGAACCAACCTAGATGCCCTTCAATAGATGAATGGATAAAAGAAAATGTGGCATTTAAACACAATGGAATATTACTCAGCACTAAAAAATAACAAAATCATGGCATTTGCAGGGAAATGGATGGCATTAGAGCATCCATTAGAAATGAATGGCATTATGCTAAGTGAAGTTAGCCAATCCCTAAAAAACAAATGCCAAATGTCTTCTTTGATATAAGGGGGGGAGGGCGACTCAAAACAGAGCAGGGAGGAAGAGCATGAGAAGAAGATTACCATTAAACCGGGAGGAGAGGTGGGAGGGAATGGGAGAGAGAAGGGGAATTGCATGGAAGATGGAAGGAAACCCTCATAGTTATACAAAAATACATATGAGGATGTGAGGGGGAAGGGAAAAAAAGAGAGAGAGAAATGAGTTACAGTAGATGGGGTAGAAAGAGATGATGGGAGGGGAGGGGAGGAGAGGGGCGATAGGAAGGGGATAGGAAGAGCAGCAGATTACAACAGACATTAGTATGGTGGTATTATAAACATGGCTGTATAACCAATGTGATCCTACAAACTGTACACGTGGGAAAAATAAGAATTCATACCCCATTTGAATCAAATATATGATATATGATATGTCAAGATCAATGTAATGTTTTGAGCAACTAATAAAAAATAATGTGAATGAGGATAAATCTCAATAAGGTCAAGATGCAAATGGAGTAGGCCTTTGATAGGGGACTTATAGGGTCAGCAGGGTATCAGGAGATACACATGGTAGAAACAATCAGTCTAGGGAGAAAAAGAGGTGTCAGCAGTTCTGCTTCACTATAAAAGGGTTTCTAAGTCACAGCACAATTAACATTTTGGGTCACATCACCTTTTGTTATAGTCAGAGTCTAACATTTTAAGGATTTGTAGCAAAATCCTGACCTCCACCCAAGAGATGTCAGTGGCACATCTGTCGCCAATTATGACAACCAAGAATGTGTCCAGAAACTACCAAGTGTCCCCTAGGATGTGGGGGCAAAATCATCTTGGACAAGAACTAATGATACAGAATATATGCAAGCACATAGACACATACATACAAGGATACACCCATATACACATGCATGAATATATGTGTGCTTCAGGAAAACCCAGTCCTGGTGTTATGACAACAGGTTACCAAAGGTGGAAGATGCCATGAGAACAAAGAGGCAGACAGATCCAGGGTTTCACTAAAGGCAATTTACTAAGGATTCACGGACAGAAGCATGTTCAGGGCAGCAACAGTGCAGGGGAATCCCTGCACCCCAAGCCAGGAAGAAGGGGGAATGCTAAGCTAGACAAAGGGGGGCCATGACCACTGGAATGCACCTGAATTTTCACAAAAATTATTAAAATACCCAATATCATTTTAATAAATAATCCAGGCATCAGAGGCCAGCACCATATGCTCAGCTATCTTAATGATGTGGTTTGTACTATAGGGTCTGGGATGCATGCTAGGGTCACCTGATAGCAAAATGGTGGCTATAACCAAGGTGAATATAGTCAAGTGAAGCTAGATCCTTATAACACACACACACACACATACATACACACACACACACACACACACACACATATATATATATATATATAAATTGCAAAACTGTATAGCTGAGGTGAGTTATAGTGAGTGGGCCTCAACCTAGACGGTGTCAATGAATGGCAAAGAAAGAGTGAGCCAGAGGGATTTTAAGAGCAACTTTGTTGAATGCATTACCATTTAAGATATTAAACATATTTAATGTATAAAATTGGCTGAGTTTTGAGACATTTTTATACTCAAGAAATCAATGTTACTGTCAAGATAGTGAAAAGATCCACAAGTCCCCCAAATTTCTTCATTTCCCTTTATAATCCCTTCATCCTTCTCTGGAGCCCAATCCTCAAGCAGTCATTGATCTTTCTGTCACTGCAGATTGGTTTGCAATTATTGGAATTTTATATAATTAAATAATACAATATTATTCTTTTTGGGGGGGCTGGCTTCTTTAACTCAGCCATATGCTATCATTTGAATGTCTCTTCCAACATTCATATTAATTTATTTTCTTTGGGCTATTGGGGTTGAACCCAGGAGTACTTTATCACTGAGCCATATCTCAGCCCTTGTAGTTTTTATTTTGAAACAGGATCCCACTAAGTTGCTTAGAGCCTCATTAAGCTACTTAAGTCCTTGCTAAATTGGTGAAACTGTCTTGAATTTGGGATCCACTTGCCTCAGCCTTTGAGCTGCTGGGATTACAAACCTGTGGCAAAACCCTGCTGTCATATTGAAATTGAACTACATTTGTAACAGTGTTAAGACGTGGGATTTTAAGAGGCCATGGCTATACTCTCATGAAGGGATAAATGCTATCACTGTGGGAGCAGGCTCCTGATAAAAGGGTAAATTCAGGATCCTTCCTGTCCTTGTGCTCACTTACCTTTAGTCATATTATGATGCAGCACAAAGGCCCTCACCAGAAGCCAGTACCATGCTCTTGGACCTCCCACTCCCAGAACTGTGAGCCAAGTAGACTGGTATTGTTTAGCAATTACCCAATGTGTTTTGCCATGATATAGCGACAGAAAATGGACTAAGATCTGCAATGTGACCAGCACGCCAGCTTCATAAAAGAGGTTTGAAACATAAAAATTAACTAGTGACTTTTAAAATTAAAGAGACATAATTCTCGTTATCTTTAATGCCCAGCTCCAGAGACGGCTTCTCCTAGCTCCCACATCCAGCCACCTTATGAGGTGGGGAGGTTAACACAAGAGGAGAGAGAGAGAGAGAGAGAGAGAGAGAGAGAGAGAGAGAGAGAGAACACGCCAGGGAGTGAGCTTTTATTGGGGAACAAAAAAATTCAAGGGAAAATTCCATCCAATGAAGGTTGACGGGGGCAGCATTCCAAGGTCAGGGTCAGTGGCCAGGCACCCCTCCACAAGGACAAGCCCTTGCACCTGGGACAGGGTGAGGAAGGCTCTGGCACAGTTGTGTGTCTAAGCACCTCTCACCCAACCAGGGAAGTAATTCAAATCACGTGTGAGAATGGCTTCCCAAACTAGATAGTTTATTTTGAGGCTTATCTTTGTTATTGAATGTATCAATAATCAACTATTTATTTTTTGTTGAGTATTATTGTGCCACATGGTTATATCAGTTTCTTTATTCCTTTGTCTGCTGATTGACATTCACCCACCAAGGCAAGAGGGAGACTTGATCAATTCTGTTCAATTTTTTGCTATACAGGTAAAACTTAGAAACTATTCTCTACAAATCTTTGGGTAGGCATATGCTCTCCTTTGTAGTACATAGCTTAAAGTTAAATGGCTGGGTTTTATGTCAGGTGATTTTTTATCATTTTAGGAAATTGTTTTCCAAAGTAGTGTACTAATTCACATTTCCACCAGTTGTATGGACAATCTTTTTCATTTTAATCATTGGTTTCAGTGACTAATGATGTTGAACATTTTTTAGTGTGATTGTCTTTTCCTTGTTGTAGGGCCTGTTCACATCTTTCTGCCCACTTCACAAATTTGGGGTGTTTTTTCCTACTATGTAATATGTTTTATACACTAGGAAAAATATTCTCTTTCAAATATATATCTTACAAGTATTTTGCCCTTGCCTGTGGCTTGGTTTTGAAAAGAAAAGAGGGTTTGTTTTGTTTTGATTTGTTTAATAAAACCCAATATATTGTGCTTTTATTTTATAATTTGATCCTTTCATTTGTCATGCTATGTTAAAAATGTCTTTGATAAATTCAATGTTACATTTTTTTCTTGTATTTTATTTTGAAAACCATGCAATTTTTTTAGCTTCTTCTTTTATTTCTTTCTTTTTGGTGCTGGGGATTGAACAAAGGGCCTTTTTCATGAGGTAAGCACTCTACCAACTGAACAATATTCACAGCCCCCGGATCTCTGCTTTCTTTTGTAGTAAATTTTTGATATTAAAATTACATAAAGGGAATAAACATCGAGATTCCCATTTTTGCATATTTGTGTCCAACTGTCCCATAGCTACCTGTTGAAGAGTTTATAGATTGTACTTTGCCCATAGATTTGCCTTAGCACATTTATTTTCAAGTAATTCATTATGTATCTGTGGGTCTATATCTGGGCTCTCTGTTCTCTTCCACATGTCTATAAGATATAGACATATTTGTAGATATCTATATATCTCCTTAATTTTAGTACCATGTTCTTGATTACTGAAGCTTTTTTATGACTTAAAATCAGGTAGTTTCAATTGTTGAGAGCCACAGCCGAGTTGGAATAGCCCCTGGTATTTTTGCCAGAAGTAGTGGTTGAGAGGTGACGCCAGTGAGCCATTAAGATGATGACTTTTGAGTTCTCTCGGAGTTCCCGTTGAGTTCCGGTTGAGCTCTCGCAGGGATTCCTGAAGAGTTCCTGTTGGTTGGTGAAGTTCCCGTGGGGAGAGTTCTGGTTGGTGTGTGGTGGTTCCTGGAGGAGCCACGTGGGTGGCGTTCGGGAGAGTTCCTGGGAGTGTGCTGGTGGAGTTTGGAAATAAAGTTTGTTCCTGCTTGAGTGGCTCCTGATTTGTGCCCAGCCAGACTGCGGCATTCAACCTTTCAAATGTTTACTTATTTTCTAAGTTGCTCAAGTAGAATTATCCTAGGTCCTTTGCAATTCCATGTAAATTTTAGAATGAGTTTCCACATTTCTATAAAAAGGCTCCTGAGATTTTGATTGGAATTGCATTCATGAACAGATTAATTTAGGGAGAATTGACACACTAACAATATTGAATCTTCCAATCAATGAGTACATTCTCATCTTTTGTTTTACACCCTTTCTCTGAGCGCTGATTGTAGTTTTCAGTGTACAGGTCTTACATATATTTCAAAAAGTTTATTTCTAAGTATTTCACACTAATTCTAGTGAAAGTGATTTTTTAAAAAGTATTCTCAGTTTCTGATTATTCATTATGCATACATAGATATATAATTGATGTTTATGCATACTATCGCCTTTACTGAAATTTTGTTAAATATTAGTTTCAGTAGCTTCTTGAATATTTATTGGAATTTTCTACATGTATGGTCATGTTGTGCATGAAAAAAAGGCAATTTTAGTTTTTGCTGCACAATTGGATGCCTTTAATTTCTTTTTCTTGCTTCATTGAATTGGTTAAATCTTACACTACAATACTGAAAAGGAGTTATGAGAACAGAAATCCTTGCTTTGGTCTTGTTTATAGAGTGAAACTATTCAGCCTTTCACCATTAAATATGTTAGCTGTAGGATTTTTGTTGTCTTTTCCTTTGTTTTTTTGTAGATGTCCTTTATTAGGGTGAGGAAGTTATCATCTTTTTCTAATTTGCTGAGGTTTTTGTATTACTAAAAAATCAATGTCCAATTTTTTAATGTTTTTCTGCATCTATTGAGATCATCATATTGAGATAACCATGAACATAGTATTTTCATGCTAGAATTAAATTGATTGTGTTTTAAATTGTGCTTAGCATGATGGCACATGCCTATGACTCCAGCTCCCCAGGAGACTGAGGCAGGAGGATCACAAGTTAAAGGCCAGTCTGGGCAACTTAGCAAGAACTTACCTGATTATAAAATAAAAACTGCTCAATGGTAAAACAATATTCATGAGGCCCTAGGTTTAATTCTTAATATCACAGCATATAAGGAGAACAAACACTTTCTATCTCACTGAATCCCTACTTTGTTTAAGGCAGGGACTCAGAATACTGACTTACAGGACTTTCCTCCCCTAAAATCCTAGCCTATCATTCTGCCTTTACTTTCTAGAAGTAGGAAAGCCCAGAGTTCTAACTTCTGTGCTCTGCCCCAGCCCCCATGGTGTTTCCCCAGCCAATGCCCCAAGGCACTCTGCAGACTGCCTATGGTTGTAAGTTTCAGAGCACTTTTCAGTTTCCAAATCTTTGTACAGACCATGTGGTGCCCAATAAGAGTGGCCAAACCTGAATCTGGCATGGTGTTCCAATGTATACTGGTCATTGGTGATAATGACCCATCCCTGGGCAGAGAGGAGACCCTTTTCTTGCCTTGACCCAGGTCACACTGAATGTCCTCCCTGGAGCAGTGCCCTGCAGACTGGAAATCCCACAGCCAAACATGGCTCATAAAAGGTCTCTGGGAGTACAGAGACCCCAGAGTGGACCTGAGAGAGGCACAGCTGCAGACTCCTGTTCCTGTGACTCAGAGGTCAGCACCCAGGCTAACAACATTGAGACCTGAGATAAGGGCTGTATGGAAGGTGGCAGGTGAGGGCTTCTATGACCAGGCCCAGGAGTGGTAGGACACCAAGAAAGGCAAGTTTTGAAAATCCCAGGCTGCCACTGGAACCAGAAAAAAAAAATGAAAAGACAAAAACAAGAGAAACTCAGAAGGTGGTGTCACACTGTGTTTACAGAAATAGCTCCTTGGGCAATCACAGCTGTTAGTGGTGCAGCTGGACCTTGCTCAGATCTGGTCTCAGAGAAGGGCAGCGTGATTCCAACAAGACAAAGACACTGCACAGACTCCTGGCTTCTCTGCTTGCATCTTGCCTGCCCCTGTGGCCCTGGCCTTCACCCTGGTGGGTGTTCATGCTCCAACACCACTCCCACCTACTGACCGTATTTTCTCTTCTCTCCTCTCTCCTCAGAGAATCACAGCATGACTTCTTCCTTACCTCTTCTCTGTGCTTTTAATTTTTTTTATTGGTTGTTCAAAACATTACAAAGCTCTTGACATATCATATTTCATACATTAGATTCAAGTGGGTTATGAACTCCCGTTTTTACCCCAAATACAGATTGCAGAATCACATCGGTTACACATCCACATTTTTACATAATGCCATATTAGTAACTGTTGTATTCTGCTACCTTTCCTATCCTCTACTATCCCCCCTCCCCTCTCCTCCCATCTTCTCTCTCTACCCCATCTACTGTAATTCATTTCTCTCCTTGTTTTTTTTCCCATTCCCCTCACAACCTCTTATATGTAATTTTGTATATTCTCTGTGCTTTTAAAATCTCAAGTATTTAGTTCAAAATCCCAGCACTCACTATTCATCTGAGACTTTTTCCAAATGTGCCCTAAATTGATGGAGCTCTTGTTTTTCCTGAGCATGCTTCCAGTGCTTAGAATCAGGATGCCAGGCACCTTGCCTTCAGAGAACAGGCAGTCTTGTGGGTCCAACAAAGGATGAGACAAGGAATTACAATAAGGAGTTATGAATCAGGGTTGGGGGATGTGGGAGCTCCATAATAGGACATCAGAGGCCTCCTAGTGGAAAGCTTAGGAGGGAAGAGTGAGTGATAGGAGCCTAGTGACATGGATGTAGTAGGGAGTCTTTATAATTGGATAAGAGTGTTTGCCAAGGCTCAGAAGTGATTGGGGGATCAGGGAGGGTAGAGGTGGAGACTATGAGAAGTGGGAGGCTAGAACAAGGAATGGAGTCAGGCAGATGGGAAGCCATTTAGAAAAGGCATTTTGGAGGTTATCCCCAGGGCTACTGGAGATTTAAGGGAGGGGTCATAGGATCAAAATAATACTTCCCTCTCAGGATGCTATGTGTCTGCCCATCTGGGGTCCTGATGGGGGAGTCCATGAGATTCCTCAGTCAACTTAATTTGCATTTTAGTGAGCAAGGGCTGACTGCAATGGAGAGCACAGCAGCAGGGAGGTCAGAGACTCTGGAGAAGAGCCAGGTGGTTTGAACTAGGCACAGGGTCACAGGAACAGGAGAAGTGGAGAGGGGTAGAAAATTTGGGAGGGGTCTAAAGGCAGGTCTAGAAAAATGTATTTGGGGGTACTTGGGAGAAATAAGAAGGAGCCAAGAAGTCTTCCCAGGGTCTAAGTTCAGCCACTGGTGAGGATGGGTCTCACTGCATAGAGCTGCCAACTGGTGTTTTCAGTCCACCTCCTCTGGCTTCACCTACCACCTCCCTGCTCTTGCTTTGACCTGTCTCCTGCTGTTCTTTCTGCATGCCTTTCTGCTCTTCCTTGCCTTGCCATTGTGCTGTTCTACAGGGACCATTCCCTTCCTCAAATGCAGAATCTACTCCCATGGTTTTTGCAGGCACTAATAAAGTTTCTCACTTTGCAAGATACATGAGACAACAGAGACACCACTCAGCCCCTTTCATTCTGTTTCTCTTTCTTCTTTGCCCTCAGAACCTGCAACATGGATTCTGTTTCTGGCCAATGGCACCATTGCCATCCAGGTTTTGAAGATGCTGTGTCAAGACAAAACTTCACAAAATATGTTGTTGTTTTTGTTTTTGTTTTTCCTCCCCTGAAGATAAAGGGGAACACCAAGGTCCAGATGGCTCAGGTAAGCTCAACTGTCACCCAGGAGGAGGGACTGGTCTGCAAGGCTTGTCTCCTATCCCCTCCTTGATTGTTTCCACAACTGTTGAGGAAGGAGGGGTGATCCTGGACCATTTCAGGGAGGAGGGTGCAGGAGGAAGGAAGGTGAGGGTACTCCTCCAGTGAGATTTTGAGTGTGTGTGTGTGTGTGTGCGCGCGCGCACAGGGTGTGTTGTTGTGTAATCTCTTTTTCTTTTATAACTTTCCGTCTGAGCACATTTAAATTTTTTTCTTACGATTTCTAATGTAGTCCATTTTGTATAAATTTGTGTGCTTTCTTTGAGTCAAATTCAAAGAAATCAAGTTCTTGGACTCATTGATCATTTTATGTTTTTCCCTAAATTCCTTGGGAATTTTTTTCTACCTTTTCTAACATCATGAGTTGGGTGTTTTTTTTTAATATCATTATTTCCATTGTAACATTAAAATAGTTAATCCTATTTTAACAATTTTTTGGTCTCATTATTTGGTCCTGTAATATAACATTCATTTTGATTATTTTCTAAATCGTATGTCAATATTTAAATATTATGTTAACTAAGTTTTTAGAATCATTCTTTAGAAGTGCAGAAACATTCTTAGAGTTTAACTTTTTAAGGGTAGTCAACATTTAATTATTTGGTTGTTACATAGGGGAGGCATTTCCTTAGGAAGTATTTTCAATAGCTACTTAGTAGGTTAATTTCCATGTTGGTGGTATTTTATTTTTGTGTTGTTCACTTTTAGTTTCCTGCACTGAGGCTACTGAATGTAAATTGTGTGACTTGTGTATTTCACAGTCAATTCAAACACTTCTTGTGGCCCCATACATGACACAATTTTTGAAATATATAGTACCATTTAATATACATATATTATCTCTCTAGTATACTTTTAAGAAATAATTTATACCTATTAATCATATTGCTCATTTTATACTTTTATTTCCTTTCAAGATTATCATTATAATTACATTCCCATCCAATTTTTTCTTGAATTTTTAGTGTTGTAACTGCATATTTTTTGAAAGATAAATTTTAATGAAACATTTTTCTCTGATACATTTATACTGTTTGTGAAATGGAGGACTAAAGAATAGTGCCTTTTCTGAACCTCTCTTGCCCCTTTTATTTTTTTCTATTGCTCATCTATAAACTATGCAGAGAGCTCACTACAAGTATAAGAGCTATAGCTTTTACTCACAGCTTTCTGGCCCCTCTCTCCATCTATCCCACCAGTGTAACTTTTCAATTAGAATCAACTTCCTCTCAAAGGATAAATTCATGCAGTATTTGAGAAAAAACATTGCTTGAAATTCTTGTTGAGGCCAAGATCAAAACTGAGAGGGTTTTATTGCTTTTCTTCATAGGTGATGTGTTTAAACACAGAGGAAGACATCCATAAGGGCTTCCAGATGCTTCTCACCCAAGTGAACAAGCCTGGCTCAAAGTACTTGCTTACAACAGCCAACAGGCTCTTTGGAAAGAATACCTGTGATTTCCTCTCAGTAAGTTGAGTCAGCAGAACAATAAAAGTTGTATTTAAAATACCTGGTGATATACAACCCAGAAGAGAGACCCTAGAGACCAGGCAGGATGGCACACTTGGAAGGCTGAGACAGGAGAATAGAGAGTTAGAGGCCATCTTGGGCAACCTAGTGACACCCCTGTCTCAAAGACAAAATGAAAAACATGCCTTTGGACACAGCTCAGTGGTACAGTATTTGCCTAGCCTGCTCAAGGCCCTGGGCTCAATCCCCAGAACTGCAAAACAAGCCAAAAAAAAAAAAAAGAAGAAGAAGAACAAAACCCTAGAGAAATTGAGAACTGGAGCTTCTGTCCTTTGCCAAAGCTACTGAGAAGTCCAGGAAGCATAGACATACATGGGTCTCAAAAGAGACAAAAGGTCAGAATTATGGGTCATTCCTTTCTCCTCCCACCACAGCTCTGTCCTCCATTCCCCTACTCTCCTGTTTCTTGTCACTGCAAATGTCATTGGTGTTGCAGGAGGTCAGAACAGGGTTGCCTGGCTGAGCATCATGGTGTGTGTGAAACTTAATGGGCTCACAGAAGATCTGATCAATCCTTATGTTATCAAAACCAATGGACAAATAGTATTTGTTTTCCTGGGAACAGAATGGCTGATACAAATGTTAAAGAAACTCATATGCCAGATTTCCCAGTTAATATTTTACATGAGAACATATTGTCACTTCCTGTAATGTTTACATGGCAAGTGACTAGCACCTCTGGGAGAAGATCAATGGCCAGATATTCTCCAAGTCATGCCCTTGACAAGGGGTTCAGTTTGTTCTTGGGGTCAGTTTGGACTGCATTCCTCCAACTTTTACATGTGAACCTGACTTCTACTGCTTCTTTCCTGACTCTCACTTAAGCGCCCTTCATTCAGACATGAGAAGCCTAGACTTGATAAACAGCTACAGAGCCTTTCTCAGGGCTGATCCATTCCACACACTGAAAATACCATCATGGGGGCTAAAACTTATCCATTGCTCTTTCAGAGTGGAAGTTCTAAGCTTGGTCCTCAAGAGAAATGATGGTTTGATGCTTAAAGCATTCAGTTACTGCTGCACCACTCAGAACATCCCTATTTCTGCTAATAAATGAGACCATAAAAAATAGAGGTAGTCCTTTCCACTATTTCTTCTTGGAATCTTTATTTCTTGTTGTCCTCTTGAGGCAGAAAATTTCTAGGGATGCGCTTTATTATTTATTTTGGGGGGAATGTACCACTTGTTATCCAAGTTAAAAATACTAACTTCACCTACGCAAATCATTATTTGTTCCAGGGATACCAGGTACCAGGAGGATGCAATCATAATATCTCTTCTAGTACTTTCCAAAAACTCCTCCTATGATCCTTATCTGGAGCTATGCAATGTTGTCTGCTGCTAAAATTTTGCTACGTAGCTATACAATGTTAAAACTGGGCCTGACCACAGGGCCTTAGACCTGACACTGCTCTTACCCACACCAGGTAATGTCAGCTCCTACCCAGCCCCTCTCTCCTTCATGGCTTGTCTTCTTCTCCATCATGGTGTGAAGTTTCTGCTTTATGTCAACATGCTTTCCTCCAGTGAATTAGAAGTCTTTCACCATCTTCAATTTGGTGGATTTTGCAGTGGCCATTGTCATGTATGCAAACCCATAGATGGAGTTTTTAACTTTTGTACTTAACCATCCAAACTCAGCACATTTGAAAACAGAATGTTTGGATCTCCAAGACATCGTGTCATCCTTATTCACCACGGGTTCAGAAAAACAACTGATACAGTCTCTGCTTCTCTTGAAAGTTCAAATTCAAAAGTTGATATTTGTCAATGCCAGCTACTTCAAAGGAACAGTTTGAGAAAACATTCAGAAGAGAAATGCCTTTCAAAATAAACCAGGTAGGAGAAACTTTTAAAAAAATCATAATAGTCTAATGAAGAATTTGAATAGAAAAGGTTAACTTTGTAAAGGCTTAAATGGATAATAATAATTTCAAACTTATCATCTCTCTTAATAAATTTTAAAATCATTGGAAAATGTATAAATAAATAATAATACTGTCTATTATGGTTTCAACCTATTAGCACTCTAACTGCCTCTGATAAAGTCTCATACATGTATTGGCTAAAATGCATTCTGGACATAAAGATCTTCCTATAGACACAAGTAGCATAGATAGAAAGCAAAAAGAGGTGATATATATATGTTTATATATATGTTTATCAAACATGAGGCAGGGTTTACACAGGGAATGTGATCATACTCTTATTGAATCAAGGGTTTTGTTTTGGTTATGTTTTTGCACATTGGGGCATCAACTGTAGGGCTTGTGTATGTTAACCAAGCACTGTACCACCGAGCCACACTCCAGATTTTCAATCAATTATTTTTAAAATTAAAATAAGCTTTCATTTGAAGTGTTGTTAATAATAACTTCTCATTATTGATTCAGCATCTGCAGCTTCCTACCATTAAACATGAGAGGCAAAGGCCTTAGTTGACTATGAGGTGTAATTTCAATTAAATCAGATTAATTAGAATAGTTTGGAAGCTCCCTAATCTCTGAAAATACAATTTAATGCAACAAGGAAGCGTGTATGTAATAAACTACTCCCCTCTCTTTTTAAGGCATGTTTTAGAGAACTATTTATTAGTTTTACCAGTGATGGATCACAGCGGAATTGAGAGTTTTCTTGCCCCTTTCATACTTTTTTAAATTTTGTGCTTGTGTGGTCCTTCTTCTCAGGAGGAAGAAAAACCAGTGCAGATAATACATTAGGAAGCCGATTTTAGCACTGCCTACGTCAGTGAGGCCCAGATACAGGTGCTGGAGCTGCCCTATGCTGGCCCAAGTTGAGCATGATCATTCTGCTCCCAGATGAGCATGTGGACCTCAGTTCAGTGAGTCGGGGTGGGTTGCATTCTTTTGCATGCAGAATTTCTGTGGGAAGAATTGGTTACAGCCTGTGCCCAGTTTTCACCATATCTACAACCCAACAGCCGAAATCGCCCATCCATGTCCTCCTTGCTTCTTGTTATGATCCCATAACAAGAGAGTTAACCATCTTCTCAATGGTGGCAGTGAATTGTGATGATCTAAGGGGTCTCTGTGAGCAAAGAAGCTCCCATGGGCTCTCCCTTTGTTTATCTCCCTAACTGTGATGAGGAGTTTCCACAAAGAGTGGCAAACTCCATGTGAGCAGGTGTCCTCTCCAGGAGTGGCTCACACTGAGAGCCCTTCCTTTTCCAGTAGTATTTTTTCTTTCCATCAGTGGTTCCTAGTCTTCAAAACTAAGCCTCATTCAAACCAAAAATACCACCAGAAAACCACCATCCACTGGGCATAGACACTTCTCAGAAGGAAACATATTTCCATAGTGGATGGATAAGGAGGGGCAGCCACAGTCTCCCTGCAGGGAAATCACATATGGGATAGCACATGGGGTAGTGGATGAGTCAGAGCCCTCATAACTTTTCTGGCAGCTGATGGAACTGCCTGTCCTGTGTGGACAGTCAACATAAAATGTTCATGGAAATGTCTGTGTGTTTGTAGATACACACTGAAGTCTGAATGTAAACTGGTGATTCTTGTCTTTCAGGTTGAAAATAACCTTACTTTTGAGAAATTCATAGCCTGGACTAAGCCAAATTTTATACTATGGTGAAGATGAAGATTTCCTTCCAGGATTTAAACTGCAGGGGGATTATTACATGGAGACTGTGCTTCAGTGTTTGGGAATGGTTGATGCCTTCCAACAGGGCTAGGCAGACTTGTCTGCAATGTTAACTGAGAGAGATTTGTGTCTGTCCAAGTTTGTGCACAAGAATGTCATGGAGGTGAATGAGGAAGGCACTGAGGCTGCAGCAGCCATGGCCACAGACATTGTGGAAGACTGCTTACCATGTATACCAACTTTCCGTGCTGACCACCCCCTCCTTTTCTTCATCAGGCAAAACTAAACCAACACCTTTCTGTTCTGTGGCAGCTTCTCATTTCACTAAGAGTTGTACTTCCTCTGCATGGAGAGTTTTGCTCTTTCAGTGTTCCCAAAGTCCCTCTACAGTTTCATAAGGATAGGCCTTTAGGTGAACACCAGTAGGAAGAGGAGGGCAAGGTCCCAAGTCTTCTGAACAACTTGCCAGCATGTGACCTCATGAGGCATCATCCTTGTGTTAATCAACATAAAATAGTAAACCAAAAGGTCACCCTTTTGGTTCTCCAAAAATCTCATGGTTTAAGAGATATCAGGCTTGGTTGACCTTTTTTTTTTTTTTTTTTTTTTTGCTTGAGGGCCTATGGCAAGACAATTCATCATGGACACAGTAAGGGATAGAGCAAAGATACTCACTCATTGTGGCCTGGAAGCCAAATGAGGGCATGGCTTGTTTCCTGAATTTCCTTTCAAAGACACACCACCAATGGCTTAACTTCCTCCCACTAAAACCCACCTCCAAAGTTTCTACCACCTCCCAGAACCACAGGCTAGTGATTATACCTTCAGCCCATGGGCCTTGGGGAACATCCCAAACCCAAACTACACACCACCTCTCTCTAGAAATCTTTTCCTTCTACTCTTCCCCTTCCTCCAACATCCTGTACCCCTCCCTATCACTGGCTAACCCACACTAATCCTTGCCAAGGTTAAAGAAATCCCAGCACCCATGTAATTGATTATTTTGCAGGAGTTGCATTTATAGGACTAGATTAAATTGAGCTGTACTCCATCTGCCTGCAGTAGTTGGGAAACTTCCTGAGGGCAGGGTTTCCTAGGGTTGTTTGCCCTGCACCTAGTTCCAGGACTGGCTTTGCCATCTATGAG
This sequence comes from Marmota marmota marmota, assembly GCF_001458135.2. Taxonomy (NCBI): domain Eukaryota; kingdom Metazoa; phylum Chordata; class Mammalia; order Rodentia; family Sciuridae; genus Marmota; species Marmota marmota. The sequence goes on along the minus strand of NW_025999929.1, from coordinate 2,906,999 downwards.
GCCCAGTGCAAAGTACAAATGAAAGGCCTCTTGTTTGAATTTCAGGATGTGGACAGCAGAATGTCAAATCAAGGGAACCACACAGCTTGCAGGCTCCTATAACAGGACCCCCAGAGAAAATGCTAATCAGGGCGTCTCTGAGATTACCTCAGCTTCTGAGCAGGCCACTGCCCTGTAATAAAGTCTTAAGAACAAGTTCATATTAATGCTCAAATGGTGCTTGTGATAGTTTCACATTTCCATTAAATGCATGCATTGAATTACTTGTTATCCAAACACAGCAGCTACTCCTTACCATTGATCATTAAGGATTCCAGCCATCATCTCTAACTTCTACTCTTTCTTGATGATACATGACAATTCCCTTGGGGGAATTTTCCTGACATATATTATTTTAGCAGACATTGATAAATTTGAAGTTCCCATCTCATGACTCCAAATGACACAGAAGAGAATGAAGTGAGGCACCCCTGACCTAGTGAGCCAAGTGAAGTAAACCTTTGTCAAATCAAGAAAATCACCTCCAAATGATGTTAATCCCTGGAAAACAGGGAAAATCCAGCCACAACTTGGCATCTGCCTTCCAGGGCACCCTATTGGTTCTCCAAAAATCCTCAAGTAATTTTCAGGTGAGTGTCATGAAAATGGGTCCCTTCCACCATAATACTGACAGAAGTCATCACCCAGATTTTGCAATGGGAAGTGAAACCTTATTAAATGGACTATAAAATGACTTCCATCACCTCCTACATCACTGAAGCCTTCCTTGCCATACTTGCCATAGATGTCTTATTTTTATCATCTGAGAATATCCTCACATGTCTCTCACACTTGTTTAAATTTTCTCTCTGCACTTTTTCATTCTCTGAATATTAATCTGGATGTCACTTTACTGTCAGTTCTGATATGCCATTATGATACCCTGGGGTGAGGCTTGTCTCTGAACGCCTAGAACTTCATAGCAACACATCCTGTTTTAACAAATTGTTGAAACAACTTCAGGTCTCTGCTCAGGCTGCACAAAGGACTAAAGGGAGCAGTGGGCCTTCTAGCTCTCCTTGGGGCTCCTCCCACTTTACTGTCTCTTTCCCCTTATTTTCCACTATTTATATAATGTACTTGTAGACAACTTGGATAATTACAATTATTTGTATTATGTCCTAGACTATTATAAATGTCCTAAATATTTTCTCATGTACTCTGTATTTCTAAAGAAATATCCTTGAAAATGGAATGGAGGAAAGGGTGCATGGAGGTAGAAAAGATGGTGGATTGAGATGGACATCATTTACTCTAGGTACAAGTGTGACTGCACATATGGTTCAACACTATCTCATAATCAACCAGAGAAATGAAAAGCTGTGCTGCAATCATGTACAATGAATCAAAATGTATTCTGCTGTCATATATACATAATTAAAAATAAGTAAGTTAGTAAAAACAAACAAAAATAATATCCCTGAAAATGGAGCTGTTGACATAAAAGTTGGGACACATTGTGAAGCTTCTTCCAAGCTGGTACAAAAACATTGTACTGATTTTCACTCCCACCTACACTGCCATTTACACTACTACCTGCTGCCTGACTTATTTTTTATGAACAAAACTAAACAGTGTCTTCTCCTGGCTCTTATTTTTGGACTCATAGTTCATGATCTGTTAAACAAGCCATTCATTACACAGCTCTTACTAAAATTTTACCAAGTTAGACCATGTTCCCCCTTGACTACATTCATTTCAGGGAACACACTTTTCAAAGTGGATTTGGCAAAAAGTGCATCCACAGAACTGCCAAGATGTAACAGAAAGTTTTTTATTTCAACTCCTCCTCTAATTTTCAAAACATACTATTACATTTTTAATTAGGTATAATTGACCTAATAAACCTCATAACCTGCAATTTGATGAATTTCAACATTGGTTGCTCCAGGAAACCATCACCATCAAGATCATGAGCATATACATTACACTCAAAACATTCCTCTTTTGCAATCCCCCTTTTTTCCACCCCTCCTTGCATTGCTCCATTCATATATTTCAGAACTCATACAATTGTCACAGGATCAGCCTTGAAGGTGTCCCAAAAGTGAAAAGGGGACCTCAACTCAGCTCAGGCAGGTTCTTGACTTACACCACAGAAAGAAATTTCAGGCTGCATCAAAAGACAAACAAGTAGAAAATGATTTAGGAAAGCAAGGAGATTTATTAAATGGAAGCAAACAATAGAGCAGGATACTCACCTAGAGAGAGGAGTGTGAGTGCTCCATAGTGAGGAACTCACTGGGGTCTCATGCTCCTTTTGGAATAATTTTGCTGAATTCTAATTAAACAATCTTTTTGTCCATGCCTGTGATTCTCTTGTTACTTATAAGAACCCTCTGCCTCATCCAAGGAAACAGGGATCATCTCCTGTTTCTTTCTTTCTTTCTTTTTAGTTTTCTTGAATTTATTTGACCACAGAAACATGTTTAATGGGGTATCTATATAGTCATGTCCTCAAGAAATTTTTTTATTATTGAAATATTATTAGAATTTATCAGTGAACCTATATTTTGTGATCACAGATTTGTTGAAAGACCACTCATTCTCCTCTGAATTGCAATTGCATCTATTTTCTGATTTCTAGTTAATTCCACTAATCTCTTTGTCTATCATGATGCCAATAGCACACTATCTTATTTTGTGTTTTTTTCTTTTGAAGGCTAGAGACTGAACCCAGGGCCTCCAGTATGCTAGGCAAGTGTTTTACCAATGAGCTACAGCCCTAGTCCTTTTTTATTTTGAAACATGGTCCCACTAGGTTGCCCAGGTTGGTCTTCAACTTGCACTCCTCCTGTTTTAGGACTAAATAGGATTACAGATGTGTGCTGACACGCCTGGATTCCTCTAAAAGTATTATTGTCAAAGTTGTGTAGGCTGGTTTGGGACCTTTTAATTTCCCTGTAAATTTGAGATTTAGCTTACCACATGTAAATATGAATGATGGGTTTGTTGTTGTTGCATTGAACCTAAATATTAAATTGAACAAAACAGCTGTATTAACAATATTTAAACTTCCAACCCAGGAATCAGATATTTTCTCAATTTTTTAGCATGTTCTTCAATTTTTAACAATGTCAATAGTTTTCAATATATAGATCTGTACTTCACATCATTTGTCAGGGTTATTTCTAAGGATATTCTCCTTTTTGAAGCTGTTATACATGTGTTAATTTATATTTCAATTTCTCATTAATTGTTGCCAGTATTGAAAAATATAATTTTTTTCTGGTATTTCAACCTTGTTTATTTGCTAAGGGCACTTAGTAGTAGCTTTTCATACTGGATTATATTGGAATTCTCATATAGACAATTGTATCTATAGCCAATAAAGACACATTTTCTTCTTTGTTTCCAATCTGAAAGTGTTCCTCCCACTTTTTTTTCCTCTATTGCACTAGGTAGATCCTACAGCACAGCATGCAGTTTTTTTAATAGATGATCCTTATCAGGTTAAAGAAATTTTCTTCTATTTCTAGTTTGATGAGGGGTTTTGAGGAGGAATTGATATACAATTTTGTCAAATATTATTTCTTTATCATCAAGGTGATCATGTTTTCTTCTAGACTGTTAATACAATGAACTGTATTGCTTAATTTTCAAACATTAAACAAGTCTTGCATAACAGAGTCACTTTTTATCTTTGAGTTTGAACAACTGGATTATGATATGCCTTGGAGTTTATTTCATCACGTCCTTTGTTCTTGGGGGGTTGTTGAGATTTGTGGATCAATAGGATTACAGTTTTTATCAAATTTGGACAATTTAAGTAATTATTTCTTAAAATATTTCATCTGCCTCCCTCCTTCCCAGGACATTCCTATTATATACATATCAAGCTGTTTAAGGTAGTCCCATCCTGCCTTCCCCTCTGGATATCAAGTGGTACCTTGTCAATGATGTAAGAGCATCCTACCTAATATACTGCCTTAAGAGGGCATAAGTGGTAAAGATTCCATGAAGAAATGGGGGAAATAATTGCTCAGTCACAAAGGAAACACTACCTTTCATTTTTCACTGTCTCCTATGTTAACAGAAATACAAATATTCCTATTGGTAATTCAGGGCATGAGTGGCATTTATCTGTGCCTTCTTGAATTCATGTTGAATATAATTCTCATTGTAAGATATTAAGAAATGGGACAAGGTGAGACATTTAATAGGTTCATTAGGTTCCAACCCAATGAACAAAATCAAGAGAACTCAAACCAATTTAAACCACTCAAACAAAGATAATTCTGGGTTCATGTATTATCTTGAGAGTGGGTCTGATATAAAAGCTGGTTTGGCCATGTGTCTAGCACACTCCTTGTTCCTCACGCCAAATGAAAAGTCATTAAATAATTTATTGTAAGAATTTTAAAAGAGATTTTGGAAGATGGCAGAATAGAGGAGCTGCTTCACTGAGAACCAAGAAAAGCAGACAGGCAGCTTTTCAACAAGTGGGTGAATGATCAAGAATTAGAGAGGAGCCAGGTGCTGTGTTGAATGCCTGTAAGCCCAGTGGCTGGGGAGGCTGAGACAAGAGCATCATAAGTTAAAAGCCAGCCTCAGCAATGGCCAGGTACTCGGTAAGACCCTGTCTCTAAATAAAATACAAAATAGGACTAGGGATGTGGCTCAGTTGTTGAGTGCCCCCAAGTTCAATCTTTGGTATCTCTCCCCCCCAAAAAAATAACTAGGGAGGACTTTATTGGAATTTAATTTACTAAAGCATACTGGACACTCAAAACAGATCAGGGACTCAGGAGATCTTGTATAATTAAAATAAGGAGGAAAGATAGCCACTCCAATAGCTGCAAACCAGAACAGTCCCTATGTGAACACAGTAAAGTCATAAAGGAATTAAAGGAACCTTCACTCTTGGTAAGACTGAGGCATGTCAGGGTACAGAGAGTTTAGAGATCAGAGACAGTGCTCGAAAAAACAGTAAGTCATACTGCACAGCATCCCTGTATGGGAGGGAAACCATGGCAGTGTGTACAAAGGCAGCAGAAAAAATCATTGTGTACCATGGCCCAGGGGCCAGTAGCTGGAGGAGCTGATTACTGGCAGAACTGAGTCTGGTCAAAAAGTGAGCTGGACAAACCCACATTGTGTGACTGAGAGTGTGCCTGAGTGACCCAAAGAAAATCAAGTGTGGAGAGAGGTTTATACAGGGGAATACTGGTCCTGAAAACCCATCTAGTTTCACCACTACCCTCCAGTATGGCTGCTAGCAGGAATGGCTGGGGGAGAAAGGCTGGACCCAGAATTTGAAATGGCAGAGTTGGTCGAGACCAAGTTTAGAAGCAGAGAACAGGCTGAGAAGAGGTTCATGCCCCAGGAGTGAAAGCTGAAGGAGATTCCTGCATGCAGCCTTCCACGAGGGACCAGAATTGCTGGTACTTAGAGGTACTCTGACTTAAAATCTCCAGACTAATAGGCAACTGACAGACGAAAGCATACTTAAGCCTACAATCTGTCTCCAAACGTTCCTTCTCCAGGCCAACCTCTCACCCTAGCAACCCCCAACCATCCTGGGGGTGAAGCTTGAATCAAATTCCAGACAACACCAGTTGACTGCTGAGAAAATTTTGAATCCCAAGTGAAATAAATATATAATTTTTCATTGAGATCCTTTTTTTTCCCCTTTCCCCTCACATTTCTACCATTTTTAAAACCAAGTGTTTTTCATGCACCAATTTTTTAAGACCCGGGATGTCTGAATATTATATTACAGTTTCATTGTGTATTCTTTTATTTTTACTTTTGTTCTGTTTATTTTTAGGGTTTTTTTTTTAAAAAAAAAAAACATGTATATTTTCCTCTCACTTTTTTGATTCTCTTTCTCTCTTTCCTCATGCTAACAGCCAACCTCTATTTATTCCTTCTTTAATCTTCCTCTAATTTTATACTTCTATCTTCTCTCCTCTTCATAACCGTCACAACCTGAACCACTACTGTTCTTTGTCTACCCTTTTTTAAGTCCTTTTGCAAACTTACTGTTTCTATTGCAGACAATAATTGAACAAACCATTTCTGTTTGATATGACAAAACTGTAGATGTCTTAGTGGGACCTATTTGGTTTAAGGCTATATAGTCTTTGCATTGGGTACTGTTATTCTTTGCCTTCCCCTTAAAGATGAGGAATTAGAAACCTCAGGGACACTATAAGTCAACAGGATAGAAACTGTACTGCCTCAAATACACATTGTTGGATGGGCAGACACACACAAAACAACATGAAAAAAACAATTAAACCAAGTGCCCCAAACAAACAAAGATAATCCAATAATAGAATCCATTGACATCACAGTAGAAGAAAAATCAGAGGAGGAGTTCAGAATGTACACAATTAAACTGACCTGCAATGTAAAGGATGAGGTAAGTAATGAAATCAGAGATAAATTACAGGAGGTCATTTCAATAAAGATAGAGATCCTGAAAAGAAATCAAGAAGAAATCTGCAAAATGAAGGAATCAATAAACCAAATTCAAATTCAATAGTAAGTATCACCTCAACAGACAAGACCACTTGGAAGACAGAATTTCAGGCAATGAAGACAAAATATATAATCTTAAAAATAATGTTGACTATGAATAAGTATGGTAAGAAACCATGAACCAACCTTCTAAGAATTATGAGATAACATGTGAAAAGACCAAGTTTAAGATTTATCAGAATAGATGAAGAAGCGAAGATAGAAACCAAATAAATGCACAATCTTTTCAATGGAATAATATCAGAAAAATTCCCAAACTGGAGAACAAAATGAAGAAAATCAAATGCAAAAGATTTACGGGACCCCAAATGTACAAAATTACAACAGACCCACATCAAGGCACATTACGATGAAAATGCCTAACATACAGAATAAGGATAGAATTTTAAAGACTGAGAGAGAGAAATATCAGATTATGTGTACTGGGAAAACAACTTGAATCAAATGATTTCACAATCCAGATCCTCAAAGCTAGGAGGTCCTGGAAAATACATACAATCTCTAATAGAAAATGGATGCTAACAAAGAACTCTACAACCAGCAACATTAAGCTTTAGATTTGAAGATAAAATTAAAATCTTCTATGAGAAACAAAAGTTAAAACAAATACACAACTAGAAAGCCTGCAATATACACTCTCAAAACACTCCAAAAAGATTAAATGGGAAGGAAAAAAACAGCAAAGGGAAGAACCACACTAAAGAGTAGTAAACCAAAGGAGAAAATATTTCAAATTAAAAACTGGAAATAAACCAAAATGATGAGGAGCAAAAATCATATCTCAATAATAACTTTGAACACTAATGGCCTAAACTCATCAATCAAAGGACATAGACTGGCAGATTGGATTAAAAACAAGATCCAGCAATATGCTATCTTTAACAGACTCACCTCCCAGTAAAAGATATCCACAAACTGGAGGTGAAAGAATAGGAAGAAACATCTTATTCACACGGATGGAATAAACAAGCAGGGGTTTCTATCCTCATATCAGATAATGTGAACTTCAAGACAATGTTTATATGAGGTAACAAAGAAGAACATTTGATCCTTTTTAAGGGAAGTATCAGCAATACGAAACGATCATAAATATTTATGCCCCAAACAATGGAACATCTACATACATCAATAACCCTTCTCAAATTCAAAATTAAATAGTCCACACCACAATAATACTGGGTGACTTTAACACACCTCTCTCACTACTGGATAGATATTCCAAATAAAACCTAAACAAGGAAAAATAGAATTAAGTAATACAATCAATAATTTAGACTTAACAGACATATATAGAAAATTTCACCCATCAGTGAGTGAATACACTTTCTTCTCAACAGCACATGAATCCTTCTCTAAAAGAGACCATATCCTAGGCCACAAAGCAACTCTTAGCAAATAAAAACAAAAGAGAGAGAGTACCATGCAATCTATCAGGTAATAATGGAGTGAAATTAGGAGTCAATGCTAAGATTAAAAGAAAATAGAAGCTACTCTTAACACTTTGATACTAAATCATACTCTATTAAATGATGAATAGAGAATAGAAGAAATCAGGGATGAAATTAAAAATACTAGGAAGTAAATGAGAATAACAATATGACATATTAAAATCTCTGGGAAACTACGATGGAATGCTAAGAGAAAAGTTCCTTGCATTGAGATCATTGATTAAAAATATAGAAAGTGAATGAATTCCTAACATTGTATGTCAAATTCCCAGAAAAGGAACAAATCAAAACAAAAAGCGGCAGAAGACAAGAAATAATGAAAATCAGAGCTGAAATCAATAAACTTGAAACAAAAGAAACAAGTCAAAAAATTGAGAGGGTAGGCCTAGATCCATCCTACCAAAAGCAGACACCCGCCAGAACTCAGGTTCCAGCACAGGACCACCTCCTCCAACCAGCAGACCCCGGCTGGAGCTCAGGCCAGCCTAGATCTGCCTCTGCCCACCTGCGTGGGGCACAGGCCCAGTGTAGGTCTGGGTCCATCACCTCACCAGCCCAAACCTAACCTACTTCCATCTTGGGACACTGCAGACATCACCATAGTCTTCCCCATGCAGGGGCCTCTACCTTTCAACAACAGACAGAGCCAAGAAGCAGCTGCATCTTGAAGAAGGTATCCCAAAACCAGTGTAAGGCCCACCATTTCAGCCCCATCTCTGAAAGACACTGCATCCATCTTGGGGCACCTCCACTGCTATCTCAAGTTACCTCTGCTAGCTGCCAACAACTTTAGATGTGGTAGCATACATTGAGGGACACCTGCAGGGTCTGGAAGTTCAGCATCAAGGTGAGGTACAGATAATCTGCATGAATACTACAAGATTATAGGTAGAAACTGTAATATCTCAGATCCACAATGAAAGAAAGGAAGACACATAGACAACATGAAAAACAAAGGAGGAAAGTGCTCCAAACAAACCAGGATACTACAATAACAAATCCCATACACCGTGAAATTGATAAGATATCAGAGAAAAAGTTAAGAATGTTCATAGTTGAAATGATCTGTGAATTAAAGAATACCTAAATGAGCAAATGCAGGCAAAAAAAAAATGATCACTCCAACAATAAGATAGCACAGCAAATATGGGTAGAAAAAGAGGACTTCAAGAAAGAGATAGAGACTGTGGGGAAAAAATGAGAAATCCTTGAAATGAAAGAAATAATAATCCAAATAAAAAACTCTATAGAAAGCATCACCAACAGGCTTGATCACCTGGAAGACAGAATATCAGATAATGAAGACAAAGTATAGAATCTGGAAAATAAAGTTGACCACACAGTGAAGATAGTAACAAACCATGAACAGAACATCCAAGAACTATGGGATAGCATCACAAGAGCAAATCTAAGAGCTCTTGGGTTAGAGGAAGGCATAGAGTTTCAAACTAAAGAAATGCACAATCTCATCAATGTGATAATATGAGAAAATTTCCCAAACATAAAGAATAAATTGGAAAATCAAATACAAGAGGCTTACAGGACACCAAATGTGCAAAACTACAACAGATCTACACCAAGGCACATTATAATGAAAATGCCTAGCATACAGAATAAGGACAGAATCTTAAGAGCTGCAGGACACAGAAATCAGATCACATACTGGGAAGACCAATTTAAATCTCAGCAGATTTTTAAACCTAGACCCTAAAAGCCAAGAGATCAAGGAACAACATATACCAAGCTTTGGAATAAAATAGATGCCAACCAAGAATCTTATATCCAGCTAAATTAAGCTTTAGATCTGAAATAAAAACCTTCCATGATAAACAAAAGTTAAAAGAATTTACAGCTAGAAAGCCTGCACTACAGAACATCCTCAGTAAAATAATCCATGAAGAGGAAATAAAAAGCAATGACAAAAGTCAGCAGACAGAGGCATTACACTAAAAGAAAAACTAATCAAAGGAGAAAGCAAGTCAAGTTAAATACCAAAAATCAACAAAAATGGCTGGGAATACAAATCATGCCTCAATAGTAAACCTGAATGTTAATGGCCTAAACTCACCAATCAAAAGATATAGACTAACATATTGGATTAAAAAAAAAAACCAACAATATACTGCCTCCAAAAGACTCACCTCATAGAAAAAGACATCTAGACTGAAGGTAAAAGGTTAGGAAAAATCATATCACTCACATGGACTGTGGAAGTAAGCAGAGGATTCCATTCTCATATCAAATAAAGTAGACTTCAAGCTAAAGTTCATCAAAAGGGATAAAGAAGGACACTATATACTACTCAAGAGAACCATACATCAACAAGACTTAACAATTATAAATTTATATGCCCCAAACAATGGAGCACCTATGTTCATCAAACAGGTTATTCTCAAATTCAAGTGTCAAAGAGACTACAATACAATAATTCTGGGTGACTTTAACACACCTCTCTCACCATTGGATAAATCTTCTAAACGACAGCTGAACAAAGAAACTATAAAACTCAATAATACAATCAATAATAGACTTAGCTGACATCTATAGAATATTTCATCCTTCAACAAGCTTCTCAGTACCACATGGATCTTTCTCTAAAATAGACCATATATTATGCCACAAAGTAATTCTTAGCAAATAAAATTGACAAACATTGAGCCATGCATATGAAGAAAGAAAACTCAAATTTCTAACATACAAGATGAAAAATGAAATATCACACCAGACACTACAGAAATACAGAAGATAATTAGAAATTATTTTGAAAACTTGTACTCCAATAAAATAGAAAATACTGAAAGCATCGACAAATTAGTAGAGTCATATGATTTTCCCAAATTGAATCAGGATGATATGCACAATTTAAACAAATCCATTTCAAGCAATGATATAGAAGATGTCACCAGAAGCCTACCAACTAAGAAAAGCCCAGAAATGTGTGAATACACAGCTGAGTTCTACAAGACCTTTAACAAAGAACTAATACCAATACTCCTCAAATTATGTTGTGAAGTAGAAAAACAGGCAGCACTTCAAAACACATTCTATGAGGCTAATGTCACCCTGATTCCAAAACCAGGCAAAGGCACATCAAAGAAAGAAAACTTCAAAACAATATCTTCAATAAATATAGATGCAAAAATTCTCAATAAAATTCTGGTAAATCAAATACAAAAAAAAATACATCAAAAAGATAGTGTACTACAAACAAGTGGGGTTCACCACACAGAGGCAAGGTTGATACAACTTGAAACACTGGCCAGAGCAATTAGACAGATGAAAGAAATTAAAGGGATTCATATAGGAGAAGAAGAACTCAAATTGGCTCTATTTGTTAATGATATGATTCTATACCTAGAAGATGCTAAAAATTCCATCACAAAACTTCTAGGACTAGTAAATTGGGAGTTTATAACCCACTTGAATCAAATGTATGAAATATGATATGTCGAGAGCATTGTAATGTTGTGAATAACCAATAAAAAATAAAATAAAATAAAGGCTATCTATACTAAATCCCAGGCCAGCATCATTCTAAATGGAGAAAAATTCACAGCATTCCCTCTAAAAACGGAGAGAAGACCAGGATGCCCTCTTTCACCATTTCTATTTAACACAGATCTTTAAACACTGGCCACAGCAATTAGACAGACAAAAGAAATTAAAGGGATATAGATAGGAAAAAAGAACTCAAATTAGCACTATTTACTCATGATATAATTCTATACCTAGAAGACCCCAAAAATTCCACGAGAAAACCTCTAGAACTAATAAATGAATTCGGCAAACTAGCAGGATATAAAAGCAACACCAATAAATCAAAGGCATTTCTATATATCAGTAACAAATCCTCTGAAAGGGAAATGAGGGAGACTACCCTATTTACCATAGCCTCAAAAAATAAAATAAAATACTTGGGAAACAATGAAAGAGGTGAAAGATCTATATAATAAAAACTACAGAACCCTAAATAAAGAAATAAAAGAAGACCTTAGAAGATGAAAGATCTTCATTGCTCTTGGATAGGCAGAATTAATATTGTCAAAATGACCTTACTACCAAAAGCACTATACATATTTAATGCAATTCCAATCAAAATTGCAATGACATTCCTCATAGAAATAGAAAAAGAAGTCATGAAATTCATCTGGAAAGATGAGAGACCCAGAATAGCTAAAGCAATCTTTCGCAAGAAGAGTAAAGCAGGAAGTAGCACAATACCAGTCCTTAAACTATACTGCAGAGCAACAGTAACAAAAAGGGCATGGTATTGGTACCAAAATAGACTGGTACACCAATGGTACAGAATAAAGAACACAGAGACAAACCTGCATATCTACAGTTATGTAATATTAGACAAAGGCATCAAAAACATACATTGGGGGAAAAAAAGCTTCTTCAACAAAGGTGCTAGGAACACTGGAAATCCATATGCAACAAAATGAAATTAGAGCCGTATCTCTCACCATGCACAAAACTCAACTCAAAGTGGATCAGGGATCTAGGCATTAAACCAGAGACACTGTGTCTAATAGAAGAGAAAGTAGGCACAAATCTCCATCATGATGGGTTACGACCTGACTTCCTTAATAAGACTCCTATAGAGCAAGAATTATAATCAAGAATCAATAAATGGGATGGATTCAAACTAAAGAGCTTCTTCACAGCAAAAGAAACAATCATTGAGGTGAATAGAGAGCCTACATTTTGTGAAAAAAAGTTTTACCACACACACATCAGATAGGGCATTAATCTTTAGGGTATATAAAGAACTCAAAAATCTTAACACCAAAAAACAAATAACCCAATCAATAAATGGGCCAAGGAATTGAACAGACACTTCTCACAATATAATATACAATCAATCAGCAAATATATAAAAAAAATGTTCAACATCTCTAGCAATTAGAGAAATTCAAATCAAAACTACTCAAAGATTTCACCTCACTCTAGTCAGGTTTTAATGTAATAAAAGTATTATTAGGCTTTTGAATATCTTTCCTACTTTAAAATATTTTAAGGATAGGATTGTGACTTTGGGATTTTAAAAAATATTTCTACAAAAAAGAGGGAGAGTACTGGTGAAAAGGGATTGTCAAATTATTCCAAATTAACACAGCTAGAAAATTGATACTGGGTAGAAGTCATGATTTATTCACTTTAGTTTTCATGTTTTGAGTTTTGCATAACAAAAACAATTAGATAGATAGACAGTATTACCTGTACTTTATGAGCATTTTTTTATATTGTTGGATTGAGCACAGGCCTTGCTCCACAATAAAACCTTAATGAAATAATTTAACATAAAAAAAATTGACAGAAAAAAATTTTGGTTCTTTGAAAAAATAAATAAAATTGGTATACTCTTAGCCATGCTAGTGAAGAGAAAGAGAAAATTCATCTTACCAAAATTCATGATGAAAGGAAATGTTATTACAGACAGTACTGACATACCGAGATAATCAAACACTATTTTTAAAAGTTACACTCCAATAAAATAGAAAATCTTGAAGACACTGACAAATTTTTAGAGACATATGACCTATACAAACTGAATCAGGAGACCATGCACAATTTAAACTGATCAATTTCAAGCAATAAAATGGAAGACACCATCAAAGTCCTACCAAGTAAGAAAAGCCCAGTATGAGACAGATTCTCCAGATAAGATCTAGAAGATCTTCAAAGAAGAATTAGCATCAGTACTCTTCAAATTATTCCATGAAATAGAAAAGGAGAGAACCCTTTTAAACTCATTCCATGAAGTTAGTACCACCCTGATGCCAAAACCAAAGACACATCAAAGAGAGAACACTTCAGATCAATATCCCTGATGAACATAGGTGCCAAAATTCTCAATAAACTTCTGGCAAACCACATACAAAAACATATTACAAAGACAGTGCACCATGATCAACATAATTCGTTACATCAATAAAGACAAGAATCATATGATAGACAAATATATCTCAATAGGTACAGAAAAAGAATTTCGCAAATACAGTAACACTTCATGTTCAAAACACTAGTAAAACTATGGATAGTAGGAACATATCCCAACATTGTAAAAGTGATATATGCTAAACCCAAGGAAAACATTATTTTAAATAGAGAAAAATTGAAAGCATTCCCTCTAAAAACTGAAACAAGACAAGGATGTACTCTTTCACCATTTGTATTCAAGATAGTTCTTGAAACTCTAGCCAGAGCAATAAGACAGAAGAAAGAAATTAAAAGGATGCAAATAGGAAAAAAACTCAAACTATCACTTGTGAATGACATGACTGTATATTTTGAAGATCCGAAAAATTCCACCAGAAAACTTCTAGAACTCATAAATGAATTCAGCAAAGTAACAGGATAGAAAATTAATGCCCATAAATCAAATGCATTATTACAATATCAGTAATAAATCCAATGAAAAAGAAATTAGGAAAACTATCTTATTCACAATAACCTCAAAAATAATATTGGGGAATCAATCTAACAAAAGAGGTGAGGACCTCTACAATGAAAATTACAGAATATTAAAGAAAGAAATTGAAGATCTTAGAAGATGGAAAGATAACCCATCCTCTTGGATAGGCCGAATTAACATTGTCAAGATGGCCATACTACCAAAAGTGTTATACAAATTTGATGCAATTCCAATTAAAATCCCAATGACATTCTTCATAGAAATTGCAAAGTCAACCATAAAATTCATTTGGAAAAGTAAAACACCCACAATAGCCAAAGAAATCATTAAATGAAGAGTGAAGAATTGAAGCAAATCAATACCACACCTTAAATTATACTATACAGCCATAGTACAAAAGTGGCATGGTACTGGCACCAATATAGAAATGTAGACCAATGGTACACAGAAAACACAGAGAAAATCCCACCTAATCACAGTTATCTCATACTAGACAAACATGCCAAAAACATACATTGGAGAAAGATGGCCTCTTCAAAATGGTGCTGGGAAAACTGAAAATTCATATGCAGCAAACATAAAATCAAACACCTATCTCTCACCCTGCACAAAACTCAAAGTGGATCTAGTTCTTAGGGACTAGAACAGAGACTCTGTGTCCAATATAAGAAAAAGTCAGCCCAAATCTTCACCATGTCAGCTTAGGAAGTAATTTTCTTAACAAGACTCCTAAAGCACAGAAGTAAAATCAAGAATTAATAAATGGGATGGATTTTTAAAAAGTACCTTCTACACAGCAAAGGAAACAATTGAAAACATAGAGACAGAACCTACAGAATGGGAGAAAATCTACCATAGGCACCTCAGATAGAGCATTAATCTCTAGGATATATAAAGCACTCAAATACTTATCACCAAAAAAACCAAATAACCCAAACAGTAAATGGACTAAGAAACTGGACACTTCACTGAAGAAGAAACAAAATCAATCAAAAAACATGAAAAAATTTTCAATATCTCTTGCAATTAGAGAAATGCAAATCAAAACTACTTGAGATTCTATTTCACTCCAGTCTGAATAGAAATTATCAAGAGTAGAAGAAACAATGTTAATGAGGATGCAGGAGGAAACACACACTCATACATTGCTGGTGGGACTGCAAATTGGTGAAAACACTATAAAAAGCAGTGTGGAGATTGCTTAGAAAACTTTGCCTAGAACAACCATTAGACCCTGATATTCCACTCCTTGGTTTATACCCAAAGGACTTAAAATCAGCATAATACAGTGATGCAGCCACATGCATTTTTATACCAGCCCAAATTCACAACACAGGAACTATGAAACCCAACCTAGCTGCCCTTCAACAGATGAATGGATAAAGAAAACGTGGTGTATATACACAATGGATTACTACTTGGCCTCAGTAAAGAATGAAATTATGGCATTTGCCCATAAATGGACGGTGCTAGAGAATATCATGCTAAGTGAAGTAAGTATCTCAACCAAGAAATTTCTTACTCCCCTTCTCCTTCCCTGCACCTCCTCCTCCATGGTTAGGGGAGAGGAAATCCAGGTCCTCACATAGGCTAAGCATGTGTCTACCACTGAGCTGTGCCCCTACTCTGGCCCCTGATTTTTATCAGTACATCTCATCATAATTATACTCTTCTTCCCTCAATGAATATGTGGAAAACTTTGGTTGTTTTATGAAAATTTTATAACCACAGAGCTTGAAAGAAAAATCTCTGTTCTGGTAAGGAAGACATAGGGACCTTGGACTTGTTTTTTCTACAAATTCTCTATGGATCCTAATCAAATCATAAAGACTCCTCTACCTTCCCTCTCCCTTGGGAGACACAAGGGTCACAGGCAACAACACCCTTAGAATTTTGAAGCTTCTGCAGATTGTAATGACCACCTGAAATTAATTAACATAGTGAATATATTTTTACCTAATGCCTCCTCAAAACCATGGGAGCCTGATGGAATTCTCATGGGAAGGGTAGGGACAGGGACATAGGGAGTGGCCATTGCTGAAGAGCATGACCAGTCATTGAGTGTAAAGGTTGAGACCTAGTTGGAAGCCAAATGCTGCCTCAATACTAGTCCTAATTATTCTTTTTTAGGCATGGGGTTTCTTCATCTCAACACAAGTTGTAAAGGGATTTCATCACATCCTGGGGACTCAGATGGTATCTGGCTCCACTCCTCCCCTGGGCCAGCAGAAGTCTGAGGTAAAGATGCTGGGAGCCCAGGATAAAAGTTTCCTAAAATCTGCAAAGTCTGAAGCTTGAAAAAACTATGTCCAGGGTTGACTGGAGATTGACCAGCAATGAATCATATAGGGCCTCTACTGCACCAAGCTCTAGTTAGGCTCTGCTAAGCCTCCTTCTCAACTAGGCCTCAAATGTGGCCTATAAAAACTACACACATGATTCTGTTTATTGTTCTCTTCCACATTAAAAGACTGAACAAAATTCACATAGTTTCTAACATTCATGGCCAAGACTGTAGGAAGAGCCCAGCCCTTCCCTTACAATACTTGCCTGAGAAAACTCAGGAATTCACAATTTCTTACAGCTAATGTTTGATCAGAGGGCCTAACCTCCCTTCTCCAAGCATTTCCTAAAAAGGATTTACCATCATGAGTATTTCCTCTGTCCCTTGGGATATAGAATTGTGCATCTCCTACAACCCAAGAGTGTATTTCTCAAGGACCAGAAAAAGTCATTACTTTGTTATGCAATCATCAGGAAGAACAGAGCCTCTGTCTCAGTCTTTGTGGGAGGACAGAACTTGAACTTGGACAATTACACTTTGTAATTTTTCATTTTCCTTCCTTGGCACTTCCCACATCCTCCTTCCTATTATTTCAATTTCCCTTTAAAATACACAAAGTTGAATTTGGTTAATGCTGGACCCTCTTCACTATTGCAACATATATTATTGATTAAAACCTTAAATGGTTTTATTTGTCTGTGATACAGAATCTTCAAGTCTTGGTTGAAGAACTGTGAATGTTACAGGAAGCTGGAACTTCACTGAGGACCATGTTCTCACTGTCAGCTGATGCTTCTGTATCCTGCCTGCCTCAGCCCCATATCAACTTTCCTCTTTCTCACCATTGCCCATGACAGCAGCCTTCCATGATATACTCTTCATAATGCATCCTGGGAACCTTTCTAAACCACAACTATGATTATATTTCTCCTCCTTTAGAATCATTTGGTGGTTACCCACAGACCAGAGGCCAGAGAAACAGAAACGCACTTTCTGTGTTGATTAATTTATTTTGTCAACTTGGTCATCATACCCAGAAATTCAGTCAACCACCAGTCTGCCTATTGCTGTAAAGTAGTTTTTAGATGTAATTAACATTTACATGAGCAGATTTCCTTCCAGTGTGCATTGACCTCACCTAATCAGTCCTTAAGAGTAAAAGACTGAGGTTGACAACCACATAATAATGGAATTGCTCAGCCCTAAAAAGATATAACCTGTCAAGCCATTCAAAGGCATCAAGGAAACATACACACATATTGCTAAGTCAAAGAGGCCAATTTGAAATGGCTGCATAGTAATGTCTCTGGGAAGGATAAAACCATGGAGATGGTAGAAAGAGCACTGTCTACCAGGGGGTGTGGGGCTGGGAGGATGACTAGGCAGATCACTGAGGATTTTTAGGGTTTCGAAACAACTCTGTATTTTACTACAATGGTACATACATGTCATTATATGGTTATTCAAATCCACAGAATGTCTAAACCAGGAGTGAACCCTCAGTTCTAGTCTAAGTTATAATGATGTGTCTATGTGTGCTCATTGATTATAACAAATGAACCACTTTGGTGAGGTGTGGATAATGGGGATGCTGGGCATGTGTGGGAGGAGGAGCATATGGATATTCTCTGTTCTTTCTGCTCAATATTGCTGTGAACCTAAAACTACTTTTAAAAAACTAAAGTTTTCACCCAAGTGTGGTGGTGCACATCTATAATCTCAGCAACTCAGAAGGCTGAGGCTGGAGGATCACAAATTTGAGGCCAGCTTCGGAAACTTAGTGAGGTCCTGTCCAAAAACCATAAAAAGGCCTTGGGATACAGAGTGGTGGTAAAGAACCCCTGGATCCAACCCAGTATTTCAATCAATCAATCCATAAAGTGTTCAGAAAAATTCTGTCTCCCCATTGAATTTTGATTTGTATCATAAGATCAGTTCTTCTGTGGGTCTCCAACCTGTCAGTATACTCAGGAGATGTTGGACTTTCCAGCGCCCACAAGCACATGAACTAGAAATAAGTTTGGTGGATCTCAAACAGTTAAAACATAGAAAAAGCCAACATTTAAAAAATTACCTTCCAAATAATTGATATTGCTATAATATGGATCTTAAAGCTCCCTCAAGGGCCTTACATTAAAACTTTCATCCCAGAGAGGTACTATTCAGACATAGTGAGACCTCCTGGGAGGTCTTCGAGTCACTGGGGATGTGTCCCTATGGGCAATAAGTTCACAGCCTCTTTCCTTGTCTTTCTTGGGCTCCCGGCCATGAGATGATCTGTTTTGCTCTACTATTCATTTCCTCCATGATGTGTTGCCTCACCATAGACCTAAATCCATCCCAAACTGAGTAAATTAAATGTTTTCTAACTTGATTACCCAAGGAATATTTTATAGTAAAGGAAAGCTAGATAACACAGGTATTTGTGACAATAAATTATTCTGTGCTGGATGGATTTCACCCAAAAATCTCTGCAGAATTAGCAACAGATCAAGGCTTAGTAAACCTTTACCAGAGATGTCTTTAGTGTATTTTAATCAGCTCATCTTCCAGAGAAAACTTTTCCCTGTGACAGTCATTAATTCAAGTGTGGAAATAAATAAAACTTAATATCAGTTAGTTCAAATCACTATTTTTCGAAGCACTAAACCCAGATTTAAGAAAAGATAGACATCTATTCAATTATACTTACTTATTAGACTTTAATATTTTTATAATCACAGAAATGCATTTTTAAAGAAAACAGGTCTTTGTGTCCATTTTTTTAAATTTCTACTTGTGTTTTATGACCTTTATAAAATACATAAATGTTACCACATATAATTTTATAACAATGAATTAGGGATGCATGCTAAAAATAGTACCAATGGGTAGAAACTATTGGCTTGAGGAAATTTTAACCTCTGGTTTTGCTTTTAGTCAATTTTCAAAGTAAAGCCACTACTTTGAAACTATTCTTCTATATGCACACCAAACCTAAATACTGCCAATACCATAACAGTGAAAACAATCTGTGTCTGGTGAAGCCTTCATAGCCATCCTCAGAGGATAAACCCTGATGTCAAGGATGAGGCAAGAACAGTAATAATAGTAGCTGCAGCAGCAGAGGTGATAGTAGCATAGTCTTCCCTTGGTAACTCAGAGGGAATTGGTTCCAGGACCCCTCACAGATACCAAGATCTGTGGATGCTCGAGTGCCTTATACAAAATGGTGTGGTATTTGTGTAAACTCCATGCAATCCTCTGGATTTATCTCATGTCTAGTTGATCTATAATACCTAATACACTGTAAATGCCTTATAAAACATTGCTACAATGTATCATCTGGGAGTAATGACAAGAAAAATAAATTTGTATCCAGTACAGATGCATTTTTTTCTGGTGCTGGGGACTGAATCCAGGGATTTGCACATGCTAAGCAAGTGCTCTATTACTACTGAGTTATACCTCCAGCACAAGACAAGATGAAGTTTAAAACTATTTTCTGTTCACATTTGGTTGAGTCCATAGATATGGGACCTGGACATAGAGGGGTGACTGTGATAGTAGTATTGGACTGTTAGTGGCAGTAGTGGTAGTGGACTGTCAGTGGCAGTAGGGGTAGTGGACTGTCAGTGGCAGTAGGAGTAGTGGCAGACGTAATGCTAGTGGTTGTCATAGTGGTGGAGGCACTGGCAGTGATAGGCACAGTAGCAGCAGAGCAGTGGCAATAACAGTAGAGGTAGAAGCAGTGGCAGTGGACATGCAGATACCTTCCAGGTGCTAGGCTGCGGAGACGCAGGCTCCTTGCACTTGTAGTGGTGGAATTATGGATAATCTGTCTATTATCCAAAATGCCCTAAATAGTAACATCAAGGGAGAAACAGAGGTGCATTGATGATTGTTGATATGAGCCTCAGCCTGGCCAAAATAACCCTATTATTATTTAGTAAGGGTTAACAGAAGTAAATGATTTAAAGCTGACATTAAATTTGCTAAAATTATAACAACAAACAGTAAGCTGTAATAATTTGGGGTATAGTTCTATAGTTTTTATAACAGGGTCTTAGGAACTGCTTTTTCTAAAAGGTAGTGTTGCTTTGCTTAAGCCAGTCTAATGGATAAGTAAAAGCAGAATTAAAGATCAGGCATCTCATGTATAATGTATCAAAATGTATTCTACTGTCATGTATAACTAAACAGAACAATTTTTTTCAATTGTTTTTTTTTTAAAAAAGAGGTGGGCATCTATATCTTCATTTTGTATCTATTTCCTTTATTAACCTTTGGATCAGATTCTTTCCCATTCACACATGTAGGCATATTAATCCTTTAAAAAAAATCCTCCTCTTTAAGTTGCAAAACCTCCTACTTCAAGGTTGAAGACTGCAAATTCAAAAAATTAAGGCCTTTCTTTTTTTATGACCTTTATAAAATATATAAATGTTACCACATATAATTTTATAAAAATGAATTAGGGATGCATGCTAAAAAATAGTAACAATGGGTACTTTTTAATATTAAAGTATCTTCTGTTTTTTAAAGGTTAATATATGCATTACAGGAATAATAAAAACACAAGCAAAGAACAAAGTCATCCAGTCACAAGCACCTTAGTTGGACATGTCTCTCAGGTTGTGTATGTACATACAAAACATCCCTTTTTGTGTTATTCAGAATAGAGTTTGTTTCATGCTTTTCCACACATCATGAATAAAGTCACCAATTCAAAATCCCAAAGCTACATGAGTATTTTTGAAAACCAAGAATACACTGCACCAACTCAATCTGTTAGAAAAAAAATGTAATACGTTCTTGGGTACAAAAATTTCACCGAGGACAGAAATGGCAACAGGCCTCTAGATAGATATATTGATAGAGTTACAACTAAAAGAATGCATTCCTTTAGTGCTCAAATAAAAATGAGACAAAGCAACAGAATACACTAAGCTTCTTTCTAGGAGGGATCATTACCAGATTTCTACTACTGAAATATCAGCAAGAATACATCTTCCCAGTGCATTAAAGTATTCCTCTGACACAGCCAGAAGATGCACACACACACACACCATTGTCCACATCAAAACATTAATCCTTGGGCAGGCACAGTGACACAGTGTGTAATCCCAGCAGTTCAGGAGGCTGAGGCAGAGTTCAAAGTCAGCCTCAGCAAAAGGGAAGCACTGAGAAATTCAATGAGACCCTGTCTCTAAATAAAATACAGAATAGGGCTAGGGCTGTGTTTCAGTGGTCAAGTTCCTCTGAGTTCAATATATAGTATCAAAAAACATTAATCCTTGAGCACTTGCTGCCAGCTTGTCCTGGGTGTTTCCTGCTACCCCTGTGCAGCCAGTCTGATGAAAAAGCCCTGCTACACATTGTCCAAAGACAAAACAATTCCAAGTCCAAGATGCACCTTTTCGGTCAATTATAACAAAAAGAATTTTACACATTGGCCAATTCACTAGGTCTACTATTTATAATACACTGTAACCTCAGGATATCTAGAAAGCATAGATGTTGTGAAATAAAGTATGAATTCTGTGCACAATAAACACAAGTACTTTACCAAAATATAGACCTATATATAGAGATCTATGGTTATAATCTCAAATGATCTTCCATATATGGAGAGAATAGCAAAGAGCACTTCCCCTTACCTTTCCTCTTCTCCCTCTTAGTCCAGTGACTAAGTTCAGGACTACACCTAGTTCCAAGAGGTGGATTAACAAAGGGCATTTCCAGAAGACAGTTCTTCCTAAAACTTACAAATGAATATTTATATAGAGGGCTTTTTTTTTTTTTTGCTACTTCTAACAAACTTTAAGCATTAGGACTTATCCTTTAATGCCTAGCAATATTAACTAAAATACACACAGAACACTGGCTACCTAATTCAGTTAATCTAAGGGGCACAGGTTGCTTTTCTATGTATGCTTTTTCCTTCCCTCACCATCAACTGGTGAATTTTCAACAAACTCTCCAAGACATCAAGTTCAACAATTCCATTCCCCTGAAAGGCACCAATTCCAATGTACTAACAAAAAATACACAAAGGCATTATTTTAACCCTTTACTTTTACCATGTGAAAAAAGACTAGCTGTTTCCAACAAGGACTTAAGTTTCCATGCACACATACAGTAGCATAACAAAGGCTAGACTTTGAAGGAAAAATCTCCTGTTTTTAAAGGCTAGATGTTAAAAGTGTCTTCCAAACAGGAACATTCTGGCCTAGAACCCTTCCCCTTTTCATCTTTAATCAACCCATGGGTCAGATACATACATCTGTAAAGCTTCACTTCCTAAATGGTTTTAAGAACAGTCTTTCCTATGGATTTTAACACAGTGTACTCAATGTGTTTACTTACTCTACTTTCCTTATATGCTGGTAAACTCTTTAACATCTAGATAGTCTAGATGTAAATTAGGGCTCACTTGTCCTTATATACACAATTTACACAGTAAACAACACCCACAGACATCAGGGACAATGGTCAATCTTGCTTCACAGAAAATACATTGGTATAGAGCCCTTTGCATTTTCTTATCCTTCTTCACCCTAAAACAGCACAAATATAATATGCAGTGCTCAGAGAAGTGCTTTGATCATTCCATTTCCAAAAGAAAGTTATCTCCTCATGACTTTTAACAAAAAGATCTCTACAAAATGTTTTATTTACAACCTCTACTTTTTTAATGTTTATTAATATTAACTTTTTTAGTTGTACTCGGAAACAATACTCTTATTTCACTTATTTATTTTTATGTGGTACTGAGGATCGAACCCAGGGTCTCGCACATGTGAGACAAGTGCTCTATCGCTGAATCACAACCCCAGCCCACCATTTCCACGTTTAACATATTTTGTGCACTTCTGAACATCTACAAAGACAAGATGTTTCAAATAAGTTTGTCCACTATGTATATAGTAGTGTTGAATAAATTGTGCACATGTAACAATGGTTATATAGGAGAATGTCTTCTAAGTCAGATTGTTCTGGCCTAGAATTCTTCATTTCTTCCTCTTCTTTCTCCTTTGTCACATATGATATATGCACAGTATGTAACATCACTCAGAGGTGAAGATACAGTTTCACTTCCAATAGTTATTTTCAGAAAATACCTTCCTATAAATTTTAACACAAAGTGTACACAATGTGTTAGTTTAATGTCTCTAGTTTTGTCAAACACTGGCAACCTCTTTCCCATCTAGAGTCTCACTATTATAAAATTAGGACTCCTTTGTCCAGGATATACACAATATATACTGTAAATCAAAGTTAAAAGAAATGCACCTTCCAGGGCAAGGGATGAGATGAAACTTTCTAGCACATTCTAACAAGACAGCTTGTGCAGCTTCTTTCCTCCCACCTCCCTCAGCCCAGTGAACAAGTACAGACAGTAAACTCTTCAGAGGTAGTTTAACAATTCCAAACACAGTTTATAAAAGCTATTTTCAAAAACTTTCATTCTAATACTTCTACTTTTAAATGTATTAAGCACTTCTAAATATATAGAAAAACTAGATACTCCTCCTAAGTACATGTCCTTGATGGACACAGCACTGGTAAATAAAATTGCACATGGAGTAATGGTTATAATCTGAGGCATCTTCTTGTATGACTATTTTGTCCTTGAACCTTTCCCTTCTCACTTCCTTCTCTCTATTTTCAGTTCAGTGGACAATACAGGCATATGTAAGGCCTAAAGATGGTTGAACATTTTTTTTTGTCCAAAAGTAATTTTCAGAGGACAAGCTTCCTTGTGAATTGCAACACAAAATGTATGAACTGTGCTCATTTATTTAACTAACAACTTGGTCATACACTGGCAACGACTTTATACATACAGACTAGATATTGCAAATCTGGACTCATTTGTCCACTATATAAACTATGTACACAGCTAAACAAAAAGCACATATCATAAAGCAAACTGATGTCTGAAAATGTCCACGTGTGTACACACTAACATATTACCTTTTGCAATTGTTCCCTCTCACCCCCTCCACATCACTGAATAGGTAAAGACAGTACTATACTGCTCACAGAGGTGGTTTAAGAGTTCCATTCCCAAAAGACTATTTCATATGAAGTTTAGCAAAAAGATATTTCAACGTGATATTTTACTACCTCTACGTTTAACATACATTGCACACCTCTAAACATCTAGCAGAATAGATTTTGGAGTAGAAACTCAATTTGTCCACTTTGTCCACTATGCACAGGAAAGTCTGGAATAAACTGCATACATGTAGCAATAGTTCTAATTTGAAAATGTATTCAAAACATGAGCCTTCTGGCCACTCACCCACCCAATGGGCTACAATGTTCAAAGTTAGAGAAGATAATCTTTCCAAGAATTTTAACACAAAGCATACAAAATTTGTTTACTAATTTGATTTTTGTCATACATTGGCAACCTTTTTAACATCTAGAAAAATGAGATGTAGATTAGGACTCATTTGTTCTTTCTGTACACAAAGTAAAACAAAACGCATAGACACAAGAAACAACTCTGGCCTCCTCATAAGCACATTGGCAGGGTGCTCCTGAGGACAAGCACGCTACTGTGTCCTACTCAACAGGGGGTTTGGCTATTGCCCTCTCCCCCCAAAAATTTTTTTCTTAAGATTTTTAATTAAAAGATATTACCAAATGTGTTATGTTTTACCACTTCTACTTTTAACGCAATTTGGGCATCTGAGAACAGTCTAGATGTTTTTTAAAGTACTTAGCATTGTTAACTATATATGCAGTATTGAGGAATAACATGTGCACACAATACAATGTTTGCCGTACCAATGTGTTTTGCTTATAACCAGTCTGGCACAGGACCTCCTCCTCCTTCTCAGGGTTAAAGTATCTCCATGTCCTCTATCCCACTGACCTAATGTGGACACGTGTAGTTCCTAGAGGTGGTCTAACAACTCCATTTTAAAGTCACTCCTGAAAACATTCCGGAGTTTTTGAAACAAATGGCCATTTATGAGACGTTATTTTCTTGTTCTGTCATATCTCGGCAACCTCCTGACATCTGGAATGTCCAGAAGTAGCAAAGCTTTTAAAAGCTTGGGGGCAACTTGTGAGTAGCCTTTTCCCATTATATACACAGGCCTCCTACAAAGGGGCCACTAACTCTTCCCAAAGGGAGTGCGCGTCTCCCATTGGCCACTGTACGTTTCCCTGTCCTTTAGGGTAGAAGGAAGAGGCACCGACCAAGGGTCGCCTAAGAGCTCCACCAACCTTCCTCAGGGTCTTCACTCACCTTCCAGGGCAGTTAAGGCCTTTGCCTTGTGCGACAAGGTGCAGTCCCTGGGAGCCAGCACAGAGTGGTCACCAAGGGCCCTGGTCTGCCCAGCTTTCCTGCCTAGTGCGTGGCAGAGCTCTCGGGGGTCCACTCACCTTCTTGGCCCTCAAAACCCCCGGGCGCCCTCCAGGAATTCAGAACCATGCACCTCATGCCAGGACTCTCATATGATGCCCCTCAAGCCACGCCCATCACGCTACGCCCATCACGCCACGCCCATCACGCCACGCCCATCACGCCACGCCTCTCAGGCCCTATCTGCCACCACCCAAAGTCTCCAAGCTCTTAGAAGCCGCTTTTGCTGGGAAGGGCAGGATTGTGCAAGAAGGCCTGAAGTCCACTGGGTGCTGGGTCCCACGGGTCTTTGCCACCATCAGGTCATCCAGATGGGGGTGAGTCTCGAAGCTCTTTCAAGGACTGAGCCACCCAGTGCAGGCCTGAGGAAAGTCATCTTGAGAGACTTTAAATAAAAATGAAATAATATAAAGGAAAGAAAAGAAAAAATTTCCATCACTCGTTGAAACTCCAATTTTACAAGGATGGGGAGCAAATCTTAGACACCTAGGCCTCTGGGGGACTGTTCATAGGCAAACCACAGATAGAGGTATACTAGGTGGCAAACTGCTCTTTTTCAGTAGTTTGATTTTAATTTCATGCTTTCAGGAGACACATACAATACAGATGATTCTTAAACTGAATTTAAAGTGGGCCATGTAGACATGTGCACACCAGGTCACAGACGTGTCCCAAGTGGGGAAAAACTGAGTATGGTTACTTTGTGTCCCTGTGAAATTCCCAATGACCCATCTTGCCATTATGAGCCCTGAGCAATAGGTCCCTGTGTGGTTTCCAGCTGAGCTCAAGTCTATCCACCTAAAAGCAATGGAAGAGGTTCCAATTTACAATTATTACATGTTGAATATTCCTTACCTGAAATTCTTAAGCCCAGAAGTCTTAAGAATTACAGATATTTTCCTGATTTTAGAATATTTTCTTATACACAATGAAGGGTCTTGGGGATGGGACACAAGTCTAAAAATGAAAATCAATTCTTGCATGAATATCTTATGCACATAGCCTAAAGGTAATTTTATAGGATATTTTCTAATAATTTTGTGCAAGAAACAGTATTTATGTACATTGAATCATCAGATTTGTGGTACCATATTGATGCTTAAATAGTTTTGGAATTTGGAAAATCTCAAGGTTTCAGAGAGAGAATGCTCAAACTATAGTACTGGCTAAATACCATTTGTCTTCAGTGAGCCTGTGTATGTAGAGTGTCTCATAGTGGAATTGTTGGTCAGAACAAATATTGATGAGGCCTATGAGAGAATTCCAAATATATCAGAATACTTTCCTTTATGCTGAAGCAACAGCCCAGTGTGGAGCCAATAATTAATGAACATGAATCTTGGAAGAGAAGGTAGGGGTTGAGCAAGTCTGTTTTCCAAACATTAATGGACATTTGAATCCCTATGGGCTTAGTTGTGTCCCCCAGCATTCATATGTTGAAGTCTAGTTTGTAGTACCTCAGGAAGTGACTGTATTTGGACATAAGGTCTTTAGAGAGATGATTAAGTTTAAATGACGTCAGCAGGATGGATTCTCATCCAGTATAACTTCTGTCTTTTTAAGAAGAGAAAATTGGACATAGAACAATAGAAAGGGAAGACCATGTATAGACACATCAGGAAGGCTACAAGCCTAGGAGAGAACCATGGAAAAGATCCTACCTCACAGCCTTTAGAAGGAACCCTGTGAACACCTTGATCTCAGACTTCCAGCCTCAAGAACTTTGAGAAGAGAAAATTTTGTTACCTAAGCCAGCATCTAGTCTGTGCTGCTTTGTTGTGGCAACCCTAGGAAACTTAACCATGATTCTCCTGGGCTTTTGTGAAAATGCAAGTTCTCATTTGGTAGGTCTGGGGTTTAGCCTGAGTTTTTTCACTGCACAGGATGCTAAAATAGGGGCTCTCTGATTTACCTGGTTTCTCCTATGAGATCAACAGTCTTTGCCACAAGACAAATATGAGATCTGCCATAGCTACTTAAGAGAATTAGGAGAGGCTGGGGATAGAGTTAGTGTCTGGGAAGCTGTCACTGTAATGCTGTATGTGTGAAGGCCCAGGTGATGAGGAGAAGGGAAGGTACAAGTGGAAGCCTTCTCTCTCTCTTTCTTCCTTCTGTATGAGTGGAATGAATGTAAATCTCAGAGGACTTTAAGACAGCTCCCTGGCAGGCAGTTGGCCTGTTGTGTGGTGGCAAACAGGGATACTGAAGCAATGACCTTTGCTATTTCTTCTGTTCCATCCCCAGAAGCATGCCTCCATTCCTGTTCAAAGGATCGCTCATCTCTTCCTCTTCAACAGGCAGGTATTTGATCTGCCAATTCAACAGGCAGATATTTGTCACTCCTCTCCAACTAGTTTTCCACTTACAGTGACATGTGCTACATTACTGCACATTGTGTATATGTGGGTATATACATTACATGGATATAATATAAATATAACCAATGGGTTTGAATTTTTTGAAATTAAAAGATAAACATCTGAAACAAGTTTAGAGCAAGTAATTCTTTTTAAAAATCCATGATGCTATCAGGCATTCTTACTGCTGTTTTACTATTTCCCATAAGATTACAGGGAACGGAGAGACACAAATATTTGCAGAGAATCTTGGTGTGTTTATAAGAAAAAAAAGTCTATAGACTGTGTGAGAGCTCACCATCCACTTGTATAGGAGCCTGGAGTTGGGTAATCAGTGTGTGCGGGAGGAGATGTGGTGTTGTCTGGACCTGACTTTTTCCAGATAGAAAAAAAACACATTGACAATTTCAGAGTCTAGAAAAATCCAGAAAAGATGACTAAAAAAAGTTCAATTTTTCCTTTGTTGGATAAAGAGAAAAGTATAAACTCAAAGTTTATCTTTACCGTTTAGGAATGACTGGCGCTTTTGGGGAAACCAGGGCTGACTATGTTGGAATGTGGACTTAGATATCACAGTCCAGGGGAAGCAGAACAGGACAAGATTTGGTGCTGGCCACCTTTCCTTTTCTCCACTGGGCAAATCCCATGGTGGGTTCTCTTCTCCATGTAGAGGTATGACTCCTATTCATAAGTCCTTCTCCCTTCTGAATACCTTGCATTAATTTAAATTTTAGAGGTTCAAATTCATGCAGCAGGTGGTTTGTAAATGTCAATACTGAGCATTATGTAAGGTGTAAATCAAAGAAGGTTTGGCCCATTTGGAGCATTTGGGTACTTCTGAGTGGCTCTGACAATACCTACATACCACACCTCCTAGGCTATGCCCAATAATGTGGGCATTCTCAGGAGATTCTCAGGGATTCCTGGAGCAGCAGGGCCTCTGATGAGATGCTTATAAACACTTTAGGTATAATTACACTACAACTATGTTTGTTTGAAGTTGATAGGGAACAGAGAGATGTGAGCAGTGGGATCATGACGTTAAGGGAATAATTCTATTATGTGTGTCCATGGTACCAACTTCCAAGTGCTTTATTTTTTAAAAAGCAATTTGCCTCCAGTTTTGTCTGGCCTAAGTTGTCAGAATATGTCACATTCCTCAGAATACTATCTGTTTTCTGTAGGAGAAATACAGGCAGGAAATGCTAATAAAGGTTCCCTGAAGGGGAATATTTGTGATCCTTATAAAGACCAGTTTGCAAAACTCAGGGAGATAAGGATCATTCCCCCTAACCATGACTTCTGTACTAAAGTGACCTAGAGTTGTCATGGACCAAAGTGACCTCGAGTTGTCATGGTGGGGACTTTAAAATCTGATGTCATCCTGTTTTCAGTGAAAACTCAAGAGGTGGAACTG
Organism: Marmota marmota marmota; assembly: GCF_001458135.2. NCBI lineage: Eukaryota > Metazoa > Chordata > Mammalia > Rodentia > Sciuridae > Marmota > Marmota marmota. Next base: position 2,877,186 of record NW_025999929.1, on the reverse strand, counting down.
GGTGGGATTTTTTAAACTTCCTTGGGATGGCAAGAGAAGAGTGCCACCCTTCTTTCCTGAGAGGAACCCCCTCACAAGACAGTGTATTCTTTTCCCTTTTTCTGTCCCTTCTAATGAACTCACACCTGTTACTCTGAGAGACATGTCTTAAATCTTTCTGGCACAATTGTAAGAGCTGGGGTTTGAAGAGGGGACTCTGAGACTCCCTCAGCCTCTCAGCAAGCCAGTGCCCTATAACAACATCTTTCAAAAAGAGTTCCTGTTAATCCTCACATGGTGCTGGTGATAGTTTCACATTTCTGTTTTTAATTAATGACTTGTTATCCTAGCTTTGCAGCTACTCCTTCTCATTGCTCATTAGGAACTGTGGCCGTCTTCTCTAACTTCTACTTTTTCTTCACCATTCTTGACAAATCTCTTTGTAGTGATTATCATGTCATTTATTAGTTTTGCAGGAGTTGATATGAATTTGAAGTTGCCCATCCCATGACTCCAAGTGACATGGAAGCAAATGAATGAGGCCCCCCTGACCTAGAAAGCCAAGTGAAATATAGGCTGTATCATACCCAGAAAAATCCACATCCAAAGAGTGTTAATCTCCTAAAAGCAGAGAAAATAACAGGCACAACATGGCCTCTTTTTTCCAAGGCAGCCTTTTTGTTCCCCACAAAATTCTCAAATGGCCTTCAAACAAATATAACAAAAATGGGTCCCTTCCACCAAAATATTGCCTGAAGTCATCTTCTGGATTCAGGACTATAAATTCAAATTCAAATGGACTATGAAAATGATTTCCACCATGTCCTTCTTTGCCACATTTGACATACATGTCTCATTTTTAGCATCTGAAAAATTCCTCATGTGTCTCAGTCACTTGTTGGAATTTGCTCTCTGGGTCCTCTTTATTCTCAGGGTTTTTATCTGGATGCCACACATTAGTGCCAGTTTCTGACATGCCTTCTGGATCCCCTTGGGTGAGTCATGTCTCTGCACACCTGGAACTTCCTACCAACACATTGTTTTAACAAATAGTTGGCACATATTTGAAGTCTCTGGCGCAGGCAGCAGGAAGGACAAAAGGGAGCAGTGGACCTCCTAGCTCTCTTCATGGCTCCTCCACTTTCCTCTCTGTTCCTCCTTATTTTTCATCATCTATAAATTACTTATAGACAGCTTGGATGATTACAATGATCTGTATTAGGTGCTAGACCGTAATAAATATCCTAAATATTTTCTCATATCCTTTCTATTTTAAAAAATATATTGCTGAAAATGGTGTTGTGGAGATAAAAGTTGGGTACATTTTGAAGCTTCTCCCAAGCTGGTCTCCAAAATGTTGTGCCAATTTTCACTCCCATGGACACTACCATTCACACTACTAACAGGGGCCTGACTTATTTTTTGTGAACTGAGCTGCACAGTGTCTTCTCTGGCTCTTATTTTGGACTCACAGTTCACAACCTGGTAGACAAGCCATTTATAATACAGCTTTCACTCAAAATGTACCAAGCTAGACCATGTTCCCCCTTAGACCAAATTCATTTTAGGGGACACACATTCCAAGCACTTAGAGGAGACAGGCAAGTGGATCTGGCAAAAAAAAAAAAAAAATCCACAGAACCCCAAACCTTGTAACTGAAAGTTTTTAATTCATTTTTTCTCTAATTTTTAAAACATGTTCTTAAAATTTTGTTAAGTATAATTGACATGATAAGCCTTTAAATGTATAATCTCATGAATTTCAACATTTTATTCTCCAGTAAAACCATCACCACCATCAAGATAACGAGAATTTTATTACACACAAAACATTCCTCCTTTGAAATCCCTTTGTTTAACTTTCTGTACATCACTCCACTCACATACTTTCAGAAATCATGCAACTGTCACAGGATAAGCCTCAAGAATATCCCCAGCAGGTAGGAGGGGACCTCAACTCAGCTCAGGCAGGTTCTTGACTTACACCACAGAAAGAAGTTTCAGGATCCATCAAAGACAAATGTGGGAGAACAACCTCACACGTGACTGAGTCACACTCCCTGACTGGTGCTGAGGCCTTCAGTCACAGAAATGTGGCAGAGTTTTCCCTATCCTTCTTGGGTTCAAGGGTCAGTGTCTCGTGCATGGCTGTGTCTTGCTACAGCCCCATGGGTGAAGCTATGCCACCTGTTCCTTTGTAATATAAGCCCTTGCCCTGTTTAGGATAGAATCTTCCATGGAAGTGCCTTGTGTATGTCCCCTTCTCTTACTGTGCCCTTAAGTGTGGCCTACCCAGGTGTCAGTCAATCTGCTGACAGTGGACATCATGAAGATAGACTCAGTCCCCTGAAACCTGACCCCTTGCCTCATTTGAATAGTTTCTTCTCAATAAAAGGGGTCAGTGTGTGCTCTCGCTCTCTCTCTTTCTGTGGACACTTAAGGTCACGGGAGCCAGCACAGTGACCCCAATGAAAAAGGTATTTGTGTCTCTTGTGGTTATTTCATGCAGCCCAGTTAGCCCAGTTCAACTGGAGTAACCCCTGAGCCTTTTAGTCATGAGAACAGAAACCCGGCAGACAAACAAGTAGAAAATGATTTAGGAAAGCAACAAGATTTATTCAAAGGAAGCAAACAATAGAGCAGGATACACACCCAAAGAGAGAAGGAGTATAAGTGCTCCAAACTGAGGCATGCATTGGATTTTTAGGTTCCTTCTTTTATAATTACAGAATTTTAATTATCAGGTATTTTTGTTTTCTCATTGTATTTTTATCATCACATATAAGAAATATTATTATTAGATTTTGTAATTATATATATTTTGTACTTGCATATGAGGAAAAGACCATTCTTTCTCCCCTGAATTGCAATTGCAACTTGGCCAAAAATGAATGGATCATTTATAATGGGGCTATTTCTCTGATATTTGCATTGCACTGGGACTCTGTCAGCAAGTAGGTCATAACCAGATAAGAACACTTGATCCCTTATCAGAAATGTGACCCAAAGTAAACTGCCCTTATTTTTTCAAAGCAAACACAGTCTGTTATTGTGTTATTAACAACAGAAGTTGGACTAAGACATGGTACACAGTACAACTGGTGCAGAGGCATCTAAATGGCTCAAACATCAGGTCATCATTAATCTCAGGGGCTACGATTAGAACATGTCATTCTCAGAAAAAGAAACAAATGAAGTTTGAACCCAGAAGAAGGGTGTTTTCAGTCTGCAGAACTGCTCAATCCTGAAAGAGTCTGTAGTTAATCTATCAAATATAGTTATTTCAAGTCCAGTTAAGACAGCTTAAATAGGAAATGTGAAAGAAGTAGCTTCTATAACATGTAAAGTTGGTAGAAAAAGAGACACCCACTCTAGGAAGGGCATCCCAGGTGCATGAGTGGGGAAAAGATGGGTCCATCAGTCTCTGTCTCACAGAGATGGTACAGTCAGTCATCTGACATGTTACGTAGTGGATAAATATTTTAACCCTGGGAAAATTTAGAACTCACCCAGAGATGAGGAAGTAACCAGAACTCCTGTAGTTAAAAATTTGGTGTTCAAAAACTCAGTAGTAAATTAAATACTGACCCAAATTAAAACTAGGCAAAAGCATTTGAATGGGCATTTCTTTGAGAAAGATATTTAATAGATCAATAAGAACATGAGAAGAATCTAGATATCATGATGCATCGGGGAAATACAATTGTGAAAGCTTTAGTGAAACATCTCATCATGCCCATTAGAATAGCAACAAACAGACAATATCATGAAGAAACTGAAACTCTCATTCCTAGTGGGCATTTAGATTTGTGCAGCAGTTTTGCAAATTAGTTTGGTAGTTCCACCGGAAGTTAAATACAGAGTTATCATATGAACAAGAAATTTCATACTTAGGTCTATATTCAAGGTAAATTCAAGAAAATATGTCTACACAAAAATTTTACACAAATGTTCAAAACAACATTATTCTTAACAGACAGATGATGAAAAGGACTCACTGCCTACCAATTGATGAAATTTAAAAAGGAACATATATGCACTCAATATTATTATGGATATTTTTCCAACACAAAAAGAGATAAATGCCCATACCTTGAACCAACGAGGATAAACCTTGAAAATATCAGGTTAGTAAAAGAAGGAAATAAACAAAATATCTCATATTGAATGATTCCTTATATGAAATGCTCTCAATAGGCAAATACATAGAGAAAAATATGGATTAGTCATTGCCAGAGCTTGGGGAAGAGGGAGGAGGGAATGGAGAATAATTATAAATGAGTATCCCATTTGTATTTGAAGTGATGCAAATGTTCTGGACTCAGACAGTGGTGACAGTTGTACAGTTCTGTGAATATCCTGAATTGTAGGATTTAAAGGGGTGAATATTGTTAAATCATAATTTTGAGATGGAGAAATCTCTGAAATACATGGGTTTATCAAGCTGTGCATGTTGCTAGCCTGGTCCTAGGGCAAATTCCCTAAGTCACTAGCAGCATTACCAGGTAGCAGCTAGAAATGTCCATTGGATCTAAGGATATTTTGTCATAAAAATCCTGGGAGCAGGAGGTGAATATTACTTTCATTAAGTCTACAATGGATACAGAGAAGAGGGATATGACCTGGGATAGGAAGAGAGTCAGCAGAGACATGTTTCTGTAGCCTCTTGGTTGGTTGAGTCTATAAGCACAATAAAATTTTATCAGGATGGCTTATCTTAAAAACATGGGAAAAAAATACACTGCAGTTATTTATTTTATTTGATTTTATTTTGGTTTACCTTGAAACTATCAGTTAAACTCTTATCTTTCTTTCCTCCATCCTGCTGGTAACTGTATTTAGAATGTCTCAGATTCCTTCTCTTATCAATATTATGGTATGCATATTCACCTTTTAACAAGCATTATTTATCTGTTTAATTGCTTGTTTATTCATTTATTTATTTTTGTATACAGGGAATAAAGCCAGGGACACCTAACCACTGAACTACATCCCCAGACATTTTCATTTTTTAATTGAGTCAGGGTCTTGCTAATTTGCTGAGGCTGGGTTTGAACTCTGGATCCTCCTATCTCTGTCTCCCTAGCTGCTGGGATTATAGGCATGTGCCAGAAAATATAGGTGTTATTTTAAAAATGGCATGGCATCTTCAATGAAAATTTTTTAAAGCCCTCATTCTCGGGGTCATGTAAATGGAGGGGTAGCACCTAAGAAAGTGTGCCTGATAAATGTTTTGCCTCACCCTAATTCAGGCACTCAGGAGAGAAAACTAATTTTCATTAATTTGAAAAAAGACAGTTATCGGCTTGATAACTTGAGGTCCTGAGCCATTTTGATTCAGTCTCTGTTTCTGTCACATTGCCCATGAGAAGTAGGACTGCTTATAAACCAGTTCCACAGCCTAAGCACAAGAAGTTGGAAAAGAGCTCAGCTGCTCAAATTTAGGACACCTATGTTCTCTATGAGAGTACCAGACTGGTAATACTGAGTGGTGAAGAAACTGGAAAACAAAATTTTTATTTTTATTTTTGTGATGATGGGGATTAACCCAGGACCTTGCGCATATGAGGCAAGCACACTACCACTAAATTATAATACACAGCCCATGGAAAGAACATTTTTTAAAATTTGTTTTTACATAATTATGAGTGCATAGTAAGTATGCAAAAAATTATTTAATTGTAGCAATTTCATACATGCATGTAAAGTACTCTAACTGAATCCACCCTACCTGTAACACATTCTTGTCCCCCTTATACTTTTCCCTCTCCATTACCTTCCCAATTAGTTCATCTTCAAATTTTATGTCACTTTTTATTATTCTCTAGATTTCACATATGAAAGAAAACATGAGATCCTTGTTTTTCTGAGATTTATTTTGCTTAACATGATGTTTTCAAGTTTCATCCATTTTCCTGCAAATCACATTTCCTTCCTTTTTATGGTAAATAAAACTCTACTGTACACATATACTTACTACATTTTTCTTTTGATGAATTTATCTGTTAATGGGCACCTAGGCTGATTCCATAACTTGGCTTTTGTGAACAGTGCTGGGACAAACATGGGTATGCAGCTGTGTCTGTACTATGCTGACTTTGATTCCTTCACAGGTACACAGAGAAGAGTGGTATAACTGGATCATGTGGTAGGTAGTACTACCTTTAGTTCCTGAAGAAACTCCTTACCATTTTCCATAGTGGTGGGGCTAATTTACATTCCCACCAACAGCATATAAGGGAAAGGGACACATTATGGCACCCTCATAGAGAACACAGGTGTCCTAAATCTGAATCCTTCCTTTGCATCAGGCAGGAGGCTCAGAATACAGACATATAGGACTTTCCTTCCCTAAAATCTGAGCCTGTCATTCTGTCTTTGCTTTGTGTCAGTAGGGAAGCCCAGAGTTGTAGATTTTGTATCCTTCCCCAGTTCCCACTGTGTTTTTCCCAGGGGACTTTGCAGCCTGCCTTTGGTTGTCAGTTTCAGAGCGCTTTCACTTTCAGAATCCTCTAGAAAACATGCTTTGTCCAAGTCTACCCCAATGTCTCCCTTGGTGTTCCAGTGAAAAGCAGTGGGTGACAGAGGCCAGGCTAGAGGAGCAAGAGCAAGAGGATTAGTGACCTATCCCTGGTCAAGGAGAAGTCCCAATCCCCTGCCATGATTCAGGTCACACTGGATTTCTTCCCTGAGGCAGTGACTTGCTGATTGGAAGGCAGGAATTCCCACAGCCAAACAGGCCTGATAAAAGGCCTCTGGGAGTGTAGAGGCCCCAGAGGCACAGCTGTGGATCCTGGTCCTGTGATTCAGAAGTCAGTACCAGGCTAGCAGCACTGAGACCTGAGGGAGAGACTGTGTGGAAGGTGGCAGGTGAGGACTTCTCTGTGCAGGGTCTGAAGTGACAGTGGACCAAGGCAAGTTTTAGAAACCCCAGGCCACCACTGGGAAAAGGGATGCCAGAGGCTGAGATGAAAAAAGATAATCTAAAAAAAGTCAGTGTTATTGCTGTGTTTAGAAAACAGCTTCTTGGGAGATCATGGGGGTCAGTGGTATAGAGGGATCTCGCTTAGGGCTGGTCTCAGAGAAGGGGAGAGAGAATTCAAGAAGGCAAAGACACTGCACAGCCTCCTGGCTTCTCTGCTTGCCTCTTGGCTGCCCGTGGCTGGCCCTGGACCTCACCATAGTGGGTGTTTGTGCTCCAACACCACTCCCACCTACTGGCCTTATTTTTACACCTGTCTTCTCTCCTTAGGGAGCCTTACCTTTCTCTGTGCTTTTAAAATCTCTAGTATCCAGTTCAAAACCACAGCACCCTTTATTTATCTGAGATTTCCCCCTAATTGATAGAGCTCTTGCTATTTCCTGGGCATGTTTGCAGGTGCTTAGAATCAGGATGCCAGGCAACTTTCCTGCAGAGAGCAGCCAGTCTTGTGGGTCCAACAATCAATGAGACAAGGAATTACAATAAGGAGGGATGAGTCAGGTTGGGAGGAGGTGGGAGCTCTAGACTAGGACATCAGAGGCCTCCTGATGCTGAGCCTAGGAGGGAGGAGGGAGTGATTGGAGCTTGGTGACAGGGATGGTGTAGGCAGTGTTTTAAGTTGGATATCACTCTTTTCCAAGGCTCAGAGATAATATGGGGGGCTGGGGGGATAGAGGTGGAGGCTGTGACAGAGGTGGACAGCATCAAGGGATGGGGCCAGGCAGCTGGGATGCCATTTACAAAACACATTTTCAGATTCTCGCTATGGCTACTGGAGATTTAAGGGTGAGGTCATAGGATCAAGATAGCACTTCCCTTTCAGTATTTTGTGTGTCTATCCATCTGGGTTCCTGATGGAGGGAGCCTATGTTCTGAGGCTCCCCAGCCCACTTGATTTGCATTTTAGTGAGCAGGGGCTGATGGTACTGGGGATCTCAGGGTCATGGAGGTCAGAGGCTCTGCAGAGGAAGCATGTGGTTTGTAGTAAGCACAGGATCACAGGGGCTGGAGAAGTGGAGTGGGGTAGAATGATTTGGGAGGGGGCTGAGGCAGGCTTGGACATAGTTTTGGGGGGATCTTTGAGAAATGGGAAGGAGTCAGGGATGTTTCCCAGGATCTAAGGCCCTCCCCTGGTGAGGGAGGGTCTCACTGCATAGAACTGCCCCATGGTGTTTACACTCCACTGTCTCTGGCTTCAAGCAGCACCTCCTTGCTCTGGCTTTGACTACTCACTCTTCTTTCTTTGATCTATCAACTTCTGTTCTCCTAGGCATGCTTTTCTGCTCTTCCTTTCCTAGACAGTTTGATGTTCTACAGACACCAGCCCCTTCCTCACATGTCTAATCAGCTCCCATGGCTTTCACTGATACTCAGAAATTTTCTGAATTCACAAGAAAAATGAAAGCCAAGCAGAGAGCACACACAGTGTCCTCAGCCCCATTTCATTGTGTTTCTCTGTCTTCTTTGCCCCCAGACCCTGAATCATGGATTCACTTTCAAAAGCAAATGGCACCTTTGCCATCCAGGTTTTGAAGATGCTGTGTCAAGACAGACCTTCACAAAATGTGTTTTTTTCTCCCCTGAGCATCTCCTCTGCCTTGGCCATGGTCCTCCTGGGGGCAAAGGGGAACACCAAAGACCAGATGGCTCAGGTAAGCTTTCCTGTCACTGATAAAGAGGGACTGGTCTGCAAGGCTTTTCTCCTATCCCCTCCTTGAGTTTTTTCAGAACTTTTGAGGAAGGAGGGGTGAGCCTGGACCATTTCAGGGAGGGGGTATAGGAGGAAGGGAGGGAGAGAGCTGAGGAGTTTCCTCCAGTGAGATGTTGTGGGGCTTGCTTGCAGGGGTTACTGTGTAATCTCTTTTTCATTTATAACTTTCTTGTATTTGTAAATTTTCTCTTACAATTGCTGATGTCTGTCTATGTTGGGTAGATATGTATGCTTTTTTTGAAAGGATCAAGTCTTGGACTCATTGAGCATTTGTGTTTTTCTCTAAACTCCTCAGGATTTTTTCTCGCCCTTTTCTAAAATTGTGCATTGGGAGTTTTGTTATATCATTATTTCCTTTGTAACATTAAGATAATTGATTGTGTTAAGCTATTTTTAATAAAATTATTTGGTGTAGTAATACAACGTTCATATTATTTTCTAAATTAAATAATTGTTGAGAATCATTCTTTAGAAGAGGAGAAACATTTTTAGTGTTTACCTTATTGAGAATCATCAAGGTCTGTGTGGAAGCTCTCTTCAACTGCTGCTTCTGGCATGAAGGACTTACGGATGTCTCCCCAGATACAGCCACTCCACAGCGCCCTCCTTCTGATTCAGTCTTGTCAGGGAGAGGAGCCTTCCAGTGGCACCAATATAAAAATGGACATCCTACTAAAGGCTGTGGGGCACGCCTATCATGAAAACAAAATGTGGGTTGTAGAGAGAACCTTAACCATGCAAGGACTCATTCACTTCATCAAGATGTTCCTTAAGAGCTAGATATCAAATCAGAGACTATGCGTCTGATAGAAGAAAAAGTTGGCTCCGATCTACATATTGTAGGGTCGGGCTCCAAATTCCTTCNTGAAATATGATATGTCAAGAGCTTTATAATGTTTTGAACAACCAATAAAAAAAAAGATGTTCCTTAAACTTGTGGCCTTGGAACAGTGTTCACCTATGGGAATCAGTCCTTTGCTCCTCCCCCAGATGAGGGATGTTTGGGCAGTGATGGTAAACTGGTCCTACAGTACTGCAAATCTCAGGCCTGGACATGAGCCACAGAGGAAAAACAACTTGCTACTCAAAATGGTGTTTCACAGAGGAAACGGTTCCAAGAAGATCTAATGCTTGTTGTGAAAAGAGACTTAACAGATATGAGCTACTTAGCATGTGTCCACTGTGACTCATGTTTATGCATAAGAAAATATCTGTAGAGTGAATAGACTAACAAAAATATGAGTATGTTAATACACAAATATTACTGAAAGATTGCCATTCCATTATGCCTGTTGCTCCTGCCTGTTACTACTGTTGTTCCAGATCTGCCTCCAAGGTTGAAAAGACTAAAGCTACATAAACCAGTATTACCACTTTTCAAAATGATTCAAATTGACATTGTGCCAATTTCTTTCATGGTAAAAATTAATTTAGTAAAAGGTTTCTCTTTTTGTTTTTAACTTATTCAGGAAACTTCAGTTTGTGTGGGATATAAGATGTTTACATTGTTTTCTCTTGAATTAACGTGTCAAACCAAGTCTCATTGACCTCTTAGCTGAATGCCTTATATAGTCCTGTAGAGGGCAATCCAGCTGATACAAAGGTTTGGCAATTTGGTTGTACATCTTTACCAGGTGATAAGCCTTTTCTTGTTATCTTCTGGCTAATATTTACCAAAGCAATCAGGTATGTTGACCAACTGGAAGACTGAGAAAATAAATGTTGTTAAATTTAATTATTTGGGAAATGGAAGTAATTTTACAAATTCTAGAAAAATTAGTTTTGTAGCTTTTTTCAATACTGTCATTTAAGATTGCGTCCCAAAATTGTGCTGTTCTGTCACTTATTTATACAATGTCAAAAGCTAGTGCTGAGTAATCCTAAAGATGAAAATAGACAAGATGTTAGTTATTTGATTGCTACATAGGAGAGTTATTTCTTTAGAAATTGTTTTTAATAATTAGTTAGTAGGTTAATTTCCATGTTGTTGGTATTTTATTTGTAGTGTTGTTGATTTTTTATTTCCATCACTAATGTTATTGAATATAAATTGTGTCATTTGTGTATTTCAGAGTCAAATGAAACTCTTCTTGTGATGTAATATGACACCTTTATTGTAATATAAAGTATCATATAATATACATATATTATCTTTCTCTAGTGTACTGGGTATTTTATTTTTAATTAATTTTTAATTTGTTTTAATTATACATGACAGTAGAATGTATTTATTCACTTTGATATAGCATACATAGATGGGATGTGATTTCTCATTTTTCTGAGTGTAAATGTTGTAGAATCATATTGGTTATGCAGTCACATATATACATAAAGTAATAATGTCTGTTTTATTCTACTATCTTTCCTATCCCCACATCCAATCCCCTCCCTCCCATCACTTCCCTCTACATAACCTAAGGTGACACTATTCTTCTCTAGTGCCCCCTGCCTTATTGTGAATTAGCATCTTCATATTAGAGAAAACATTCAAACTTTGATTTGTTGGGGATTGGATTGTTTTGCCTATTATGATATTCTCCAACCCCATCCATTTACTGAAAAATGCCATAATTATCTGAAATGAGAATGGAAACCCCTGCTTTTTTATGCAATCCATGAGTAATAAATTTTGTTCCCATCCTTTCACCTTCAGCCTGTGGATCTTTATCCATAAGGTGAATCTCTTGAGGACAGTGTATTGTTGGATCTTGCTTTTTAATCCAATCTGCCAATCTACATCTTTTCATTGATGAGTTTAGGCCATTAACATTCAGGATTATTATTGATATATGATTTGTGTTCCCTGTCATTTTTACTTATTTCTGGGTTTTGATTTGTTTTAGTTTCTCCTTTGGTTGAATGTTCCTTTAGTGCAGGGTACTGTTCAAGAACTGATTTATTCTTATTAATCATATTGCTCATTTTTTACTCTTATTTCCTTTTAAATATTATGATGATGATTGCATTCCTGTCCAAATTTTTGTTTGGATTTTTAGTTTTTTGAACTGCATCTTCTTTATAAATAAATAGAGGCAAGTTATTTTAATGTTTGAACTGCATTACTTTGTACATAAATAGAGGCAAGTTATTCTCTATTTCTGACAAATTTATGGTGTCTGTGGGATGCAGGACTTAACAATAGTCCCTTTTCTGAACCTATCTTGCCCCTTTCATTTTTTTCTATTGTTCATCTATAAACTATGCAGAGAGCTCTGTGTCATGCAAAACCCATATCTTTTTTACTCAGGAGTTTCATGGCCCCTCTCTCCACCTATCCCACCAGTGTCACTTCTCAGTGACAATCAACTTCCTCTCACAGGATAAATTTATGCAGTATTTGAGAAAAAAAAAAAGCTTGCAAATTCTTGTGGAGATCAAGATCAAAACTGAGAGAAATTTGTTGCTTTCCTTCATAGGCACTGTCTTTAAACACAGAGGAAGACATCCATAAGGGCTTCCAGATACTTCTGACCCAAGTGAACAACCCTGGGTCAAAGTACTTGCTTACAACAGCCAACAGGCTCTTTGGAGAGAAGACCTGTGATTTCCTCTCAGTAAGTTGAATCAGCAGAACAATAAAAGTTGTATTTAAAACACATGGAAATATACAACCCAGAAGAGAGACCCTAGAGACCAGGCAGGATAACACATTTGGGAGGCTGTAGCAAGAGGATGGAGAGTTAGAGGCCATCTTGGGCAACCTAGTGACACCCTTGTCTCAAGAACAAAATGAAAAACTGCCTTGGGACATAGCCCAGTGGTACAGCATTTGGCTAGCATGCTCAAGGCCCAGGGCTCAATCCCCAGTACTGAAAAAATGAGCAAAAACAACAACAAAAAAAAAGAACAATATTCTAGAGAACTTGAGAAACTCACAGTAAACTATTTTTAGTAAATACCCCAGTTCTACAATCATAACATATTATTTCAATTTAGGCAATGTCTCAAATTTCATTTATTATCTCTGGTTTTTCAGGGCTCAGAAAATATCTACTTACAAACTAAAATTTTTCACTATCAAGTAGCTTAAGATTTGATCATGTTTTTAATTTTAAGAAGAGCCTAAAGGTAGCATTCAGAATGATTTGAAGCTCACTGTCATTTTATTTAGCAACCTGGTCACCTGAATTATTTCTCTCCAAAGACATTTAAGGAGTCCTGTCTTCAGTTCTATCATGGGGAGCTGGAGCTGTTGTCCTTTGTTGAAGATACAGAGAAGTCCAGGGAGCATATAAACACTTGGGTCTCAAAAGAGACAAAAGGTCAGAATTATAAGTTATTTCACTTTCCTCCCACCACACCTCTGTTCTCTTCACTTCTCTCCTCTACCTCTTCTCCTCATTGCTAATGTCACTAGTGTTGCAGACCCATCAGAGCAAGGTTGCCTGGCTGAGCTTCTTGGTGCCTGTGAACCTAGTGGCTCACAGAAGATCTGATCAATGCTCAGGTTTTCAAAACCAGAGGATTAATGCTGTCTGTTTTCCCGGGGCCAGAGTGGCTGATGCAAGTGTTAACAGAAACTTGTGAGTCAGATTTCCCATATAATACTTTACATGTCACTGGCCTGTATTGTTTACACAGCAGGTGACTCTCATCTATGAGAACAGATCAATGGCCAGATCTTCCAAGTCATGCCCTTGGCCCTCCTCTTCCTGGGGGTCAGTTTGGACTTCATTTCTCCCACTTCTACATGTTAAGATGACTTCTCCTACTTCTTCTTTTCTATCTCTCATTTAAGTGCCCTTCATCAGACTTGAGAAGACTAGACTTAGTCAACTACAGAGCCTCTATCAGGGCTGATCCATTCCATGATTGAAAACACCCTGCTTATGAGGTTAAAACATACTCATTTCTGTTTAGAGTGTGACAAGTTCTAACTTTAGTCCTCAAGATCAATAATGGTTTGATATTTGAACCAACCAGGCACTTATACACCACTAGGAACATCCCTATTTCTGCTAACAAATGAGACAGTAAAAACTAGAGGTAGTACTTTCCACTATTTCTTCTTGGAATCTTTTCTTTTTGTGCCCTCTAGAGGCAGAAAATTAGCAAGGATGCTCTTAGTTCTTTGGAACCATACCACTTGATATACAGGGAAAGAAGGATGTACTTTCACCTACCCAAATCATCATCTGTTCCAAGGATTCCAGGTGCCAGGAGGATGAAATCATAATATCTTTTCTGTAGTTTCCAGAAACTCCTTCTGTCCCTGCTCTGGAGCTATTCAATTCTATCTGCCCCAGGAATATTGTCAGGTAGCTGTACAATGTTAGAACTGGGCCTGACCACAGGGCCTTAGACCTGACACTGCTCTTACCTACAACAGGTAATATCAGCTCCTACCCAGCCCCTCTCTCCTTTGCTGCTTGTCTTCTTCTCCAACCTGGTGTCAAGTTTCTGCTTTGTACCAACCTGCTTTCCTCCAGTGACATAGAAGTCTTTCACTATCTTCAACTTGGTGACTTTTCCAGTGTCTGTCATCATGAATACCACTCACAGCTAACATTTTTAACTTTTATACATATCATCCAAACTCAGCACATTTGAAAACAGAATGTTTGGATCTCTAAGACATCGTATCATGATTATTCACTAAGGATTCAGAAAAAGCAACTGATAGATTTTGTGCTTGTCTTGAAAGGTAAAATTCCAGAGTTGTTACCAGTGAACTCGATTGATGAGCAGGTCAGGCTGCTTCTTGTCAATGCCATCTACTTCCAAGGAACATGGGACAAGCCATTTGACAAATCATGCACAGAAGTAAGGCCTTTCAAAATAAACCAGGTAGGGAGAGACTTTCAAAAATTATGCTAGTCTGATGAAGAAATTAAATTAAAAAATTAACTTTGTAAATGTATAAGTGATTAATTAATAATTTCAAACTTATCTCATTTAATGAATTTTAAACTCATTGAAAAAAAAAGGCTACAAATAAGTAATACTTCCTGTGTATTATGGTTTACATCCTATTAGCACTCTAACTGCTTCTGATGAAGTCTCATACACGTATTGGTTTCATCTCATTCTGGACACAAACATCTTCCTATAGACACAAGTTGCTTATGTCAGACACAAAACAAGGTGCAAACAGGGGGTGTGACAACACACTTTCTAAATCAGAATTTAGGAACTGATTCAAACATCAAACCACTGTGGCTCAGTACTAGAGTGGTCATGTAGTATGTGCAAGTCACTGGGTTTGATTCACAGGACCACATAAAAATAAATAAAATAAAATAAAGGTATTGTGTCCAACTACAACTAAAAAATATTTTTTTTTAAAAAATCTTGCATTTGAATTATTGTTAATCATAACTTATTATAGATTCAGCATTCACCATATTGTATCATTAAACGTGAGTAGCAAAGGCCTTAGTCAACTGTGAGCTATAACTTTAATTTAAATAGATATTAGAATACTTTGCTAAATTCTCTAATCCCTTAAAATACAATGTGATGCAATAAGGAAGCTTATATGCATTAAGCTCCTCCCCTTATTTATAAGGCGTGTTTCAGATAACTATTTATTAATTTATAGCAGTGCTGGACCACAGAAGGGTTGAGAGGTTTTTGTCCCTTTTCATACTCTTTTAAATGCTGTGCTCATGTGGTCATTCCTCTCAGAGAGATAAAAGGCCAGTGCAGATGATGTGTCAGAAAGCCAATTTTAACTTCATCTATATCAGTGATGCCCAGACAAAGGTGTTGGAGCTGTCCTACGCTGGCAAGACACTGAGCATGATCATCCTGCTTCCAGATGAGAACGTGGACCTCAGTGTGGTGAGTCAGGAGGGGCTGCACTCCTTTGAACTCAGAATTTCCATGGGAAGAATTGGGTACACCCTGTGCCTTCTTTCCTAGTATTTCAAACCAGACAGCCCAAATGGCCCAGCCCTGTCCTCCTTGCTTCCTTGTGGTATGATCCCTATTGCAAGAGAGTCAACCATCCTCTCAATGGTGGCAGTGGAAAGGGATGACCTAAAGGGTCTCTGTGAGCAGAGCAGCTCCCATGGGCTTTCCCTCTCTCCAGGTCCCTAACTGTGAGGATGAGTTTCCACAAACAGTGCCACATTCCACCTTAGACAGATGTCCCTGTCCTGGAGAGGCTCACACTGAGAGCCCTTCCTTTTCCCAGTCTCTTTGGCTTGCCAGCAATGGTTCATTGTGTTAAAACTAAACCTCATTCAAACCAATAAATACCATTAGAAAAGCACCACTGACTCAGCATAGATGCTTTTCACAAATAAACATGGTTTGCTAGTGGATGGATAAGGAGGGACAGCCACAGTCTTCCTGCAGGGAAATCACATATGGGATAGCACGTGGGGTGGTGGACAAGTCAGAGCTCTCATAAGCTTCTGGGCAGCTGAAGGAGCTACCCATCCTGTGTGGGCAACCAACATGGAATGCTCAAGGAAATGTCTGTGTGTCTATAGATATGTGCCATAGTCTGAATATGAACTTGTGATTCTGGTCTTTCAGGTGGAAAAAAATCTTACTTTTGAGAAATTCACAGCATGGACCAAGGCAGCCTCTTTGCAGAATATTGAAGTAAAAGGTCTCTTTCCAAGATTTAAACTGCAGGGGGATTACAACATGGAGTCTGTGCTTCAGCGTTTGGGAATGGTTGATGCCTTCCAACAAGGCCAGGCTAACTTGTCTGCAATGTCAACTGAGACAGACCTGTGTCTATCCAAAGTTGTGCACAAGAGTGTCATGGAGGTGAATGAAGAAGGCACTGAGGCTGCAGCAGCTATAGATATTGACACAATCTTTGACTGTATATCATGTGCACCAACATTCCATGCTGACCACCCCTTTCTCTTCTTCATCAGGCATAACAGAACCAACACTCTTCTGTTCTGTGGCAGGTTCTCATGTCCCTAAGGGTTGTACTTCCCCACCATGGAGAATTTCCCTCTTTCCATGTCCCCCAATTCCCTTTACAGTTCACAAGGATGGGCCTTTAGGTGAACACCAAGTAGAAAAATGAGGGCAGCGTCCTAAGCCTTCTGAACCACTTGCCACTGTGATCTCGATGCACCACACTGAGCTGTCCCCATACTGCCCACTCATTTGTACCACAGAACTAGGTCATGGCCAATAGACTGTCCTGATTCCCTGTTGTACTTAGGATGCGTGCAGTACAGAGGCCATATGATAGCTTGCAAACTTTCCCTTAGATGGGCCCAAACACATTTCCCACTCATTCCACATGCATTTCCTCCTTTCCTGGAACTTCAAACTTGTCACACACCTGCCTTAGCCTGAATGCCTCAATAATAATAAATGCTGGTATATACTGTTACTACCATTCTAGTTTAAAGAGAAACAACAAATTTTAGTCTGGAGGTTGTCTCAGTGGTAGAGCACTTGTCTAGCATGTGTGAGGCACTGGGTTAAACCCTCGACACCACATAAAAATTAGTATAAATAAAATAAAGATGTTGTGTCTATCTACAACTAAAAAATAAATTCTGTTCAAATGTCATCTTCTTCAAGATGTTTTCCCATTCTCCATAATCAGATGTACATCTTTGAACTTTCACAATAACTGCCCATGATAGTTGCATTGCTTATTTATTAATCATTTTTATTATTAGTCTTTTGACTAGACCTTAAAATCTTTAAGATTTGTGATTATATTCTACATGCTTTAGTGCAGTAATAAACAATTTGATCATATATGATCTCTGTAGTATGGATACAACTAAATACAGAATAGCAACTTTGCCCATTGCTAATAAAACAAAGAGACAGCATATAGGCAGAAACAGGTCAGTTATTAGCTTCACAATTTGCCTAGAAATGATCTATAAATGCATTTTCCACTGGCTACTTACCATAAAGTGTAAAGAGAGCATTAAAGAAAATTTATTTGTTGGTTCCTATCATATGAAAGATGCTATATTCTATTTTAGCAGGGCCAGCATATGGAAAATAAGGAAATTAAATGTTATTACAAAAATGAAGGAGTTATGAGATTCTGGTTAAAGAGAATACCAAATGAGAATAACATATATGTAAAGAATCCAAAACAAAAAAGCAGTTGTTATTAAAGTGCTCTAAGTGCATGTATGCATATAGGGTTTTTTCCCGTGTTTATTTTTAAACAATGGAAGTGTCAAAAATTAGGGTCAACTGTGTTAGACTAAATTACATTATTGTATAGACTGTATGGAATACAACTGTATTATACTTATCATAGAGAAGCATAATTTGCATCATATTATGGCAGTTTATACTCTATGAAAACCTTCCAGGGTCCCTTTATATTGAAATATCCTATAAACAACTAGACCACCAGATGATGATTGTACAATAGTAAGTGTTTTATTGAATAAAACTAAAGAGATATTTTGAATAATAATTTTAAAAAGGAAAAGAAAATGTAAAATGGTACTTAGAGCTCTTGCTTTCTAAGTACAAAATCCCCTGCCCAATTCAAGGCATCTTAATCTCCATCAAGAACAACAACAACAAAATAAGTTTTGTAGTGCTGTTAAATCTATCATTATGAATACAACTGGTGCAAATTGGTCAAACAGAGTCAACAAACACATGAGTATTTGGGGAACATTCCATATTCAAATGACAACAGTCATATAAACAAATGACCTAATTTTTATTCAACTCTCATTTTATAAATCAAAAAGCATATATTACCATATTATTCTGTCTCATAAGTAGAATTTGCTGTAAGTAAAGAGGGGCACTCACCTCTCACAAATGAGTTAATTTAAATTTGTTGGTAAGATAAAATTCAGAATGCCTAAAATTAGCCAGGAGCAGTGGCTCACACCTGTAATCCCAGTGGCTCCAGAGAATGAGGCAGGAGGATTTTGTGTTCAAAGTCAGACACAGCAAAAGCAAGGCACTAAACATCTCAGTGAGATCCTGTCTCAAATAAAAAAGTAGGGCTGGGGATATGGCTCAGTGGCCAAGTGCCATTGAGTTCACTCCCCGGTAACCCCACACACAAAAAATAAATAAATAAGTTAATAAAATGTCTAAAATTGTTAATATTTTTCCCCAAGTTTCTGGCCATTCAGGATTATATTTATCTCTGTTAGGTGTTTAAGATGGAATGTCCATTGCTTTCTGTTTTAAGTACAATATCAACTTTTAGGTTTGACAAAGAAATAAGGTGTTAACTATGCTGGTCTGATATCTTGGTTTTCATGAGTAATCAAAAAATGGGTAAATTAGGTAAATATAAGAAGGTAAAAGTTTATAAATGGAGATAAAACATGTGAATCATTTATACATTACAACAATAACAAATCAATTGCTAAATATAAATTCAAGTAGTCTTAGCTTCCTGATAAAAATATCTATTAAGTGTATTTTTATAAATGATTGGTATGTAGGAAAACAACTTACTTTTGCTCTTCCCTGGATATTTAGTTAAAAATAAAGCTTTAATGAGTACAGTGACACCTACCTGTAATCCAAGTGGCTAGGGAAGCTGAGGCAGGAGGATTGCAAGTTCAAAGCCAGCCTCAGCAATTTAGCAAAGACCTCAGCAACTTCCTGAGATCTTGTCTCTAAATAAAATATAAAAAGTACTGGGATGTATGGCTCAGTGGTTGAGTGTCCTTGGGTTCAATTAAAAAGGGCTTTTAAGAGTTAATGTTCAAATTAGCTTGTGCAGTTCTATACAGAAAGAAAGAGAAAGGGAGAAAGACCCTAACGTGTATTTTGATGAAAAATTGAAAAATGTAGTCTTGTATCTTATTAAAAAGAAGTAATTTGTCTAAATTTTAAAGATTTATATGGTTTGTTTCAACCTGTAAATTTAAATTTAAGAAAGAAAAAGGCAGAACAAACTTTTTATCTTATTTCAAATAAAAAGTTGAGGGGAAAAAGAGACAAAGAAAGTTAAAAGGATGAGGATATGTCTTTTAGAGAATGTTTTTGAATGAGGAAAATTTTTGTATGTAAATTATGATGTTTGTCCTAAAGTAAAATAACTGAGTTGTTTCAAAATGGGAAGAAAGATAGGCCAAAAGCTCAAAAGCTAAAGGCTTAAACAAGTTGCAGAGAGTCTAAGCAGGTTGCAGGTTTGTGAAGGACCGATGTCCTAAAAGGAAATGTATGTGTAATTATGCTGTCTATAATCAAGAGGAATTATTTGCAGGGTTTTCAAAAATAAAAATTTAATCCACTGGATGCAAAACCAGGACATAGGTTTTGATGTTTTGTTTTTTTTTAAATTTGTTTTGTTCTGTTAACAGGATTTTTGTTTGACCTGAGGTGCACTTAACCCCTGAGCCACATGCCCAGCCAACATTAGCCTTCAGGCTATAGAGAGAACTCAAAAAACTTAACAACAAGAAAAAAATAACCCCATCAATAAATGGTCTAAGGAACTGAACAGAAATTTCACAGAAGAAATACAATCAATCAGCAACTGTATGCAAAAATGTTCAACATCTCTAGCAATTAGAGTAATCAAATCAAAACTACTCTAAGATTTCATCTCACTCTAGTTAGAATGTCAATTATGAAGAACATAAGCAACAATAAATGTTGGCAAGGATGTGGGGGAAAAGGTACACTCATACATTGCTGATGGGACTGCAAATTGGTGCATCCATTATGGAAAGCAAAATAGATATTCCTCAGAAAACCATTAATTGATCCAGCTATCGTACTCCTGGGTCTATACCTAAAAGTCTTAAAATCAGCATACTACAGTGATGCAGCCACATCAATGTTTATAACAACTCAATTCATAATAGCTAAATTATGGAATGAACCTAGGTACCCTTCAATAGATGACTGGATGAAGAAAGTGTGGTATATATACTCAATGGAATATTAGTCTTAAAGAAGAAGAAAATTATTCCATCTGTGGGTAAATGGATAGAACAGGAGAATATACTAAATAAATAAGCCAATCCCCCAAAACCAAAGGCTGAATGTTTTCTCTGATATGTGAATGCTAATTCACAATGGGGTGAGGGGGCTGGGGAAGAATAGAGGTACTTCAGATTAGGCAGATGGCAGTGAATGGAGGGGGAGTGGGATGGGGGAAGGAAGGATAGCAGAATGAATCAGACACTAAAAACCTATGTGCATATATGAGTACACAACCAGTGTGAGCCACATCATGTACAACCAGAAGAACGAGAAGTTATACTCAATTTATGTATGATGTGTCAAAACGAATTCTACTGTCAAGTATAATCAATTAGAACAAATTAAAAAAGAGAGAGAGCAATCTAATCAGATTAAAATTCTAAAATAAACTATGACCAAAATGTGGGGTTGAATAGGATGTTATCATATGCCCAACAGAGAAAATGGGATCTTTCGTGATGGGGTGAGGATGGGTGGTGGTTGAGACACCTGGGAATCTGCAGACATGGGAGTCAAAGGGTCAGACAGGTGTCTAGCTTGGGGGTAAAGTGTCATTTCTGCAACAGTAATTGAGAAGAGGCAAGTTATGGTTAGGAGGTTTCTGACTAGAGACTTAACCTATAACTCTCTCCCCTTAGTCTCTGCTAAGAAAGTATTTGGAGTTTTTTGAAAGAAGAAAACTCACAGACAGTGTGATGAGAATAATTCTGGGATTGTAAGAAATTATAGAGGCCACAATTATGTAAATGTAGGCTGCCAGCTGTCCTAGATGTTAGCTTTTCTTAATCCATAAGAGGGTGACACTTTCAGATACAGAGACTATTTCACAATCATCATAATGTACTTGATGGACCTCTACAATCCCTGTCTGTTTATTACCAACAGATGCAAGCTTAAGATGCAGGCTCAAGCAATCATTAGGGCACATTGCTATGCTCTGTAATTTAGTTGTGGTCCCTAATCTTTTACAATTTAGAGTCTTAGAAAAGCCATCTTGACAATAAATACAGATTATTTAAAGATCTCTAAATATCTGCACAGATTGAGAGGCTAAATGAAAACACTCTTGAATTGGGTGTCCTAAAACCATGTAGTCCCAGCTATGTAGGGGAACTGAGGCAAGAAGATCACGTGAGCATAGGAGTTGGAGAGCAAATTACATCCTGTCTCAAAAAAAATATTTTTGTTTGTTTGTTTTTATTGGTTGCTCAAAACATTACAATGATCTTGACATATCATATTTCATACATTTGATTCAAGTGGGGTATGAATTCTTATTTTTACCACATGTACAGATTGCAGGATCACATTGGTTATACATCCACATTTATACATACTGCCACACTAGTGTCTGTTATATTCTGCTGCCTTTCCTATCCCCTTCCTATCCCCCCTCCCCTTCCCTCCCTTCCCCTCCCATCTTCTCTCTCTACCCCATCTACTGTAATTCATTTCTCTCTCTTTTTTCCCCCTTTCCCCTCACATTCTCTTCTAGTAATTTTGTATAACAATGAGGGTCTCCTTCCATTTTCCATGCAATTCCCCTTCTTTTTCCCATTCCCTCCCACCTCTTCTCCCTGCTTAATGGTGATCTTCTTCTCATGCTCTTCCTCCCTACTCTGTTTTGAGTCACTCTCCTTATATCAGAGAAGACATTCATCATTTGTTTTTTAGGGATTGGCTAACTTTACTTAGCATAATCTGCTTTAATGCCATCCATTTCCCTGCAAATGCCATGATTTTGTTATTTTTTAGTGCTGAGTAATATTCCATTATGTATAAATGCCACATTTTTTTATCCATTCATCTATTGACGGGCATCTAGGTTGGTTCCACAGTCTAGCTATTGTGAATTGTGCTGCTATGAACATTGATGTAGCTGTATCCCTATAGTACGCTCTTTTTAGGTCCTTGGGGAATAGTCCAAAAAGGGGAATAACTGGGTCGAATGGTGGTTCCATTTCCAGCTTTCCAAGGAATCTCCATACTGCTTTCCAAATTGGCCGCATCAATTTGCAGTCCCACCAGCAATGTACAAGTGTACCCTTTTCCCCACATCCTCGCCAGCACTTGTTGTTGTTTGACTTCATAATGGCTGCCATTCTTATTGGAGTGAGATGGTATCTTAGAGTGGTTTTAATTTGCATTTCTCTGATTACTAGAGAAGGACATACCATCAATCAACAAGTACATGAAAAAATGCTCACCATCTCTAGCAATCAAAAAAAAATTTTAGCACTTATACATTGTAATTGAAAGGCTGATACTTTATTTCAGAGAGAAAATTCACTAATAACAGCCATGCTCAATACTATCTCCTTGGAGAACTCTCCTGATCAGAATGAACCAACCAACAAGGGTTATTTTAGCACTTTTCATGGTATGCTTCATATTTCCAGCAAATTACCAGGATCCAAAAAAGACACCAAGATGAATAAGAAGTGGGTCTGTCCTTAAGGAGCTTATGGTCAGTCTCTGCAACTTTCAGACAGGAACACCAATGGTAACTCAAGGAAGTATGTTATAAGTGTTAAAGGAGGTGCCAGATAAAGCAACTAAGGGTCAAGAATGTAAATCAGGATAGCTCTCAATAAGGTCAAGATGCAAATGAAACAGGCCTTTGATAGGGAACTTAGGGGGTCAGCAGGTGTCAGGAGGTACACATGGTAGAAACAAGCATTCTAGGGAAGAGATGTCAACAGTTCTGCTTCACTAGAAAAGTGTTTCTAAGTCACAGCATCATTTTTGATATTTTAGGTCAGATCATCTTTTGTTATAGGCAAAGTCGAACATGCTGAGGATTTGGAGCAAAATCCTGACCTCCACCCAATAGATGTCGGTGCCACATCTGCTCCCAATCATGACAACCAAGAACATGTCCAGAAACTGCCAAGACTCCCCTAGGGTGGGGGGCAAAATCACCTTGGACAAGAACTACTGATACAGAATATATGCAAGCACATAGACACATACATACAAGGTTACACCCATATACACATGCATGCATATATGTGTGTTTCAGGAAAACCCACTCCCGGTGTATGACAATAGGCTACCAAAGGTGGAAGATGCCATGAGAACAAAGAGGTAGACAGATCCTGGGTTGCATTAAAGGCAATTTATTAAGGATTCATGGACAGGAGCACATTTGGGGAAGCAGAGGTGCAGGAGAATCCCTGCACCCCAAGGCAGGAGGAAGGGGGAATGCTAAGCTAGATAAAGAGGGGCCATGACCACTGGATTGTACCTGACTTTTCTCAAAAACTATTAAAATACCCAACATCATTTAAGAAATAATCCAGGCATCAGAGGCCAGAACCATATGCTCAGCTATCTTAATGATGTGGTTTGTCCTGTAGGGTCTGGGATGCATGCCAGGGTCACCTGATAGCAAAATGGTAGTTATATTAAGGTGAATATAGTCAAGTGAAGCTAGATCCCTATAACACATATGCATATATATAAACATAAAATGCAAAAATGTATAGCAGCAGAGAGAGATAGTGAGGGGGCCTCAACTGATAGTGTCAGTGGAATGGCAAAGAAAAAGTGATGCAGAGAGATTTTAAGAGCAGCTTTGTTGAGGTGCATTAGCACATAAGATATTACACATATTTAATGTATAAAATTGGCTGATTTTTGACACATTTTTTACACATTGTTTCATTTTACACCTGAGAAATCAATGTTACAGTCAAAATAGTGAATATACACACAAGCCCCCAAATTTCTTCATTTCCCTTTATAATCCCTTCATCCTTCTCTCCAGACCAATCCTCAAGCATTCATTGATCTTTCTGTCACTGCAGATTGGTTTGCAATTATTGGAATTTTATATGGTTAAATCATACAATGTCATTCTTTTGGGCGGGGGGGAACTGGCTTCTTTAACTCAGCCATATGCTATCATTTGAATGTCTATTCCAACATTCATATTAATTTTTTTTCTATTTTTGATATGGGATTGAACCCAAGGGCACTTTATCACTGAGCCATATCTTAGCCCTTTTTAATTTTTGTTTTGAAACAGGATTTCACTAAGTTGCTTAGAGCCTCATCAAATTGCTTAAGGCCTTGCTAAATTGGTGAAGCTGTCTTGAATTTGCGATCCACTTGCCTCAGCCTTTGAAGCTGCTGGGATTACAAACCTGTGGCAACAACCCTGCTGTCATATTGAAATTGAACTACATTTGTAGCTGTGTTAAGATGTGGGGTCTTTAAGAGGCCATGGCTATGCTCTCATGAATGGATAAATGCTATCAGTGTGGGAGTAGGCTCCTGATAAAAGGGTAAATTCAGGATCCTTCCTGTCTGCTGTGCTCACTTGCCCTTAGTCATATTATGATGCAGCAGGAATGCCCTCACCAGAAGCCAGCAGCATGCTCTTGAACCTCCCACTCCCAGAACTGTGAGCCAAGAAGACTTGTATTGTTTACCAATTACCCAATGTGTGTTGCCATGATATAGCGACAGGAAATGGACTAAGATACTTTATTTTGTGATGCATCCTTCTTACTGAGTATATCAATAATCAACTATTTATTTTTTGTTGAGTATTATTGTGCCACATGATATATCAGTTTGTTTATTCCTTTGTCTGCTGATTGACCTTCACTCACCTATTAATCAATTCTGTTCAATTTTTTGCTATTACAGGTAAAACTTATGAACTATTCTCTACAAATCTTTGGTTAAGCATATGCGTTTCTTTCTAGTACATAGCTAAACGGTGTATTTTTCAACATTTTAGGAAATTGTTTTCAAAGTAGTTAGTGTACTAGTTTACATTTCCACCAGCTGTGTGGACAATCATTTTCATTTTAATCATTGGATTAAATGACTAATGATGTTGAACATTTTTTGGTATCTTTGTCTTTTTCTCCTTGTAGGGCCTGTTCACATCTTTCTTCCCACTTCACAAATTTGGGGTGTTTGTCTTCCTACTATGTAATATGTTTCATATACTAGGAAAAATGTCCTTTTTCAAATATATAATATACAAATATTTTGCCCTGGCCTATGGCTTGGTTTTGAAAAGCAAAGAGTGTTTGTTTTGTTTTAATAAAACCCAATGTATTGTGCTTTATGCCATAATAAAAATATATTTAACGAATTGAATGTTACTCAATTTTCTTTTTGATATTTGTATTTATGCTTTACTTTTTTTTTTTTTTTGGTGCTGGGGATTGAAAAAAAGGGATCCTGAATTTACCCTTTTACATGGAGGCAAGCACTCTACCAACTGAACAATATTCCCAGTTCCCTGGATCTATGCTTTCTTTTGTAGTAAATTCACAAATGGAATAAACATTGAGATTCACATTTTTGCATATTCATGTCCAGTTGTCTGATGGCTATTTGTTGAAGAGAATATATTGCTCCATAGAATGGTCTTAGCACATTTGTTTTAAAGTAATGCATTGTACATGTGTGGGTCTATATCTGGACTCTCTATTCTCTTCCACATGTCTATATGATATAGACACGTTTGTAAATATCTATATATCTTCTTAATTTCAGTACCACATGATCGTGATTACTGGAGCTTTAAAATGTCTTAAAATAATGTAGTTTAAAGCTTTCAACTTTTTCCTTATTTTCTAAGTTGCTTAAATAGATTTATACTAGGTCCTTTGCATTTCCATGTAAATTTTAGAATGAGCTTCTAGATTTCGATAAAAAGGCTGCTGAGATTTTGATTGGAATTACATTCACCAATAGATTAATTTAGGGAGAATTGACATGTTAACAATATTGAACCTTCCATCCATGAGTACATTCTCATCTTTTCTTTTGTTTTATGTCCTTTCTCTGAGCTATGATTGTAGTTTTCAGTGTACAGGTCTTATATATATTTCACCAAATGTATTTCTAAGTATTTCACACTAATTCTAGTGAAAGTGATTTTTAAAAAATATTTTCAGTTTCTAATTATTCATTATGATATATAGTTGGTGGTTTTGCATACTGTAGCCTTTACTGAAATTTTGTTAAATATTAGTTTCAGTAGCTTCTTACATATTTCTTAGAATTTTCTACATAGATGGTCATGTTGTCCATGAAAAAAGACAATTTTCATTTCTGTTGCACAATTGGATGTCTTTAATTTCTTTTTTCTTGCTTCATTGCATTGGCTAAAAGTTCCAGTACAATACTGAATAGAAGTTATGAGAACAAAAATCCCTGCTTTGGTCTTATTTATAGATTTGAAACTATTCAGCTTTTAACCATTAAATATGTTAGCTGCAGGGTTTTTGTTGTCTTTTGCTTTGCTTTTTGTAGATGTTCTTTATTGGGTTGAGGAAGTAGTTTTCTGAGGATTGTGCATTATTACAAATCGATGTTCAATTTTTTAATGTTTTTCTGTACCTATTGAGATCATCATATTAAGATGACCATAAACATAGTATTTTCATGTTAGAATTAAATTGATTGTTTTTTAAATTGTGCTCAGCATGATGGTGCATGCCTATGAACCCAGCTCCTCAGGAGACTGAGGCAGGAGGATCACAAGTTGGAGGCCAACTTGAGCAACTTAGCAAGAACGTATCTGAATATAAAATAAAAACTGCTCAGAAAATACTTTTCTAATATTCATAAGGCCCTAGGTTTAATTCTTAATATCACAGCATATAAGGAGAAAAAACTCATTCCAACTCACTGAATCCCTCATTTGTGTAAGGCAGGGACTCATAATACAGACTTATAGGACTTTCCTCCCCTAAAATCTCAGCCTGTCATTCTGCCTTTACTTTCTGAAAGTAGGAAAGCCCAGAGTTCTAGCTTCTATGCTCTGCCCCAGCCCCTATTGTGTTTTCCCAGCCAATGCCCCAATGGATCTTGCAAGTCTGCCTTTGGTTGTCAGTTTCAGAGCACTTTTCAGTTTACAAATCTTTGTACACACCATGTGGTGCCCAACAAGAGTGGCCTCACAATGAGCAGAATACATGGTGTTCCAGTGTATTCTGCTCATTGGAAAAGGCAAAAAAAGTGGAGTGAGCAGGTGATAGTGACCCATCCCTGGGCAGAGAGGAGATCCTTTCCCTGCCTTGACCCAGATCACACTGAATGTCCTCCCTGGGGCAGTGCCCTGCAGACTGGAAATCCTATAGCCAAACAGGGCTCATAAAAGGTCTCTGGGAGTGCAGACCCCAGAGTGAACCTAGAGAGGCACAGCTGCAGGCTCCTGTTCCTGTGATTCAGAGGTCAGCACCCAGGCTAACAGCATTGAGACCTGAGATAGGGGCTGTGTGGAAGGTGGCAAGTAAGGGCTTCTCTGCACAGGGCCAGGAGTGGCAGGGCACCAAGAGAGGCAAGTTTTGGAAATCCCAGGCTGCCATTGGAAAATGGGATGCTAGGACCAGAAACTGCACAAGGAATGGCACAGAAAGGCACCGGTCTCTATGTTCCCTTAGGAGTTTGTGTAGAAATGTGAGATTGGGCAGGTAGGACACAAGGGGAGGAGATGTGATTGGAAAGTTTGGTTTATTAAGAAAGGGTGCCCACAGAGTTGCTCAAAGGGGCTAAGGCCTGAAGGAGCTCTAGGGGCTGTCCAAATTTGGGTGAGGGCCAACAGCAGGAGATTGGGTCAGGAGAGCCTGAGTTCAATAGCAAGTTTAGTGAGATGATCCTTGAGAATGCCATTAGGCCTCTCAACCTTACTGGAGGATTGGGGTTGGTAGGTGATATGGAGCCTCCAAGTGATGTTAAGGCCTTTGGAGACTAGTTGAATAACCTGAGAAGTGAAGGCCTGACCATTGTCTGACTGGATGGAGGTGGGAACTCTGAACCTGGGAATGATCTGCTCAATGAGGATGGAGGCAATGGTGTTAGCAGTTTACCTGGATATAGGGAAGGCTTCTATCCAACCTGAAAAAAGTATCAACCAAAGCAAGTAGGTAGTGAAGCTTTTTGTGCCTAAGCATGTGAGTGAAGATGATCTGCCAGTCTTTGCCTGGGTGGTGGCTCCAACTGATGCATGGTAAGTTTAGGTTTGATGTTTCCTTGTGGGGATACTGTAGAGCAGACAGAACAAGCAAAGTGGACCTGCAGAGGAGTAGTTCTCATTCTTAGGAAGTGAAAGAGGGGTTGTAAAAACTGTAAAAGTGGTCATGGAGTGTTTTAGGTGGGGGCAGAGTCTCTGGAGCTGGAGGAGTTGGTCATGAGTCATAGGTCTCCGTCTTGGGCATCAGGGGCTGGCAGTCTTAAAGAAGTAGTTATTGACTGGTTGGTGAATTTGTGTAGCTGATCTTGTAGGAACTTCTGTAGGCAATTTAATAGACATGGTCCTATTAGGAGAAACATAAAGAGGACTAATAGGGGTCCTGTGAGGGGGAGGAGCCAAGGCCATACTTGTCTGAACATTCTCCATGGAGACTGTTGGCCTAGTTGCTGTTTCCTCTTTTCTAGCTGTTCTTGTTCTTCATTACTCCCAGGAATGACTGTATTTTGGTTTAACTGTTTTTGCTAGGTGTTTAAGATCAAGCTGGCCAAAACTGACTTTGCCTCTATCTATTGTTAAGAGTCAACCGAGTTCCCATAGAGGTCACACATGGGGGAACTTGATGCAGGTTCTTAGTTCTGATAGTGCCGTTTGCAGTAGGATGGGTCCAGGTCTTGCTTGACCATGTGGCTTCCCTTAGAAGCATCAGGGATGTCTCCTTTCTCCAGTGACCCTCCTATTCACAGCAAGTGCACTGATTAACTTTTCATTCTCCAGTGGTCTCATTAATCTCCCTGATTGGGAGGTTATGTGGCCCAGAGTTACAAAGCTCTTTAGAGAAGTTCCCTGTTCCCTGGTATTCAGACTGACTCAGAGGATAAGAGCCAAATATTGGCTTTCTTGGCCATTTTAATTTAACTTTAATTTTAAGTTTTGTTTTTAAACATCTAGCAAGTCAGTCTCACCAGCCTTAAAATAAGAATACTGGGCTTTAGAGTACTGGGCTGTAGAGCAGACAGAACAAGCAAAGTGGACCTGCTGAAGTCTGGCCTACTTTGGAGTCATACTGACATGTAGTAAGATGGGAGGAAGAGCCTTATCTCAGGTAAGGCGGGGCTCTTTATGAATGTTAGGTAAAGTGTTCTAGTATTGAAACTGATCTTTGCTTCTTAAATATTATTTTATAAAGTTTACATATATACTTTTTCAAGGTAACATGAATATTAGCTAACACAATATGATATCACATTTAAATTGTACCCCAGTGTATAGAACTTTATATTAATCTTATTGATAATAGGTCCAGTTATAAAACATTAAATGATATAAGTAAATCTCCAGTATGTTATTCTTATAAGCCTAAAATTACCATGCAACTTTAGTTTGGAGAACACCATCTTGATATAATGCTCTTTTAAAGTTTGAACCTTAAAGACTTTTATACCTGGAAAATATGAACATTTTTAACATACTGTGGTTCAGTAATAGAACCACAATTACATTGATGTTTTTATATTAATAAAGTTTAGCTCTTAAAGAAATAACATATTACAATATTGATAAATAACAGTTGTTGTTTAACCACAGTTGTATAATCCTTAATTCCTTCAAGATTACTTGCTCATAAAACTTACATATATAGCCAACGTACACAGACCTTCTTTATCACTTACTTAAACCCTATTATTTACTTAATCATATAGACTTTCTTATCCAGAAACACCTTTTATCCTTTCTATTAAATCCATACCTAGAACCTTCTAATTTCTCTTTTCCATCTGTTAACCCTTCTTTATTCACATTTTGAAACAATCCTTGTAAATATCTGAACTTAGACAAATTATTCCATCTTGATAAGAAAAATTTTGTTATTTACACTATATAGTTAATCACATCTGTTTTCCATTTCATCAAAACCTAAACAATGTTTAAGTATATAATATTATACTGTTGTAGGGATGAACAAGGCAAGGCACCTAAGATAGCACCAAAGATAGGAAAACAGTTTTATTTGGTTGCAGCCAGATTCAGAGGGCACACTTCTGCTGTAATCAACTACCCCAAGTTCAGGTAGTTTCAGAATTTTATATCCAGCATGTAAGGGGAGGGGCTCAGAAGTTCACCATCTACAGAAGTTCACATAAAAGCAGTTGTTTTTTTCCTCTGTTCTGGGCAAGTTAACTCCTTAAGGACACTTGAGAAGTGAAGAGCTTCTTTCCCCTTTCTTTTCTACCACCACCAGCTGTTACCATGGAGCCCAGTTAGTAACTCCTCTTATCTTTGAAATGTAGACATCTCTGTGAAGCCCCAGCTCAAGGCCAGAGGCCTTGTTTACATATTTTTGTGAAAAACTAGTAAGGGTTTATCTAGCATATGGAGAGCTGATATTTTTTCTAGCCAGTGGCCAAGTAAAACAGGACAACATGAAAACAGGAAGTTTATCTACATTAAACTTTTTTTAGAGACTTTTTTGCTGACAGTCCTAAAATCAGCCATGGTGAATATTGCTGGAGAAGTTCAGTTAAGACTTTTCTGTGGGCCTGGGTAGGGAGGGGGAAGACGGGAAGGTGGGGATGAGAGCAGCTTGAGTGGACCTGAGAATGAGAAAGGAGATGTAAAAGAGTACTGGGAAAGGGGTTTGGGATTTTCCCTAGCAAAGAGAACTTGAGCAGTAGAACAGGTAGAGCAGAGGAGAGGATGGGAGTGAATATCCCAAAAAGCCTGTAAAGGACTTTAAATTTTTAGTAATCTTGTTTTCAGTGATGACAAAGCAACTTCAAATTTCACCAGATCTTGGATAGGGGTCTGAGGGCTCTCCTCAGCTCATTTGAGCTTTGGGTTAGCTGGTAAGAGGGCCTGGTGGGTCCAGGTGTGGGCAATGATAGGAAAAGAGAGGAGTGAGTGGGTGGAGGGATACCATTAGTACCTGCTACCTCACGCAAGGGGGCAACCGTCTGAGGAAGGACTGTGGTTTGGGTTTTTGATCTAGTAATTGGAGGGGAGAAAGCAGGTTGTTGAGGCAGAAATGATAGTGCAGAGGCTGGGGCAGAAGATTGAGGGTGAGGACCTATTCCAGCCGGGTGATTGGGTGGAGGTTCATCAGCAAGGTCAAAAGTAGTGGATGAGTCCAGAGGAGGAGAAGGTTGGGGATTGGTGGTTGGGGGACTTGGTTTGCAAGCTAGAAGAATTTTCAGAGGTCTGCAAGAGGTATAGAGAGCAGGATTGGATCAGCGTAAGAACAAAACTTGGATATAAGTTATCTCTACCCATTTTTTCGAATGCTCACAGTAATTGTAAATCCCTTAGAATGGATGGATCCAGAAACCCAAAAGGCAAAAGGGGGCCACTTGCTTTGGTTGTCTAGGGGATAAGTGGGCCAAGCATGGTGCTATATTTGATCAGTTTGGGGGGTTTGATGTCTGGTGTCAAGGAGAGGGTTTTACAATATTGAAAAATAACAGTTGTTGTTTAACCACAGTTGTAAACCCTCCCATTCACTTAATCATATAGACTAAAAGGCATTGTATCAGAGAGCCGACTGGCAGAAAGGACACAATACTCATGTTGCAAACATAGTACAGTGGGGAGGGAAGGAGACAAAAAGGTAATATAGGGGAGATGGAAGGAGACACAAAGATAGTATAAGGGAGAAGGAAGGAAACGCAAATGTAGTATAAGAGACGGGGAAGGAACTGATTTATTGGCAAAAGGGGTGTCCCTGCTAGAGCCAAAAATCAGGAGTGCCTAGTGGCAGGTACAAGCTGCAGAGATTGATTGTCACCAAATCCTGACAGTCAAGGCTCCCATTCTGGATGAGGGCAGAGCCATGGGAGACCTTGGCCAAGGCTTTTCGGGACCCCTCCTGGAGAGGCCGGAGAGGAAAGAGGAGTGGGGAAGGAGAGGGTAAGCATATCTCTGTGGCCAAGTCTTAAAGGTGAGAGGACTTTATGAGGGACACCGTGACTGTGAAGGTCTAGATGGGGTGTGATTTTTAGTTCTCTATTATGTGTCCCTGGAGGTTACACAGTCCCTTGAAGATAATGTATAAAGCCTATGCTGGGGAAGGGGAAGGGACATAATTTTAAACCCAAGAGTCGAATCTGTGGGAGGAGGGAGTCCTTAAGGACCACCGTGGCCTTGAAGGCTGTGGTGGGGTGCTTTCCTCCCCGCAGGTGGGCAAAGAGGTTTGCCGGACGATCAACAGTCAAATCCTCCAGACACCACCATTGGGTTTAGGACACCAGGAAGGGAAACCTCACCAATCAGAGGCCAGTGGTTCTGGAGGTCCATAAAATGGGTTCAGGTCATCTGGTGAGTGGCACTTCCCAAGGAAGAGGGACCCAAAAGTGGGTTTTCACTCTCTTCCCGGGTTTCGGCACCAGATGAAAGGAAAGTGACCACAACACTCAGAGTGACCAAGAGATCTTTATTGCAGCAGAGAAAAAGAGGAGAAAAGAGAAAGAGAAAGAGTGTGGGGAAAGGGAGGAGAGCAGAGAGAAAGAGAGAGAGTGGAGAGGAGAGAGGGAGCGTGATAGCAAGAGAAGAAAGAGAGAGCAAGAGAGAGGGTGAGAGGGAGAGGGAGAGAGAGTGAAAGTGAGAGACAGCAAGAGAGAGGACCCAGCAGGAGTGAGTTATTATAGCCAAAATCTAATGGGGTCTTTGGGTCTGCAAGCTGCCTTGTTGGCATAGAGTGACTGGATCATACAGTAGTTGCCAAGGGTGTAATCTTCTGCCTTCAGGCAGATGGGGCAGGAGTCAGATGTGGGTTTCTGTTGCATCAGAGGGGTGGGGCTCAAGTGTTCAGCCTTGAGTGGGTTGAGTGTTCAGCCTTGATGCAAACAGGTGATAAAAGACCAGACAGAGGGGGGTTTCAGTGCCCAGGTTATCCTGCAGCTAACATTCCTTCAGCCTGCCTGCAGACAACTTAGTTCAGCCTGCCCTGCACATAACACCCAGAAGGTGGTGCCACACTGTGTTTACAGAAATAGCTTCTTGGGCAATCACAGCTGTCAGTGGTGAAGCTGGACCTTGCATAGGGCTGGCCTCAGAGAAGGGCAGCATGATTACAACAAGACAAAGACACTGCACAGACTCCTGGCTTCTCTGCTTGCCTCTTGCCTGCCTCTGGCTGGCCCTGGCCCTCACCCTGGTGGGTGTTCATGCTCCAACACCACTCCCACCTACTGGCCCTATTTTCTCACCTCCTCTCTCTCCTCAGGGAGTCACAGCATAACTTGTGCCTTACCTCTTCTTACCACTTTTAAAATCCCCAATCTCTAGTTCAAATTCCTAACACCCTTTATTCATCTGAGATTTTCCCCCTAATTGATGGAGCTCTTGCTGTTTTCTGAGCATACTTGCAGGTGTTTAGAATCAGGATACCAAGCTCCTTTCCTGTTGTGGGTCCAACAATCAATGAGGCAAGGAATTACAATAAGGAGTGATGAGTCAGGGTGGGGGAAGGGGGAGCTCTAGACTAGGACATCAGAGGCTTCCTGGTGCTGAGCCTAGGAAAGAATAGTGATTTGAACCTGGTGACAGGGATGGAGTAGGGAGTCTTTTAAGTTGATGATTACTGTTTACCAAGGCTCAGAAGTGATTTGGAGGATCAGGGAGGGTAGAGATGGAGGCTGTGAGAGATGGGAGGCTGGAGCAGGGAGTGGGGCCAGGCAGATGGGAAGCCATTTAGAAAAGGCATTTTTGAGCTTATCCCCAGGACCACTGGAGATTTAAGGGAGGGGCCATAGGATCAAGAGAGCATCTCTCAGGATGCTGTGTGTCTGTCCATCTGGGGTTCTGATGGGGGAAGCCCAAGTTCTGAGGCTCCCCAGCCCACTTGATTTGCATTTTAGTGAGCAAGGAATGATTGCAATGGAGAGCCCAGGGGCAGGGAGGTCAGATTCTCTGGAGAGGAGCCAAGTAGTTTGGACTAGGCACAGGGTCTCAGGGGCTGGAGATGTGTAAAGGGGTAGAATGATTTGGGATGGGACTGAAGGCAGGCCTGGACAATATGTCTGGGAGACTTGGGAGAAATAGGAAGGAGTCAGGGAGGTTGCCTAGTGTCCAAGGCCAGCCACTGGTGAGGGAGGGTCTCACTACATAAATCTGCCCACTGGTGTTTTCACTCCCCCTCCTCTGGCTTCACCTACCACCTCCCTGCTCTTGCTTTGACCTGTCACCTTCCATTCCTACCTGCATGCTTTTCTGTTCTTCCTTGCCTTGCCAGTGTGCTCTTCTACATGGACCAACCCTTCCCCTATATGCAGAATCTACTCCCATGGTTTTTGCAGGCACTAATAAAGTTTCTCAGTTTGCAAGATAAATGAAAGCACAATCTTCTGAGAAGTGCCTGTTCAGGTCCTTGACCCATTTATTGATTGGGTTATTTGTTTGGTAGACCAATGGTACAGAATAGAGGACACAGAGACTAACCCACAAAAATTACAATTATCTTATATTAGACAAAGGTGCCAAGAACATGCATTGGAGAAAAGATAGCCTCTTCAACAAATGGTGCTCTGAAATCTGTATGCAACAAAATGAAATTAAACCCCTATCTCTCACCATGCTCAAAACTCAACTCAAAATGGATCAAGGACAACCAGAGACCCTGCATCTAATAGAAGAAAAAGTAGGCCCTAATCTCCATCATGTGGGATTAGGCCCCAATTTCCTTAATAAGACTCCTAAAGCACAAGAAATAAAATCAAGAATCAATTAATGAATGCACTCAAACTAAAACGTTTCTTCTCAGCAAAAGAAACAGTCTGCAAGGTGAATAGACAGCCTACATCTTGGGAGCAAATCTTTACCCCTCACACATCATATAGAGCACTAATCTTTAGGGTATATAAAGAACTCAAAAAGCTAAACACCAAAAAAAACAAATAACCCAAGTGTTGTTGATTTTTATTTTTCTACACTGAGGTTGTTAAATATAAACTGTGTTATTTGTGTATTTCAAAGTTAATTCAAACTCCTCTTATTTTTTGAAACATAAAATGTCATTTAATATACATATATTATCTCTGTGGCATATTGTTTAAGAACTGATTTATTCTTATTAATCATGCTGCTCATTTTATACTCTCAAAGATTATCATTATGATTGCATTCCTGTCCATTCTTGAATTTTTAGTGGTTTTAACTGCATATTTTTTGAAAGATAAATTTTAGAGTCAAGTTTTTCTCTATTTCTGACACATTTATGGTGTCTCTGGGATGCAGGACTTAAGAATAGTCTCTTTTCTAAAATTCTATTGCCCATTTTATTTTTTTCTATTGCTCATCTATAAACTATGTCTCAATTAGAAACTACTTCTGTTGTAGGAACAGAGGAGGCAAGACACCAAAGGCATATTTATTGTTTATTTATGGTTGCAACCAGGTTCAGAGGAAATAGCTCTCCCTGTAAACAATTACTCCCCCTGAACCCCAAGTTCAGACAGTTTCAGAACTTTATACCAAGTGTGTAGGGGGATAGGCTCAGAAGTTCACAATCTGAGCAGTTCACACAAAAGCCATGCTTTCACTGTTCTGGGCAAGTTAACCCTTCAATGACAGCCCCTGAGAAGGGGAGAGCTTCTTCTCCTCTTTCTTCCTTCCCCCTGCCAGCTGTTACCATGGAGCCTAATTAGTAACATCTTCTCTTACCTTTGAAATATAGATGTCTCCATGAAGCTCTGGCCCAAGGCCAGAGGCCTTATTAAGGTATCTGTCTTTTTATCATACTTTGCATTTACAAACACACTTCCTCCTTGAAAACTTTTATAAACATATAATATATATATTTACATAGTTACTATACTAGGTATAAATGTTTGTGAAAAACTAGTAAAGGGGTGTTCAGCACCTAAAGTGCTGATCTCTTTCAGGTGTGGTCAAATTTAACTATTGTAAGGTAGAGCAACAGGAAATACGAAGCTTAACTACATTGAACTCTTTTGCAGAGATCCTTTTGCTGATAGGCCTAAGATCAATTATGGTGAAGATATCTGGAGATGCTTAGTTAAGATTTTCTGTGGAGAAGGGGGTGCTACTACACTTCCTACCAAAGGATAATTTAATGGAGTATTTGAGAAAAAAAAATTTGCTTGCAAATTCTTTTTGAGACCAAGATAAAAATTCAGAGAGTTTTGCTGCTTTCCTTCACAGGCAATGTCTTTAAACACAGTGGAAGACTCCACAAGGGCTTCCAGATGCTTCTCCCCAAATGAACAAACCTGGCTCAAAATACTTGCTTACAACATCCAATAAGTTCTTTGAGAGAAGACTTGTGATTTCCTCTCAGTACATTGAATCAGTAGAGCAATAAGTCATAGTTAAAATACCTGTTGATTTATTGCTGAAGACCCTGAAGCCCAGGCAGGATGGCATAGTTGGGAGGCTGAGACAGGAGGATGGAGAGTTAGAGGCCAGCCTGGGCAACCTAGTGACACCTTTGTCTCAAAAACAAAATGACCTTGTCTCAAAAACAAAATAAAAAACTGCCTTGGGAGATTGCTTAGTGGTACAACATTTGCCTAGCATGCTCAAGGCCCTGGGCTCGATCCCCAATACTGCAAAAACAAACAAAAAATGAACAAAATCCTAGAGATCTTGAAAATCTTACAGTAAACTTTTTTATAAAGACCTCAATTCTTTATTCATACCTTGATTATTTCGAATTTGGCTATGTCTAAAATTTAATTTCCTTTTTAATCTCCAGTTATTCAGGACATATCTCCTTAGAAACTTAGATGTTTCAACATCTAGTAGTTTAAGATCTGATCATGTTTTTAATGTTGAGAAAAGCATACAGCTAGCATTCAGAATGTTTTGAAGCTCACTGTCATTTTATTGAGCAACCTGGCCATCTGTACTTTTTGTTTCCAAAGACATTTAAGGAGTCCTATCTTCAGTTCCACCATGCGGAGCTGGAGATGCTGTCCTTTGCCAAAGCTATGGAGAGTCCAGGAAGTATATAAACACTTGGGTCTCAAAAGAGATGAAAGGTCAGAATCAAGAGCCACTCCTCTCTCCCCCACCTCCTCACTGCTAATGTCACTGTGTTGCAGGAGGTCAGAGCAAGTTTGCCTGGCTGATCCTCATGGTGTGTGTGAACCTTAAGGGGCTCACTTAAGATCAGTGTTCAGGTTCTCAAAACCAGAGGATTAATGCTGTCTATTCTCCTAGGACACAAGTGTCCTATTGATACAAGTGTCAACAAAAACTCATAGGCCAGATTTCCCATGTAATACTTTTCATTAGAAGATCCAGAGAATGGCAAAGCTTTTAACTGAAAGGTTTATTTATTTCATCCCCTTCTCTAATATTTAAAACATATTGTTACATTTTTATTAAGGTATAATACTTAAATGTAAAACTCAATGAATTTTGACTTTGTATGCTCCAGTAAAATCACCACCTCCATCAAGATAATGAACATATTCACTACACTCAAAACATTCATCTTTTTAAGCCCTTTTTCCCTCCCCTCCTTGCATCATTCCACCCACTTACAGAAATCATGCAATTTTCACAGGATGAGCCCTGAGGATGACCCCAGAAGGGAGGAGACTTCAACTCAGCTCAGGCAGGCTCTGGACTTATACCACAGAAGGAAATTTCAGGATGCATCAGAAGACAAACAAGTTGAGAATTACTTAGGAAAGCAAGGCAATTTATTCAAAGAAAGCAAACATAGAGCAGGATATGCACCCAGAGGGAGGAGTGTGGGTGCTCCAAAGTGAGGCACATATTGGGTCTCAGTCTCCTTCTTTTATAATTTTACTGAATTCCAAATTATTAGGCCTTTTTGTTCATGAATTGTACTCAAAAGTAGATGGAATTACAGGTGGTGCTGCCACATTTGGATCCCTCTGAAGCTATTATTGTCAAAGTTGTTTCAGCTGTTTTTGGTCCTTTCAATTTCCCTGTTAATTTGAGATTCAGCTTGTCCATAGGTAAAAATGCCTGATGGTGTTGTTTTTGCTGTTGTGTTGAATCTAAACATGAAAGTGGACAGAGCAGTTGCTTAACAATATTTAAACTTCAAACCCATGAACCAGACATTTTTCTCCATTTTGTAGCATGTTCTTTAATGTTTTCATAGTCATTTTGTAGTTTTCAATGTATAGATGCATATTCCACATCATTTCTCAGGTTTCTTTCCAAGGATATCTTGCTTTTTTGCTGCTGTTATAATTGGTGTTATTTTTTATTGCAATTTCTGATTGTTAGTTGCTGGGGATATGATTTTTTGTTGTTGTTGTATTTCAACATTGTTGACTTGCTAACGTCACTTAGCAGTAGCATTCCAAAATAGATTACACTGGATTTCCTATACAGACAATTGCTGAGAGCCATAGCCAAGTAGGAATGACTCAAGGCATTTTGGGTTGAAAGGTGACCCTGCTCAGGGATTAGGGTGGCTCCAGGTTTAGGGTGGATCCTGCTGGAATAGGGCGGCTCCAGGATTAGGGCATATCCTGCTGCCTCAGGCGCCTGCTCCTTGGGAGTTCCCGTTGAGTTCTCTCGGGGTTCTGAGAGTATTGGTACGCAGAGCCGCAGAGCCCGGTGGAGGGAGTGTATTTTTCCCAGAACGTTCATGTAGAGTGCCAGTGAGAGTTCGAGGAATAAAGAGTTGCTGTTTGAATCTACAAGGCTTTGTGGCAGACAATTTTATCTCCAGCTAATAAAGAGCATTTTCTTCTTTATTTCCAATTTAAATGACTTTATCCCCCCCTCCTTTTTTTCTCTCTTTATTTCACAGAGTGACACCTATAGCACACCACAACTTTCATCATTATTTATGATGTTAGCTATTTTGTTTTCATAGATGCTCTTTACCAGGTTGATGAAGTTTCCTTCTATTTCTAGTTTGATGAGGGCTTTTTAAAATAACTCTATTTTCTTTATTTATCTGTAATGTGCTGCTGAGGATCAAACCCCATGTCTCACATGTTCAAGGCAAGAACTCTTCACTGGAGCTACGACCCCAAACTGATGATGAAGGTTTTTAAGAGCAGGAATGATATACAATTTTGTCAAGTGCTGTTTCTGTATCTTCAAGATGATCATATTTTCTTTCAGATTGTTAATACTATGAATTATATTGCTTGATTTTCTAACATTGAACCAGTCTTGCATTACTGAATCACTTTGGACCTTTGGTTTTGAACAATTGAATTATGATGTGCCTTGGAGTATATCTCTTTGTGTCTCTTGTGTTGGGGGGTTGTTGAGATTTGGGACCAATAGCATTATAGTTTTTAACCAAATC
Organism: Marmota marmota marmota; assembly: GCF_001458135.2. Classification (NCBI taxonomy): domain Eukaryota; kingdom Metazoa; phylum Chordata; class Mammalia; order Rodentia; family Sciuridae; genus Marmota; species Marmota marmota. The sequence goes on along the minus strand of NW_025999929.1, from coordinate 2,837,441 downwards.
TGGACATTTTTAGTGATAATTTCTTAAAATATTTCTTCTATCTCCTTTATCCCTAGGGGGTACCTATTTCATACATTTCAAGCTGCTTAAAGTAGACCCATATTGCCTTCCCCTCTGGATATCAAGTGGTACCTTGTCAATGATGTAAGAGCATCCTACCTAATATACTGCCTTAAGAGGGCATAAGTGGTAAATATCCCAGGAGAAAATGGGGGAAATAATTGCTCAGTCCAAAGGGAAACACTACCTTTTTTTTTTTATTGTCTCTTATGTGAATAGAAAAATGAATATTCCTCTAGGGCTTGAGTGGGGTTTATCTGTGCCCTCGAAATTAATGTTGAATGTAATTTCATTTTAAGATATTAAGAAATGGGCCCTGGTGAGACTTTTACTAGGTTCATTAGGTTCCAACCTAATGAACAAAATCATTACTCCATTCAAACCAAGACAATTCTGGGTCCATGGATTATCTTGAGAGTGGGTCTGATATAAAAGCTGGTTTGGCCACATGTCTAGTGTGCTCCTTGTTTTCTCTTATGTTTCTGCCAATGGAAAGTCATTAAATACTTTATTCTATGAATTTTATAAGAGAGCACAGAAAGGTATTATTAACTATAAGAACACTTGCTGAAATTTACTGAGAATTTACTAAGTGCCAGACACGATTCTTAGTTTTTCACAAGATTTTTTAAAATAAATTCTTTATTAGTAACATGTTAAGATGATCACTACTACCTCTATTCATAGTATATATGCATATATGCATATATGATCACTACTATCTCTGTTCATAGTATCTTGAATTTGTATATTTTTCATAATTTGCTTTACATAACATTACCTGTTACTGACAAAATGGAAACTTAACAAAGAAAAATTCAGTGGGTTACTAAAGTCACTTACCAAAGCACTGGTGGCATCTGTTTCTGAGTTCAAGGATTCGCAACTACACCAGTATTTCTTAAACTTTAATCATTCTCCACTAAAGAAGAAATAGAAGAAGACCTTAGAATATGGAAAGATCTCCCATGCTCTTGGATAAGTAGAATTAATATTGTCAAAATGGCCACTACTCAAAGCCCTATACAGATTCAATGTGATTCCAATTAAAATCCCAGTGTTATTCCTTATAAAAATATGAAAAGCAAGCATGAATTCATTTGGAAAAAAGAAAGAAATGCAGGATAGCCAAAGCAATCCTTAGCAAGAAGAGTGAAGCAGGAGGCATCACAATACCCGACTTTAAACTATACTAGAGAGAAAACAGCATTGTATTGGCACCAAAATAGACATGTAGACCAATGGTATAGAATAGAAGACAAGACAAACCCACATAAATACATTTATCTGATACTAGACAAAGGCACCAAAAACATACATTGCAGAAAAGATAGCCTCCTCAACAAATGGTGCTGGGAGACTGGAAATCCATATACATCAAAATGAAACTAAACCACTATCTCTCACTATGCACAAAACTCAACTCAAAATGGATCAAGAACCTAGGAAGTAGACCAGAGACCCTGTGCCTAATAGAGGAAAACGTAGGCCCAAATCTTTATCTTGTCAGATTAGTCCCTGACTTCCTTAACAAGAATCCTAAAGCACAAGAAATAAAATCAAGAATCAACAAATGGGATGGATTCAAACTAAAAAGCTTCTTCTCAGCAAAAGAAACAATTAGGTGAATAGAAAGCCTACATCTTGGGAGCAAATTTTTACCATTTACACATCAGATAGAGCACTAATCTCTAAGGTATATAAAGAACTCAAAAAGCTAAACACACACACAAAAAAAAAACCAAATAGCCCAATTAATAAATGGCCAAGTATCTGAACAGACACCTCTCATAAGAAGTTACACAATCGATCAACAAATAAATGAAAAAAAATCAATATCTCTAGTAATTGAGAAATGCAAGTCAAAACTACTCCAAGATTTCATCTTACTCCAGTCAGAATGGCAGTTATCAAGAATACAAACAACAATAAGTGTTGGTGAGGATGTGAGTGAAAAGACACACTCATACATTGCTGGTGGGACTGCAAATTGGTGCAGCCAATCTGGAAAGCAATATGGAGATTCCTCAGAAAACTTGTAATGGAACCACTATTTGACCCAGCTATCCCACTCCTCAGTTTATACCCAAAGGACTTAAAAACAGCATACTCCAGTGACACAGCCATGTCAATGTTTATAGCAGCTCAATTCACAATAGCTAAACTGTGGAAGCAATTTAGATGTCCTTCAATAGATGAATGGATAAAGAAAATGTGGTATATATACAAAATGGAATATTACTCAGCATTAAAAGACAATAAAATTATGGCTTTTGCAGGTAAATGAATGAAGTTGGAGAATATCATGCTAAGGGAAGTAAGCCAGTCCCTATAAAACAAAGGCCAAATGTTCTCTCTGATAAGTGGATGCTGATCCATAATGGAGGGTGGGGTGGGGGGAGAATGAAGGAATTTGGATGTGCATATATGATCACTACTACCTCTGACTGGGCCAAGGAAAGGGAGGAAGGGGAGGAGGCATGGGGGGTAGGAAAGATAGTGGAATGAGAGAAACATTATTACACTAGGTAATGTATGACTGAACATGTGGTGTGACTCTACATTATGTAGAGTCTACACAATGAGAATCTACTCTACATTGTGTAGAGAGAAATGAAAAGTTGTGCTCCATTTGTGTACAATGAATTGAAAAGCTTTCTGCTGTCATGTATAACTGATTAGAACTAATAAAAAACAAATTTAAAAAAGAAACAAAAAAAACCTTTAATGGTTCTCATATTATTGTCATAATTACTGCTATATTTTCACTTTTATTTACTGAATACATTTCAATTAATTTTTCCTTTTTAAAATTAAATTTAGTTTTAAAGGAAATACAGTATTATCACATAGACTGGACACCAAAATCATTTGCCATAAATACACAGTAAGTGGAAAAATACATTCAATAAAACAAAGTGATCTCGAGTTAGATACTGCTATCTACTGATATGCCTGAGTATGAGATCCTAGCTGTTTCTCCTAACAGAGTAAATCAGCAAACATTACTAATATATGCAAATTAGCATCATCAGCTTTAAACAGAAAGATTGATGAGATGACTAAAAGAGAATTCAGCAACTTTCTCACTGGGCTTTTCCAGTGACATTTAACATTGGGCTAGGATTTTCATCTAAAACAATTTCCTAGGACCAATAATTATTTTGAACTTCATTACAATACAAATCCCAACATATTTTGCAAAATATTGCAAAATGATTTGGAAATTTCCTGAAGGATCTCTTTTACATCTATTTTAGTCACAGAATCTCAAAAGGAATCTTGTTTCTCTCAAGACACACTCCAATATGCCTATTAACTAATAGCAGGCAATATTAAGCTGGCAGACATGAACTTATTATCTAAAAAAATTGTCTTCAGAAGGCAAATATTGGGTAGATGAATTAGTACTGATCTAGGAAACATAATCAAATTCAATTATATACTATCTTCTTTGACCTTAAATAGATCAGTAAACCACTCAGATATGTTTTTAATCCACAGAAAGATGGTGGCAGATGCTTCCTCCCCATGGGGTGGGTGTAAGGATAAAATGAGAGACACTGGCATAACACTCAGTACATGACAGTTGGCTCAAAAGTTACAGGTAACCTTTAGTTTATTACAACTGATAAAACATCCAGGTGTTTTCATCTTGATAAAAAGAATTAAAAATTGTTTCCTTTTACTAATCCAGGAGAACTATTATTCATTTTTCAATAAACCTTGGAAACTAAAACTAAACCTTAGGTGGTTGTGCTTACGAAGATCTGAACCCCATAAAAAGTTTAAAAAACTGGGTGACTGGTTAATTAGTTGGTCCATAATAAAGTCCCTAAATTGCAGAACAAAAATTATCAAGGCAAATATTATTGGTACATAAATTATTTCTCACATGATTAATATCTGAATATACTTTATAATGGCTTGAAATAAATTTAGCGATCCTTTCTTCATGCACGGCTGAAGTATTTACTAAATAAATAAATAAATAAGATGTCTAAGATTACAGTGCCATCTAGAGGCAAAGAAAATAAAGAGCAAATTTCATTCCTTTCATTTTTTCTAATAGCTACTCAACATTACAAGAAAACTAGGATTTTAGTAATTTATGTAACTCATTTTGTAATTACATTTATAGGATATAACCTATGAAATAAAGTTAAAACATTTTTTCTAATATAAAAATTTTACTACCTGAAAACTTTTACTTAATTCTCAATAAACACTGAAAGTGTGAAGGCAATTAAAAAAAATGATAATATAATATCCAATTTTTTGTTTTGAGATTTATTTATTGACAAATTATAGAATGCCAACAACAGTAACTTTTTAGTATTTAAGAAAAATCAAACACTCCATAATCTTAATAGAACATTTTCTAATATTTTTTCTCTTCGAAAATTGCACCTGAAGACATTTATTTAATAATAAGAGCCAGGCACTTCTTAAAGCTACTTTACATATTAGTATATTAGTTAACTTTCAGGAAATCCTCACAAAAATCCTATGTAGTAAGTAATGTCTATATTAACATACCTATTGTGAATATTGAAACTGAAGTACAGAAAATTAAATAACTTTCCCAATGCTATAATTAGCAGATGCAGGGTTCAAATTAGGAGAGTTTGTTTCCAATATTTGTGCTCTCAATCACCATGCCAACACCTCTCATTTGTAATACTTGAATTCAGCACCTTACTGTATTTGTAATACCTGTGTTCTGCTTTTATGGAGCAATATTATCTAATGTTACTAAATCCTTCATCACCATTTTTAATAACTACATGTTTGTCATCAATTTGGTATATCTCATTTTACTTACAGTAGTTATTTAATGCTAGTCCTTGAAATTATTTTTAATTTCTTTTAATATATATATATATATATATATATATATATATATATATATATANCTTTCACATACATCTTAATTCAGACTCTGACACTTATTTGCTATATGTCTCCTGGAACTTTAAAGCATCAGATTCCAGCTTCTAGGGATGTTGTGAAATTTAAAGGTGACATCAATACATACTCCAAAAATTTTAGCTCCCTTTCCTTCAGAGTGACCTATATGTGTTTATATTAAGGATATCAGTTTTTAAACATTATGTTTCATTGTTTCCCTCAAATTGTGGCATAACATGAAGCCTGAAGATCAAAAGACATCAAGTTGACTCATTGATGTGAGAAGCTTCCATTTTAGCATCATAATCTCCCATCCATTGGTATGAGAGGTGATGGGCATGTTTCAAAATCTGTCTATAGCATTCTGGTATCTTCCTTTTCAGAGTAGGTACGTTAAACCTACATGTTTGTAGTCCATCTCTGCTAAGTATTTCATGGTACCACTGCTCAAATTGATTCTTTTGATATAGAATATTGTATCCAAGTACTGGAAGAACCACCTGGTATACTGCATATATTTAGCTGATTCCTCTTCTTCAGTTACCAGATGAACGTTACTAATTGGGAAATGCTCATCAACATCTTCATCCAAACTGATGAAATCATCCTCCACTACACTTGATTCATAGGTTTGAAGTCAGTCAGACTTGAATTTTGCTGCTAAATGCATGAACATAGAATATGCACATGAAATGGGGGAAAGAGAACCAGGCCTGTATACTCTGTCATGCAAAAGTGATATAATGACTCTAACCCATGTTCTCTTTGAATTCAGGCATCAGTCAAAGTGTGCCTTTAGCATCCTCAGTTTGAAGAAAATATTTCTTTGCTTTATTTATAAGATTATTCATGTCTTCTTGTGTAAGAAATAATTTTATGGTCTTCACTATTTTATTCTTCAGCAGAGCCACTCCAATTTGGTCTGTATGAACATTCCTTCCCTTTCCAAATCTCTGTGGTCCATAGTAAGTCACAAAATTTTGATTATAACATTTTCTATTGCCTTCAAAATTCTCTTTTTCAGATTTCCAGAATCATTTATGTGATTTTGTAAATTTCTGATAACAATATCAAAGTGATTCCCTTTGAGCTGTACAAGTCTAAGGGACATTCATTCTTTTCAATTTTTTTTCCAATATTTTTCAACCTCCCTGAAGTCAGTTTTCTACAACCATTGCTCAACAGGTGACCGTTTTCTTGTCTTTAAGGCCTACATAACTAAAATCCGAAGGAATCACTCCAAGTTTAATAGCTGAAAAATCTACCACTTCAAACATCTCCAGATTTTCCTTTCATAGGGTAAAAGCTGTATGTATAACTTTTTTTCCTGTTTTTATTCAAGAAGATACCTTTTCCTGTACTTGTGTGTTTTTTGTTTTTTGTTTTTCAAAAAATCTTTCTGCTCTCACTACATTTAGCTCACCAGCACTGTAATTCTGTTCAGGAAAAGATTTGGTTTCTACAAGCTTTCCAAACTTCTGTTGACAACATGATAGCTTTTCAGTGGTCTTTGTATCAGGCTTACAGGTAATTTTGGAATTTTCTTTCTTTGCATCCAAATATTTCAAAAAGTCAAGTGATTCTTCTTCAGATATCAAAGATTTATACTCAATATTTGGTTTATAAAAATTTCACTGTTTTCTCCTACACGGAGAAGAGCGGTATAACTGAATGATAACGGTAGTCCTACTCTTAGTTTCTGAGGACCCTCCCTACCATTCCCATCACCAACAATCTATAAGGGGAACAGACACACTCCATCCAGGGGAATCCCTCCTTCGTGTCAGGGAGGAGGCTCACGATACACTTACCAGACTTTCCTCCCCTAAAAACCCAGCCTGTAATTCTGCCTTTGCTTTCTGAAGCAGGAAAGCCCAGAGTTCTAGGTTCTCTGCCCTGCCCCAGCCCCAGTTGTGTTTTCCCAGCCAATGCCCCTTGCAGTCAGCCTTGCAGTCAGCCTTTTGTTGTCGGGTTCAGAGCACTTTCAGTTTCAGAATCCTGTAAAGAGTGTGAAGTGCGCAACTCCAGCCCCAACCCCTGGCGTCTGGCGTGGTGTTCCAGTGCGTACCGGTGAGTGACAGAAGGGCAAGGGGCGTTAGTGACCCATCCCTGGGCAAGAGCAGATCCTAGCCTGGCCGTGACCCAGGTCATCCGGGGCGCCTTCTCTGGAGCTGCAGATTGGAAGACAGAAACTCCCGCAGGAAAACCGGAAGGATAAATGGTCTCTCCTCCTGCTGAGGCCCCAACTGAACCTGAGAGACACACAGCTGCAGGCGCCTGGTCGTGCCTTTGGACGTCCGCACCAGGCTAGCAGCACTGAGACCTGAGGCAGCTGCGGTGCTGAGGCTGGTAGTGAGGACAGGGGACCAGGAGAGACAAGTTTTGGAAACCTGAGGCCACTCCTGGAAGGTGGGATCCGAGGACAGGGGATTGAGCAGAGTAAACAAGAGAACCCCAGAAAGCAGTACCATTTCTGGGTTTACAGAAATAGCTTATTGGGCAATCACAGCTGTCACCTTGCTTAGGGCTGGTCTCAGAGAAAGGTAGCATGATGTCAATAAGACAAAGACACTGCACAGCCTCCTGGCTTCTCTGCTTGCCTCTTACCTGCCCCTGCTGGACCTGGACCTCACCATGGTGGGTGTCCATGCTCCAACACAGCTCCCACCTCCTGGCCCTATTTTCTCACCTCTCCTCTCTCCTCAGGGAGTCACAGCCTGACTTCTGCCTTACCTCTTCTATGTGCTTTTTTTTTTCCCTCAAATTATTGGGAAATCAATTTATTGTCATCTTGATTTGGAGATGTGTAACTTTCATTTTTAGGAAATTACAAAAAATAAGTGAAACAGCAATTCCTTTTCCAGATTCATATAATACTTTTTTTTTTTTTGCATTTCATATACTAAAATATCTGTTTCTCTGTGCTTTTAAAATCCCCAGTCTCCAGTTCAAAATCCCAGCACCCTTTATTTATCTGAGATTTTCCCCCTAATTGAGAGAGCTCTTGCTGTTTCCTGAGCATGTTTGCAGATGCTTAGAATCAGGATGCCAGGCACCTTTCCTGCAGAGAGCACCCAGTCTTGGGGGTCCAACAATGGATGAGGCAAGGAACTACAATAAGGAGGGATGAGTCAGAGTCAGGGAGGAGGGAACTCTAGAACAGACATCAGAGGTCTCCTGGTGGTGAGCCTAGGGAGGAAAGGTGAGTGATTTGAGCCTGGTGACAGAGATGGGATAGGGAGACTTTTAAGTTGGTTATCAATGTTGGCCAAGGATCAGAGGTGATAGGGGGATCAGGGAGGGTAGAGGTGGAGACTGTGAGAGGTGGGAGGCTGGAGCAGGGTATGGGGCCAGGCAGATGGGAAGCCATTTAGAAAAGGCATTTTTGAGCTTATCCCTAGGGCCACTGGAGATTTAACGGAGAGCTCATAGGATCAAGAGAGCACTTCTCTCTCAGGATGCTGTGTGTCCATCTGGGGTCCTGACATTCTAATCCCATGTCCTGAGGCTCCCCAGCCCACTTGAATTGCATTTTAGTGAACAGGGGCTATTCCAATGGAGAACTCAGGGGCAGGGAGATCAGAGGCTCTGGAGAGGAGCCAGGTGGTCTGAACTAGGCACAGGGTCACAGGGGCTGGAGAAGTGGAGTGGGGTAGAAAGATTTGGGAGGGGTCTGAAGACAGGCCTGGACAATAGGTTTGGGGGGAACTTGGAGAAATGGGAAGGAGTCAGGGAGGTTTCCCAAGGTTTAAGGCCAGCCCCTGGTGAGGGAGGGCCTTACTGCATAGAGCTGCCCACTGGTGTTTTCACTCCTCCTCCTCTGGCTTCACACCTACCACCTCCCTGCTCTTGCTTTGACCTGTCACCTGCTGTTCCCTGCATGCTTTTCTGCTCTCCCTTGCCTTGCCAGTGTGCTGCTCTACAGAGACCAGCCCCTTCCTCACGTGCATAATCTACTTCCATGTCTGTTGCTGGCACTAATAATCGAAGTTTCTGAATTCACAAGAAAAATGAAAGCCAAGCAGAGAGCACACACAGTGTCCTCAGCCCCATTTCATTGTGTTTCTCTGTCTTCTTTGCCCCCAGACCCTGCATCATGGATTCTCTTTCAAAAGCAAATGGCACCTTTGCCATCCAGGTTTTGAAGATGCTGTGTCAAGACAGACCTTCACAAAATGTGTTTTTTTCTCCCCTGAGCATCTCCTCTGCCTTGGCCATGGTCCTCCTGGGGGCAAAGGGCAACACCAAGGTCCAGTTGGCTCGGGTAAGCTCACCTGTCACCCAGGAGGAGGAACTAGTCTGCAAGGGTTGTCTCCTGTCTCTTCCTTCAGTTTTTCCAGAACTGGTGAGGAAGGAGGAGTGAGCCTGGACCATTTCAGGGAGGGGGTGCAGAGGAAGGAGGGGAGAGAGACGAGAAGTCTCTCCAGTGACATTTTTATTTTTGTCGGCAGGCATGAATAATTTCCCCAATTAATAATCTGAAGAATTTCTCAGAACTCTCTCAGAACTTTGCCTGGCAGTTTGTTTAGAAAATGAAGCTCAGATCTGGGGGAGTAGCTCTGTGGTAAAGCATGCACCTAGCATGCACTTAATCACATGCACAGACCATGAAAACAGGAGTAGTTTAGTTGAACAAGCATTCAGTGAACATCTGGAAATGATTAAGAACCAGTTCCTGCCTCTGAAGGTTTTGCCTGGTAGGGTTGGGGGGATGGGGGGTTGGGATGGGGGTAGTAAGACACAGGTGCCTGAGAAAAAGCCTAAAAGCTTGTGTCATTGTTGAGCTCTACCCTTGCTCACACTTTTGGGTGCTGATGAGGCAGTGTGACTTTCTGTTTCCTGGAGGGCCCTTTTCAGTAATGACTGCTCATTTTAATAATTCCGCTGTTCTGATGAAGGAGTGAAGGTTTACGCATAGAGGAAGTTCTCTCTGCTTATGTCTTGGGATCTGTAGAGTGTATTTTGACATAATATACATACATGGAGTATAACTTATTGTAACGAGGATCCCATTCTTGTGGTTGTAAATGATTTGAGGTTTCACTGGTGGTGTATTCGTATATGAACATAGGATATTTATATCCAATTTATCCTACTGTCATTCCTATTCCCATCCCTTCTCCCTTCCCTTCATTCCTCTTTGTCTACTCCACTGAACTTCTGTTCTTCCCTCTACCCCATCATTGTGTGTGAGCATCCACATATCAGAGAGAACATTTAGCCTTTGTTTTTTGGTGATTGGCTTATTTCACTTATCATGGTAATCTCCAGATCCATCCATTTACTGGCAATAATCATAAAATCATTCTTTTCTATGTCTGAGTAATATTCCATTGTGTATATATACCACCTTTTCTTTATCCATTCATCTGTCGAATGCCATCTAGGTTGGAATCATAGCTCAGCTATGGTGAATTGGACTGCTTTAAACATTGATGTGGCTGCATCACTGTAGTATGCTGACTTTAAGTGCTTTGGGTATAGACCATGGAGTGGAATAACTGGGTATAGACCATGGAGTGGGATAACTGGATCAAATGGTGGTTCCATTCCAAGTTTTCTGAGGAATCTACATACTGCTTTCCAGAGTGGTTGCACCAATTTGCAGTCCCACCAGTAATATATGAGTGTACCTTCCCCGCCACACACATCCTTGCCACCATTATGAAAGTCTTAAAAAAGAAAACTAGAAAAGAAAAAGTCCCTGAGGACCCACTCTGAGGAGACAGCCATCTGAGAATGTGAAGTGTTTTCTTCTAGTTTCATGTCCTCTTTTTGGCTTTAAATTTTACACTTGATGATCAATGGCATCTTCATGTTCACAAATATTCTTCAATTAATGGGAGGACTCATTGAGATGATTCATCTAAAGCAAATGTTCAACATGAATTAGCTGTTACTATAATAGTGATATCACAGTCTCAGGTCAAATCGCTTTCAGCCTTCAGTTTTCAATTGTGGTAAAATACACACATAATTTGCCACCTAAATAATTTTTAAACCTACAATTCAGTGGCATTTGTTCTGTTTTTGACAGATTTTCTTCTCAATAATCTATAAACTTTATGAAATGAATTTAATTGCTTTTTATCTTTTTCTATAAGACAGTGTGTATGTAGTATATGACAAATATAGCTGTTGAATATTAGAAAAAAATTATTTCCAAAGATCATCTAAGCCATTTAAAAATTTTATCTTTCATTGTTTCTTCTTTGTATATTCACACTTTTGGTGGAGGGGCGGATTTTTAAAATTAAAATATATTTTTAAATAATAGACAGAAACATGAAAATTTTACATATTTGTGGGGTAACTATGTGATGTTTTAATTTGTGTAATGTTACATTGTGTAATGTTCAAACCAGGGTAAGCAGATCTGTTACCTCAAATGCTTATCATTTCTTTGAGGTGAAAGCATAGAACATTCTTTCTTTTAATTTCATAGCACATTCTTCTCACTATAGTCACCTACTGTACTTCAGCTACCAGAACCTCTTGTTCCTAATGGTAACTCAATGCCCATTGACCAACTTTTCCCCATGTTCATATCTCTGGGCTTTTATGTGGTGATTCATAGTTTACACTTTGATGAAAATAATCTAGTTTTCATTATTTTAACATTTCCTCTGTATCCATTTCTGTGTAATTTCTTTTTCATTTATAACTTTACTTGTGGGTAATTTTTAAAATTTTTTTTCTTTATCTTTTTCAATAGCTGATGTCTATTTTATGTGGATATGTGTGCTTTCTTTGAAAGAACCAGTTCTTAGGCTCATTATCTATTTTATATTTTCCCCTAAATTACTTAGGGGAAATTTTTCAGCACCTTTTCTAACATCATGAGTTGAAGGTTTTGTTATTTCATTATTTCCTTAGTAATATGAAAACAATGCTGTTTTTACTATCTTTGGTCAAATTCTTTGGTCTGGTAATATAATATTTATTTTGATTATTTTCTAAATCATCTGTCATATATTTAGGATAGTAACTTAAATGACTCTTTAGAATCATTTATTTAGAAGAGAATTACTTATTTAGAATAAACAACTTGTTATTTGGCTATTACATAGAGGAGTTATTTCTTTAGAAAGTGTTTTCAATAATTACTTAGTAGGTTAAAATTCTACATTGTTGGTATTTTATTTGTAGTGCTATTAACTTTAAGCTTACTATATTGAGCTCCTTGAATATAAACTGTGTCAACTGTGTAATTTGTAATTTTAGAGTCAATTGAAACTTTTCATGGCCTAGTATGTGACAATTGTTTTGAAGTATTAAAGAATCTTATATTATCTCTCAAGGGTACTGTTTAAGAACTCATGTATTCTAGCTGGGGATGTGGTTCAGTGGTAGAGCAATTGCCTGGCATGGGTGAGGTCCTGGATTCAATTCCCAGCACAGCAATAAATAAATAAGTCTTTAAAAATACAAATAAATATATAAGTAAAATTGTAAAAAAAAAGGAACTCTTTGTTCTTATTAATCATATAAATTATTTTACACTTTCATTTCTTTTCAAAGATTATTGTTATAATTGCATTCCTGTCCAATTTTTTCTTGGATTTTTAGTGTTTTTAACCGCATATTTTTTTTGTGCGATGAATTACAGTGAAGTTTTTCTCTATTTCTGACACATTTATGCTCTCCCTGGGATGCAGGACTTAAGAATAGTCTCTTTTCTGAACCTCTCTTGCCCCTTTTAATTTTTTCCTAATGCTCATCTATAAACTATGCAGAGAGCTCCGTGCAGGTGCAAAACCCGTATCTTTTACTCACCAGTTTCCTGGCCCTTATCTCCACCCACCTCACCAGTGTCACTTCTCAGTGTGAACAACTTCCCATCAAAGGATGAATTTTATGGAGTATTTGAGAAAAAAAAAATTGCTTGCAAATTCTTATTGAGACCCAAATTCAGAGAGTTTTCTTGCTTTCCTTCACAGGCACTGTCTTTAAACACAGAGGAAGACATCCATAAGGGCTTCCAGATGCTTCTCACCGAAGTGAACAAGCCTAACTCAAAGTACTTGCTTAGAATAGCCAACAGGCTCTTTGGAGAGAAGAACTGTGATTTCCTCTCAGTAAGTTGAGTCAGCAGAACAATAAAAGTTGTATTTAAAATACCTGGTGATATACAACCCAGAAGAGAGACCCCAGAGACCAGGCAGGATGGCACACTTGGGAGCCTGAGGCAAGAGGCTGGTGAGGTTGAGAACAGCTTGACCTCCTAATAGGACCTTTATCTTAAAAATAAAATGGAAAAAGATCTTGGAACATGGCTGCTTGATAGAGCATTTGCCTAGCATGCTGAAGGCCCTGGGCTCAATCCCCAGGATTCCAAGAAAAAAAAAAAAAGGAACAGAATCCTAGATAACTTGAGAAATACATGGCAAACTTTATTTTTTATAAAGACCCAAATTCTATAATCATACCTTGTATTATTTCAAATTATGCCATATCTAAAATTTTATTGCATTTCATTATTGATCTGTGGTTATTCAGGGAATAGGACATACCTCCTTAGAAACTTCAATATTTTATCAACTAGTAGCTTAAAATTTCACTAGGTTTTAAGAGATATTCCTGTTCTTTTTAATAAAAAAAAAAATATATATATATATAGCAATCAGAATGTTTTGAAGTTTACTGACATTTTTTATTTAGCAATATGGCCTCACTGAACACTTTTCTCTCCAAAGACATTTAAGGAGTCCTGTCTTCAGTTCTACCATGCGAAGCTGAAGCGGCTGTCCTTTGCCAAAGCTACAGAGAAGTCCAGGAAGCATATAAACACCTGGGTCTCAAAAGAGACAAAAGGTCAGAATTATGAGTTAATTTACCCCCCTCCCACCCCAGCTCTCTCCTCCTCTCCTCTCTCTTCTCCCTCTCCTCCTGACTGCTAATGTCACTGGTGTTGCAGGAGGTCAGAGGAAGGTTGCCTGGCCGAGCCTCATGGTGTGTGTGAACCTTAATGGCTCACAGAAGACCTGATCAATGCTCAGGTTTTCAAAACCAGAGGATCAATGCTGTCTGTTCTCCTAGGATGAAAGTGACTGATAAAAGTGTAAAAAAAAAAAAAAAACCCTCATAGGCCAGATTTCCCGTGTAATACTTTACATTAGAACATACTGTCACTGTCCTGTAATGTTCACATGGCAGCTGACTGTCCTCTCTGGGAGAAGATCAGTGGCCAGCTCTTCTCCAAGTCATGCCCTTGGCCCTCCTCTTCCTGGGGTCCGTTTGAACTGCATTCCTCCCACTTTTACATGTGAACCTGACTTCTACTGCTTCTTTCCTATCTCTCACTTAAGTGCCCTTCATGAGACTGAGAAGCCTCGACTTGATTAGTCAACCACAGAGCCTCTCCCAGCACAGATCAATTCTACACACTGAAAACACTCTCTGCGTGGAGTAAAAACTACACATTCTAACCTTGGTGCTCAAGATCAATGATGTTTTGATGTTTGAACCATTCAGACACTTATGTACCACTAGGAACATCCCTATTTCTGCTAACAAATGAGATAGTAAAAAATAGAGGTAATTATTTCCACTATTTCTTTTTGGAATCTTTATGTCTTGTGCCCTTTTGAGGCAGCAAATTAGCAGGTAATACTCTTATTTCTTGGAAACATACCCTTTGATATCCAGGGTAAGAAGGAAGTACCTTCACCTACCCAAATCATTGTCTGTTCCAGGGATACCAGGAGGATGCAATCATAATATCTCTTCCAATAGTTTCCAGAAACTCCTCCTGTGCCCCTTGTGTGGAGCCGTCCATTCCGGCTGCCTCTGGAATGTTGCCAGGTAGCTGTACAGTGTTAGAACTGGGCCTGACCACAGGGCCTTGGACCTGACACTGCTCTTACCCACAGCAGGTAACATCAGCTCCTACCCAGCCCCTCTCTCCTTTCCTACTTGTCTTCTCCAACCTGGTGTCAAGTTTCTGCTTTGTCCCAACCTGCTTTCCTCCAGTGACTTAGAAGTCTTTCACCATCTTCAACTTGGTGGCTCTTCTAGTGTCTGTCATAACTGAGATTTTTGACTTTTATACATATCATCCAAACTCAGCACATTTGAAAACAGAATATTTGGATCTCCAAGACATCGTTCTCATGCTTATTCACCACGTATTCAGAAAAAGCAACTGACAGAGTTTGTGCTTGTTTTGAAAGGTAAAATTCCAGACTTGCTACCAATGAACTCTATTGATAAGCAGGCCAGGCTGGTTCTTGTCAATGCCATCTACTTCAAAGGAACATGGAATGAGCCATTTGTCAAATCATGCACGTGTGAAATGCCTTTTAAAATAAACCAGGTAAGGAAAAACTTAAAAAAAAAAATCATGCTTGTCTGATGAAAAAATTCAATAGAAAAAGTTAACTTCATAAGGTATAAGTGGTTAAAAATAATTTCAAACTTAACATCTATCTGAATGAATTTTTAATTTATTAGAAAAATTCATATGAATAAATAATTTCTTATCTATTATGATTTGCATCTTATTACCTTTAACTGCTTTTGATTAAGTCTCATGCATATATTGGTTTAACCTCATTCTGAAAACAAAGAATTTCTGTATACATAAGTTACCTAGATTGAAAGCAAAACAATGTGATATATATATATATATATATATATATATATATATAATATTATATTATATACACATATATATCTCACACATAAGGCAAGGTACAAAGAGGGAATATGATGTCACATTTCTATAATCGTGGTTTTGTTTTTGTGATATTTGCAGTGCTGTTGATCAACCCCAGGACTTGTGCATGTTAATCAAACCCTGAATCACCATGCTACAACCCAGCCTTTTATTTATTTTTGTTTTTAATTTTTTTGGTACCAGGGATTGAACTCAGGGACACTCAATCCTTGAGCCACATCCCCAACCCTATTTTGTGCTTTATTTAAAGACAGAGTCTCACTGAGTTGCTTAGTGCCTCAGCATTGCTGAGGCTGGCTTTGAACTCATGATCGTCCTGCCTCAGCATCTCGAGCCTCTGGGATTACAGGCATGTACCACCATAACCAGCCATTCCAGCCTTTTAATCAATTATTTTAAAAATTAAAATAAACTTTCATTTGAATTGTCGTTAGTACTAACTTATCATTATTAATTCAGCATCTGTTGCTTTCTACTATTAAAAATGAGTGGCAAAGGCCTTTGTTGACTGTGAGGTATAACTTCAATTAAAGTAGAAATGAGAGTAGTTTGCCAAATTCGTTAATACCTTAAAATATAATTTAATGCAATGAGGAAACTTGTATGCATTAAGCCCTCCCCTTTATAAGGTATGTTTCAGATAACTATTTATTAATTTCTAGCAGCCGCTGGACCACAGCAGGGTTGAATTTTCTTGTCTCTTTTTGTACTATTTTAAATTTGTGCTCATCTGTTCATTCTTCTCAGAAGGAGGAAAGACCCATGCAGATGATGTGTCGGGAAGCCTATTTTAACATCGGCTACGTGAATGAGGTGCAGACACAGGTGTTGGAGCTGCCCTACGCCGACAAGGAGCTGAGCATGATCATTCTGCTCCCGGACGATGGTGTGGATCTCAGCTCGGTGAGTCAGGAGGGGCTGCAGTCCTTTGCACTCAGAATTTCTGTGGGAGGATTCCAGTTATATCCTGTGCGCCTTTTCAACAAATCTCTAATCCATCAGCTTAAAATGGCCCATCCCTCTTCTTGCTTCCTTGTGGTATGATCCCTATATTGAGAAAGTCACCATCCTCTCAATAGGGGGGTAGTGCACTGTGATACCCTAAGAGATCTCTGTGCGCAGAGTGGCCTCCATGGGCTCTCCCTCTCTCCAGCTCCCTAACTATGATGAAGAACTAAGCCTCGTTCAAACCAACAAATACCACTAGATAAGCACCATCCACTGGGCGTGGACACTTGTCAGAATGAAACATCTACAGTGGATGGATAAGGAGGGGCTACCACAGTCTTCCTGCAGGGAAGTCACATATGGGATAGCACATGGGGTGGTGGACAGGTCAGAGCCCTCACAAGCTTCCGGGCAACTGAAGGAGCCGCCCATCCTGTGTGGACAGTCAACATGAAATGTTCATGCAAATGTCTGTGTGTCCGTCGATACCCACCATAGTCTGACTATGAACCTGTGATTCTGGTCTTTCAGGTGGAAAATAACCTGACTTTTGAGAAATTCATAGCCTGGACCGAGGCAGCCTCTTTGCAGAATACTGAAGTAGAAGTTCTCCTTCCAAAATTTAAACTGCAGGAGGATTATGAAATGAAGTCTGTGCTTCAGCGTTTGGGAATGGTCGATGTCTTTCAAGAGGGCCAGGCTGACTTCTCTGCCATGTCAACTGAGACAGACCTGTGTCTGTCCAAGGTTGTGCACAAGAGTGTCGTGGAGGTGAATGAAGAAGGCACTGAGGCTGCGGCAGCCACGGGCATAGTCATTGTGGCAGACTGCTCATCATGTTCACCAATGTTCTGTGCTGACCACCCCTTCCTTTTCTTCATCAGGCATAACCAAACCAACACTGTTCTGTTCTGTGGGAGGTTCTCATCTCCCTAAGAGTTGTACTTCCTCTGCATGGAGAGTTGTTCTCTTTCTGTGTCCCCAAGTTTCCTCTACAGTTTATAAGGATGGGCTTTTAGCTGAACAGGGTCCTAAGCCTTCTGAACAACTTACCAGTGTGATCTCATGATGCAGCACACTCAGCTGTCCCCATACTGCCCACTCGTTTGTACCACAGAACCAGGTCATGGCCAATAGGCTGTCCTGATTCCCTGTTGTATTAGGATGAGTGCAGTACAGATGCCTAGGATAGCTTGCAAACTTTCCCCAGATGGCCCCAAACACATTTCTCAGTCATTCCACATGCAATGCAATTCCACCTGCCTTAGCCTGAATGCCACAGTAGTAATAAATGCTGGTCTACTATTACTACTATTCTAGTTTAAACAAAAAAACTTTAATGCACATTTTAATTTTATCTTTCTTTGGCTTTCACCATTCCCCTGGTATATGCTAAGCACTGAATTAGACACTGGGGATACAAGGGGATAGAGTCATGGTCCTTTGACCCCTGCTTTTTTTATGTGGGTTCCCAATTCATATAGTGTTTATGACAACCAGATTGGATGGTTGTATAACTTTGAACTACTCTGTGATCCTCTTGCAGCCAGAACACCTTGCCTCATGGTATTGCATTGCTCTACCTCCTACCCCAATAGTTAAATGACATTCAGCCCTCAAAGTTAAAAAACAGTTCAAATGTCACCGTCTTCAAGACATTTTCCTATTCTCCATAATCAGATATACATCTTTGAACTTTCACAATAACTGCCCTTGGTAGTTGCATTATTTATTTATTAACTGTCTGTATTCTTAGTTATGACTAGGCCTTAAACTCGCCAAGGCTTATGATTATGTCCTGCATGTGTTCATGCTATTTATAGTGCAATAATAAATAATTTGAGCATATAAGACCTCTGTAATGTGTGTTTTTTAAGTGGCTGAATATCAACAACTCTATTATTCCTCTTAGATATTTTTATCCCTACGACACTTGCATTTACACAGTCCAATGCCATCAAAATACGTTGTGCAAAGATAATGTACAAACATGAGTTTTACTGTCACCCAAATTTTCATTGCCTCAAAGAAAAACCCATATCCACTAAGCAGTAAATCTTTATCCCTTTCTCCCTCCAGCCACTGACAACCATGAATCTGCTTTTTGTGTCCATGGATTTACCTGTTCTGCATATTTCATGTAAATTGAATTATGAAATATATTACCTTTTGTGCCTGGCTTCTTCATTTAGTGTGATATGTTCTAGGTTGAGTCATTTTGTAGCATGTATCTGTATTTTAATCCTTTTTATGACTGAATAATATTCCAGTACCTGAATATGACACAATTGTTTTATTCACTCATCCAGTGGTGGGAATTTGGATTTTGCCCCCTTGTGGTTGTTTTTAATAGTGCTGCTATGAAAGTGCATGTATGTGAATTTGCTTGAATACCTATATACACTGTTTTGTGCATATACAGATTTAGGAATGAAATTGTTGGTCATAAGATAATTCTATTTAACATTTTTTGTGGGGGGGGGGCACTGGGGATTGAACTCAGGGGCACTCAAACAATGAACCACATCCTCAGACCTATTTTGTATTTTATTTAGAGACAGGGTCTCACGGAGTTGCTTAGAGCTTGCATTTGCTGAGGCTGGCTTTGAACTCTCAATCCTCCTGCCTCAGCCTCCTGAGCTGGTGGGATTACAGGCACGGTTTAACTTTTTGAAGAACCACCAACCATGTAACATTCCTACCAGCAATGTATGAGATTCCAATTTCTCTGCATATCTTTATTTCAAAATCATGAACACACTCATGGTGATTCTTTCCATGGTGTTGGATACTCTGCCTCATCCCTGGTCCAGTTCCCTGGAGCTGGCCAACCATGGATGGAGACTCTGCAACTGTGAGCCAAAAGGAAATCTCCTTCTCCTGGTCATTCTGGTCAGATATTTGGCCACAAGCAATGAAGAACTAACACAAATGTCACAGGTGATTGCAAAAAAACCAAGGATAAGTGGCCCAGCTACATTCCTGCTCGGGGGTGGGGTTGGGGGGACCCCCCCTCAGGTGAGCAGAATCAATAGTTTTCCATTGCTTTTAGGATAAAGATTAAGCTCCTTTTGGAAAGCTAACCAGGTAGTTCCTGATTTAACCTTTTCTCCTATCCCCCTTTGCCATTTCTCAATGTCAATCTTTTACTCTAGCCTCATAGAATTTTTTGCAGTTTCCAACTATTCCACGCTCTGCCTTTACTCTGGGGCTGTACAGTTGTGACCAATGATAGTTAGCTTCCCATTACTGTGACAAAGTACTTGTGATAATCAACATGAAAGGAGGAACCATTTATCGTGGGTCACAGTTTCAGAGGTTTCAGGCTTGGTTGGCCTCTTTGGTTGCTCTTGGGCCTGTGTCAGGACAGTTCATCATGGTGGCAGTAAGTGATGGAGCAAAGATGCTCACTCACTGTGGCCTGGAAAGCAAAGGAGGAGGTGGCTGGTGTCCTGAATATTCCCTTTCAAGACACACCACCCATGGCTTAACTTCCTCCACTAGGCCCCACCTCCAAAGGTTCCCCCTCCTCCCAGGAGCCCCTCAGGCTGGTGAATACACCTTCAACCCATGGACCTTGGTGGATATCCCAAATTCATACTCCAGCATCATCTTCTCCCTAGAAACCCCTCCTCCCTGCCCACAACCTATCACTGGCAAAACTTCACTAGTGTTTGCCAGGGTTAAAGACTCCTAAGAGCCCAGTGCAAAATGCAAATGAAAGGTCTCTTGTTCAGATTTCAGGATGTGGACCCTAGAATGTCAAATCAAGGGGACCACACAGGTGGTAGGCTCCTGAAGCAAGCTTCCCCTAGAAATTTCTATGAGTGTGGGGCAGGAGGGTTCTGAGACTGCCTCCTCTGTTAGCAAGCCACTGGCCTGTAATATAGTCTTAAGAACAAGTTCCTGTTAGTCCTCAAAGGGTGCTTGTGATAGTTTAACATTTCTATTAAATGCATGCATTGGATTATTTGTTAACCAAGCATAGCGGCTACTTCTTACCATCCATCATTAAGAACTTTGACAGTCTTTTCTAACTTCGACCCTTCGTTCACCATTCTGGAAAATTTTCTTTGGGGGTGATTTTTCTGTCATTTCTATCTTAGAAGAAAAGTTGAAGTCAAGAAAATCCATGTCCAAATGATGTTAATCCCCCGAAAGCAAAAAAAAAAGAAAAAGAAAAAAAAAAAAAACAGCCACAACTTGATTCCTGCTTTGGAGAGCACCCTGTTGGTTCCCACCCCCCAAAATCCTCAAATGGTCTTCAAACGATTGTAATGACAATGGGTCCCTTCCACCAAAATATTGCTGAAGCCATCATCTGGATTCTGGAATGTGAAGTCAAATTCAAATGGACTGCGAAAATGAAATCCACCACCTCCTCCACCACGGAAACCTTCTTTGCCACATTTGATACACGTGTCCCATTTTTAGCATTGGAAAAATTCCTCATATGCCTCAGCCACTTGTTTGAATTTTCTCTCTGCATCTTCTTTATTCTCAGGATTTTTTTTTTTCTGGATGCCACATTAGTGCCAGTTTCTGCTATGCCTTTTTGATACCCACGGGTGCGGCATGTGTCTGCACACCTAGAACTTCATAGCAACACATTCTGTTTTAACCCAATTGTTGGAATGAGTTTGAGGTTACCGCTGCAGGAAGTAAGAAGGACAACAGGAAGCAGTGGGCCCCCTTGGTCTCCTCAGGGCTCCTCCCACTTTTCTGTCCCTTCCTCCTCACCTGCCATCATCTATTTAATGAACTTGTGGACAACTTGGATAACTACAATTATTTGTATTATATACTAGAGTATTATGAATGTCCTAAATATTTTCTCATATCCTTTGTATTAAAAAAAATCCCTAAAAATGGTGTTGTTGAGATTAAAGTTGGGCATATTTTGAAGCTTCTTTCCAAGCTGGTCTCCAAAATGTTGTACTGATTTTTGCTCCCACATACACTACCATTTACTAACTGCTGCCTGCTTTTTTTATGAACTGAGATGCACAGTGTCCGCTCCTGGTCCTTATCTTGGACTCACAGTTCATGACCTGTTAAAGAAGCCATCCACAAAATAGCTCTTACTCAAAATTTACCAAGCTAGATCATGTTCCCCCCAGGACCACATTCATTTCAAGGAAGATGCTTTGCAAAGTGGATTTGGCAAAAAATAAATCTACAGAACTTCGCAGCTTGTACCTGCAAGTTTTTTCTTTTTTAATATTTACTCCTCTAATTTTAAAAATATATTGTTTCATTTTTATTGAGGTATAATTGATGTGATAAACTTCATATATTTAATATATACTGTCCCAAGCTGTCATGGGCTGTGTGTGGACTGTTGCACACACCAACCTCCTGAGGGCATAGGTCTGGCATTGCAAACTCCCTGTAAAACCTGCTCAGGGACTGATGGCCTGATGCAGGGGAACCTCCCCCTCCAGCTCTGCCTAAGATCTCACGCAGCCAAGATGTCAATCAATCTGCTGACCACAAGACATCACCAAGCAAGACTCTGCCCTTGAAACCTTACCCCTACGTTTAATATACCCCCTTAAAGAAAATACCGGAGACATTTGGTCTTTGTCTAGTTCAAGAACTCATGTGGACTAGATCTATCAGAGGCTTTGCTTTTGTAAATCTATTTCTGAGTGTTTGTGTTTTATTATTTGTTAATTATTGGACATATTAATATTTAGGGTGGCTTAATTATTTAAGATATTAAGATTTGGAGTGGCTATTTAGGGTGGCTTGGATTTCTCTGGGCAGAAGAATCCTCCAATGAGACGCTGGCCATCTTCCCCTTAAAAATATACAACTTAATGAATTGTGAACATTGTATACTCAGTAAAACCATCACCACCATCAAGAAAATGAGCACATTCATTACACTCAAAATAGTCCTATTTTGCAATTCTTCTTTCCATTTCTCCTTATCTCACTCCACTGCAGACATGTTTTTCCATTTTTTAGCATGTTCTTTACTTTATCAGAGTGTCATTTTGTAGTTTTATATATATATATGTGTGTGTGTGTGTGTGTGTGTGTGTGTGTCTGTGTTGTACATTGTTAGTCAGGTTTATTCCTAAGGATATTCTGCTTTTTGATGCTGTTATGAATGGTATTATTTTTTATTTCAGTTTCTGAGTATTTGTTGCTAGCATATAGAAATACAGTGTTTTTTGTATTTCAACCTTGTAAACTTGTTGAAGTCACTTAATAATGGCTTTTCAAAAGAGATTACATTGGATTTCCTATATAATTTTATCTTCAGCTAATAAAGACATATTTTCATCTTTATTTCCAATTTAAAATTCTCCCCCTAGACCCCCCCACCTGTTCTCTTTCTTTCTTTCTTTCTTTTTTTTTGCTTGATTGCACTGGGTAGAGCCTATAGCACAGCGCTCAGTCTTATAAATTATTTATGATGTTAGCTATTGTTTTTTAGTAGATGCTCTTTATCAGGTTGATGAAATTTCCTTCTATTTCTAGTTTGATGAGGGTTTTAAAATAAGAATGGATGTACAATTTTGTCAAATGCTATTTCTGTATCTTCAAGATGATCATATTTTCTTCCAGATTGGTAATACGATGAATTACATTGCTTAACCTTGTCATGCTTTACTAGGTCACTTTTTAATTTTGGTTTTGAGCAATTGTATTATGACATGCCTTGGAATATATTTCATCCTGTTTTCTGTGCTTGGGGATTGTTGAGTTTTGTGGATCAATAGGATTATAGTTTTATCAAATTTGGACATTTCAGTGATCATTTTTCAAAATATTTCTTCTGTCTCCCTTCTCCCTAAGGGATACCTATTACATACATATCAAGCTGCTTGAAATATTCCCATACTCCTTTCCCCTCTGGATAGTGGTACATTGTCAACAATTTAAGATTTAATTTGCTAATATACTGTCTTAAGAGGGTATAAGTAGTAAAAATTCCATGAAGAAATGGGGGAAATAATTGCTCAGTCCCAAGGGAAACACTACCTATGTTAACAGAAATACAAACATTCCTAATAGTTCTCTAGGGTTTGAGTAGGGCTTATCTGTGCCCTCTGGGATTCATGTTGAAATGTAATCCTCATTGTACAATATTAAGCAATGGGACGAGGTGGGACATTTAATAGGTGATTAGGCTCCAACCTAATAAACAAAGTAATTAATCCATTAAACCAAGTTAACTAAGGGTTAATGGGTTGAGAGTGGGTCCAATATAAAACCTGGTTTGGCCATGTGTCTAGTGTGCTCCTCGATTCTTGCCATGGATACTTTGCATTGCACTGGGACTCTGCCCTTAAGTCGGCCATTGCCCGGTAAAGACCCTTGAACCTGGACCAGAACTGTGAGCCAAAATGAACCTCTTTCCTTTATAATAAAAACCGTCTGTGGTATTGAAGATGAACTAAGTCATGGTACTCAGTTTCAATGGTGCTGAGGCACCTAAACAGTTCAACCATCAGGCCATCGTTGATCTTGGGGGCCAATGTTAGAACATGTCACTCTGTGAAAAGAAACAAATGAGGTACAAACACAAATGGAGGGTGTCTTCAATCTGTGGAACTGATCAGCCCTGAGAAAGGGTCTTTAGTTAATCAATCAAGTCTAGGTTTATCAATTCTGATTAAAGGACCTTGAATAAGACACATGAAAGAAGCAGTCACCTTAACAGGTAAAGGTGATAGGAAAAAAGACTCAGAGTCCAGGAAGAGGCTTCCCAAGTGCATGAGTGGGGGAGATGGGTCCATCAGTCTCAGTCTCACAGAGGTCGTACAGTCAGTCACCTGACATGTTAGAGAATGGATAAGTATTTTAACTCTGGGAAAATTTAGAATTCACCACAGAGATGAGGAAATAACCAGAACTCGTGTAGTTAAAAACAGATGTTAAAAAACTCAAAAGTAAAATAAGTTCTAAACCATTTTAAAACTAGGCAAAAGCATTTGAATGGGCATTTCTTAGAGAAAGATAGATAATAAGCTAAAAAGCGCATGAGAAGTTCGACATCATGACTCATCAGGAAACACAACTCAAAGCTGTGGTAAAATACCACATCATGACTCCTACATGACATGTTCTCAGTGGACAAATGCATTGAGAAAAAAAAAATGGAGTAGTGGTTCTAGGGTTTGGGGGAGATGGAGGAGGGAAATGAGTAGTCCATTTGCTTTTGAAGTAATGAAAATATTCTGGAGTTAGACAGTGGTGACAGTTGTACAGCTTTATGAATATCCTGAATTGTATGCTTTAAAGGGACAAATATTGTTAAACGAAAATTTTGAGATGGTGACACCCCTGAAATAAATGGTGTTATATAGCTGTGCAGGTTGTTAGCCTAGTCCTAGGGAAAATTCCCTAAGTCACCAGCAGCATTGCTAAGTAGCATCTGGAAAAATGTCCACTGGATCTAAGGATATTTTATAATAAAAATCCAGATAGCCGTAGGCACAGATTGGTGAAGGCGTTCCTGCACACGATGTCTGACAGGGTCACAGCATGGGGGATGCTGAGGCAAGGCCCTGCCATCTGGAAACTGGAACCATTAGGAATATTAAGTGTTTTGTTTATGATACTCATGATGTGGATAACAGGGCATATGTTAATCAATAATAAAAGGACATATTGCCTGAGATTGCAGGAAAATTCCCAAAATGAGACTAAGAATACAATGGAGACATGCCATGAGGTGTGTTTCAGTGTCTCTCAGGACACAAACAATGGTGTTATTCCTCAAACTTAAACAACAAGAAATATTTATCCCATGGTTAACAATTTACACTAGCCCCCACCAACCCCATCCTAAAGCCACAACCTGTACAATAGCCTAGCTACAGAAAAACAATTGCTGTGCCAACTGTACAAGGACCACCGTATGTAGCTTATGGTATCCCCTTGAGGACAAGAGGCTAATAAAAATACATTCCCCAACCAATAGACCCTCCTTTGCTTTATGCAGAAACTTATGATGAAAATGGAAAACACATAGTTAATATAAATGACGAATGGGTTGAGGTGTAAAGCCTGCCCTTTAGTTAAAGATTACAAAGACATAAGAATTGGTGTGCTTTGACCAAGGATCAAGGAAGTTCTTTAAGAAAGCAGCTGAATAGGTCATATGAAAAAAAAGGGAATTACCTTGGAAGTTAAAATAGAATAATGTAAAATTAACATAGATATATTTTAGAGGCACTTCAAAGTAGTAGGCTTTTAAATAATAGACTTTCACTACTTTAAGTGTGTTTTACTGGGATTTTAGTTTAGAAGTAAGAAAGCTTACCAATAATCATAAGTATGATTTAAAGTTAAAGGTTAATGAAATAATTATAGGTATGCTTTAAAGTTAGAAGGGAATAATAGGTCAGGAGTCATGTAGTCTAGTTGCATCCCCTAGCACCTAGTGATTGAGGTGAAAACCTAAAAGCTTAATCATAATTGACTAAGGTTACAGAAAAATACTTTGAACAATGCACTCAATATCTTAGGTAATCAATGTACGTCAGAAAAGATTGTAATTCTTGAAAATTATGTAAATAAAGAGAGTTTCAGGCTTTGAAGTTATCCATTATCTACCTGAAAAAAACACCTGCAAAAAAGGTACAAAAATAAAGGTCCCTCCAGAGGCAGCATGAGATGTCTTCTGGAGGTTGCTCCTAACTTGCAACCTGTCGTCCAGACTTTTCTTCTTTCCCCGATGCCACTCCTCCTTCAGGACCACCCTGGACCCTCACTCCCCCCCACTGGGGCTGGACCTCAGCAACAGATTAATTTCATGAACCCTACATTGGCTAGAGAGGAGAGGGACAGGACAACATGAAGTACACAGAGACCTGGGAGCGGAAGAGAATCTGTACGGACAAGTTTCTATAGTTTCTTGGTTGGTTGAGTCTATAAGCAGGATGGAATTTAGTCATGATGGCTAATCTTGAAAATATGGGAAAGGAATGTGAGGCAGTTTTACTTTTCTTTCTTGGTTAAGCTTAAAACTATCAGTTAAACTCTTACTTTTTCTTTCCTCCATCCTGCTGGTAACTTAATTCAGGATGTCTCAGAATACTTCTTTTCAATTTTATGATGTGCATGTTATATATTTAAAAGGTGTTATTTGATATTTATTTATTTATTTATTTTGGGGTACTGGGGATTTTAGCCAAGGGTGCTTAACCACTGAGCCACATCCCTAGCCCTTTTTATTTTTTGAGACAGGGGATCACTAGGTTGCTGAGGCTGGCTTTGAACTCTAGATCCTCCCACCTCTACATCCCTAGCTGCTGGGATTACAGGCATGGGCCAGAGAATAAAGATGTTATTAGAAAAAAAAAATTAAGGAGGACCTAGAGTTGGGGCCTCCTTAAAATTTTAAGAAAGTGTGCCTCTAAATGTTTGGTGGTAAACATCTGTCTTGCCTCACCCTAATTCTGGCCCTCAGGAGAGAACACTAATTTTCATTAATTTGAAACAGGTGGGGTAATCTGCTCATGGACAAGCTTCTGGGAAAGGTTCCCTGCTTCAGAGGAAAAGTCATTTGGTCTGTTCTCTTCCTGGGGACAACAACATGTCAACATGAAATATTTCCAATTGCTTCCAGCCTTGAGGAGAAAGCTGATACAAAAAAAGCACAGGGAAGAGTGTGGCTCTTGGATGACATGAACTACTAAATTAACTTGCTTAAAGTGGTCCCTGCTCTGCACCTCCTGATGAACACAAGTCATGTCCTGAGCCATTTGACTCAGTATCTGTTTCTCTCACATTGCTAGAGAAGAGTCGGGCTGATTATATACCAGCACCACAGCCTAAGCACCAGAAGTTGGAAAAGAGCTCAGTTGTTAAGAGTTAGGACACTTGTGTTCCCTATGAGGGTCCTGGACTAGTACTAATTAGTGGGGGAGGAGCTAGAACCAACAGTTTTAAAAAACATTTTTAAAACAATTATGAGTGGATAGAAAGCATACCAAAAAATATTACGAGTGAATAGAAATCATACCAAAAAATGGGTTTCTCTGTTGCAATTTCATACAAGCATATTCATATTTTCACTAGATCCACCCTACTTCTCAAATTCTCTTGTCACCCCATGCCATACCTCTGGTCCTATTCCCCTTTTCTATTAGTCCCTACTTTCATGTCTTTTTTTATTGCCCCCTACATTCCACATTCGATAGAAAAAAGTGAGATATTGCTTTTCTGAAATTAATTTATTTTGCTTAAAATGATGATCGCCAGTTTCATCCATTTTCCTGCAAATTAACTTATTTCGTTCTTTATGATTGAATAAACTCAGCCATATTTATGCACATATATGAATATATATGTGTGTATATATATATAATATTTTCTTTATCCATTCAACTGCTAACAGGCACCAAGGCTCATTCCATAACTTGGCTTTTGTGAACAGTGCTGGGATAAACATGGGGATGCAGCTGTCTCTGTACTATGCTGACTTTGATTCTTTCACATGCACACGCAGAAGAGGGACCTCGGCAACTGAATCATAACAGTAGTCCTACTTTTAGTTTCTGAGGAACCTCCCTGCCATCCCATCCTGATGGAGCTAATTTATATGCCCACCAACAGCCTGTAAGAGAAACAGACACATCCATCCAGCTGAATCCCTCCTTCCTGTCAGGCAGGAGGCTCACACTTACAGAACTTTCCTCCCCTAAAATGCCAGCCTCTCATTCTGCCTTTCTTTCTGGAAGCAGGAAAGCCCAGAGTTCTAGGTTTTGTGTCCTTCCCCAGCCCCAGCCTCTTCCTGTTGATTTATTAGTTTTTTCTTTCGGTTTCCCTGAGAATGCAGTGCACAACAGCTCCAGCTTGTGGCGAGGTGCTGAAGCACAAAGGGGTGGGTCACCAAGGCGAGGCCAGCGGCAGGAGGAGGGGATAGTGACCCATTCCTGAGAAGGCCCTATCCTGGCAGAGTCGCAGGTCACCCAGGACGCCTCCCCAGAAATTTCCTGCGGCCAAACAGGACTGATTAAAGATCTCTGCGAGTGCTGAGTCTCCAGGCTGAACCCGCCTGACCGCAACACCAGGGTCCTGGTCCTGCGATTCGGAGGTCCTTATCCTGTGGCGCTGCAAGTAGAAGAGGCCTTGGTGCAGAAGGTGGCAGGTGAGGGTTTCTCTGCGCGGGGCGGGGTTTAGCAGGGGAACCTGATGCAACCAAGTTTTGGAAACCCGATCCCCCAGCTGGGAGGTGGGATCCTGGAACATGGAATGTGAGCAAAACAAGAGAATCCCAGAAGGCAGGAGCTGGTTGGTCCCAGAGCAGCTCAGGGCAATTCCAAGAAGACAAAGATGCTGTACAGCCTCCTGGCTTCTCTGCTTGCCTCTTGCCTGCCCCTGGCTGGCCTTGGCCCTCATCCTGGTGGGGGTTCAAGCTCCAGCACAGCTCCCTCCTACTGGCCCTATTTTCTCACCTCTCTTCTCTCCTCAGAGAGTCACAGCATGACTTCTGCCTTACCTTTCACTGTGCTTTTAANTCCAGTCTCATGTCCACATTTTGTATTTAATTTTTATACTTTGATGACACACTGTATTTTTCTTTGCATAAATGTTCTTTCAATTAATGGGAGGATTCAGTGAGATAATTCATCTAAAGCAAATGTTCAACATGAGTTAGCTATTATTATCATAGTGATATCACAGTCTCAGGTGAAATTGCTTTTAGCTTTTAGTTTCCAATTGTGGTAAAATACACATATAAAATTTGCCATCTTAACACATTTACAGCCTGTAATTCAGTGGCATTTTGTTCTATTTTTGACAGATTTTCTTCTTAATAATCTATAAACTTGATGAAATAAATTTAGTTGCTTTTTATCTTTTTCCATGTTATAGGACACTGTGTATGGCATGAGAAATATAGCTGTTGAATATTTTTAGAAAAAAAAATCCCTCCAAAAATCATCTACAGCTTTCAAGAATCTTATCTTTTATTGTTTCTCCTTTGTATATCTGTATATTTAGATTCCTTGGGGGTAGCACTTTTTAAAATTAAAATAACTATTTAACTGATACCCAGAAACCTAAAGATTGTACATATTTACAGGGTAACTATTATGTGATGTTTTAATTCAGATGTACATTGTGTAATGTTCAAATCAGGTAAACATATCTATCATTTCAATCATTTATCATTTCTTTGTGGTGAAAGCATACAATATCTTTTCTTGCAATTCTTTGAAATGTACCCTACATTATCATTCTCTGTAGTCACACCTACTGTGCAGCAGCCACCAGAATCTCTTGCTCCTATCTGTAATTCAGTGACCATTGAGCAACTTTTACCCCTGTCCACATCTCTGTATATTCACTTGGTAATTCATAATTTACACTTTGATGAAAATAATTTAGCTTTCATTTATTAACAATTTATCTGTATGCATTTCTGTGTAATCAGTTTTTCACTTATAACTTGCCTTCTAGGTACTTTTAAATTTTTTTTCTTGCAGTTGCTGATTTCTGTCTATTTTGTGTAGACATGTGTGCTTTCCTTCAAAGAACCAGTTCTTAGGCTCATTGACCATTTTCTGTTTTTCCCTAAAATCCTTAGTAATTTTTCTGTACCTTTTTTAACATCATGAGTTGGAAATTTTGCTATTTCATTATTTCCTTGGCAATATGATAACAATTAATGCTGTTTTTACTTACGTTCTGGGAAATGTTATATTACCTTCTGGTAATATAACTTTTATTTTGATCATTTTCCAAATCATCTTTTACATAGTTAAAATAGTATTTCAAGAAATTCTTGAAATCATTTATTTAGAAAATGTTTGCAATAGTTACTTAATAGGTTAATTTCCATGATGTTGGTATTTTATTTGTAGTGTTATTTACATTTAGTTCCCTACGCTGAGGTCATTGAATATAAACTGTGTATTTTCTGTATTTCAGGTCAATTAAAACTTTTTTATGGCTTAATATGTGACACATTTTATGAAATATGAAGTATCATAAAATCTGTGTGTATATATAAATATATATAATCTCTATAGCATACTATTTTAAGTATTCTGTTTTTTTCATATTTATTACCCTGCTCATTTTTATACTTTGATTTCCTTTTGAAGGTTATCATTATGATTGCATTCCTGTCCAATTTTTTCATGGATTTTTAGTGTTTTGAACTACATGGTTTTTTGGGGAACAGTTATACAGGCAAGTTTTCCTCTATTTTTGATACATTTATGGTGTCCCTGGGATGCAAGACTTAACAATAGTCCCTTATCTGAACCTCTCTTGCCCTTTCATTTTTTTTCTATTGCTCATCTATAAACTATGCAGACAGCTCTGTGCAAGCAGAAGAGCCATATCTTTTACTTACCAGTTTCCTGGTCCCTCTATCCGCCTATCCCACCAGTGTCACATCTCAATTAGGAACTACTTCCTCACAAAGCATAATTTTATGCAGTATTTGAAGAAAAAAAAATGTTTGCAAATTCTAGTTAAGACTGAGATCAAAATTGATAGTTTTCTCTTGCTTTCCTTCACAGGCATTGTCTTTAAACACAGAAGAAGACATCCATAAGAACTTCCAGATGCTTCTCACCCAAGTGAACAAGCCTGGCTCAAAGTACTTGCTTACAACAGCCAACAGGCTCTTTGGAGAGAAGACCTGTGATTTCCTCTCAGTAAGTTGAGTCAGTAGAACAATAAAAGTCCTATTTAAAATACCTGGTGATATACAACCCAGAAGAGAGACCCTAGACACCAGGCAGGATGGCACACTTGGGAGGTTGAGGCAGAAGGATGGAGAGTTAGAGGCCAGCTTGGGCAACCTAGTGATACCCTTATCTCAAAAACAAAATGGCTGGCGCAGTGGCACATATACCAGAGGCTCAAGAGGCTGAGACAGGAGGATCATGAGTTCAAAGCCAGCCTCAGCAACATCAAGGAGCTAAGCAACTCAGTAAGACCCTGTCTCTAAATAAAATACAAAATTTGGCTGGCAATGTGACTCAGTGGTCGAGTGCACCTGAGTTCAATCCCCGTACCGAAAAAGAAATGGAAAAAAGAAAAAGAAACCAATGCCTAGGGACATAGCTGCTTGATAGAACATTTGCCTAGCGTGCTTCAGGCCCTGGGCTCAATCCCCAGTGCTTCAAAACAAGCAAACAATGAAACAAAACCTAGAGAAGTTGAGAAACTTATAGTAAATTTTTTATAGACCCCCAATTTTATAATCATACCTGTATTATTTCAAATTATACCATATCTAAATTTTATTTTCTTTCATGTATATATATCTCAGGTTATTCAGGGCTCAGGACATACTTCCTTTCAAATTTAGTTATTTCAACATCTAGTAGCTTAAGATGTGATCATGTTTAAAAGATCTGTGTGCTCTTTTTAATTTTAAAAAAGCATATAGATGGCATTGAGAATGTTTTGAAGCTCACTGACATTTTATTTAGTAACATGGCCTCACTGAACACTTTTCTCTCCAAAGACATTTAAGGAGTCCTGTCTTCAGTTCTACCATGCGGAGCTGGAGCTGCTGTCCTTTGCTGAAGCTACAGAGGAGTCCAGGGAGCATATAAACACCTGGGTCTCAAAAGAGACAAAAGGTCAGAATTATGACTCATTTGCCTCTCCTCCCACCCCAGCTCTGCCCTCTCCTCCCCTAGGCTAACTGTCTCCTCACTGCTAATGTCACTGGTGTTGCAGGAGGTCAGAGCAAGGTTGCCTGGCAGAACCTCATGGTGGGTGTGAACCTTAGTGGCTCACGGGAAATCTGATCAATGCTCAGGTTTTCAAAACCAGAGGATTAATGCTATCAGTTCTCCTGGAACCAGAGTGACTGATAAAAGTGTTAAAAAAAAAAAAAAAAAAAAACTCTTAGGCCAGATTTCCCATGTAATATTTTACATTAGAACATACTGTCACTGTCCTGTAATGTTCACATGGCAGCTGACTGTCCTCTCTGGGAGAAGATCAGTGGCCAGCTCTTCTCCAAGTCAGGCCCTTGGCCCTCTTCTTCCTGCGGTCAGTTTGGACTGCATTCCTCCCACTTTTACATATGAACCTCACTTCTACTGCTTCCTTCCTATCTCTCACTTAAGTGCCCTTCATGAGACTTGAGAAGCCTAGACTTCATTAGTCAACCACAGAGCCTGATGTTGAGCCACATGGCTGATTCATTGCACAGACTAAGAACACCGCCAAGATCAATGATGGTTTGATGTTTGAACCATTCAGATACTTGAACCACTAACAACATCAGTATTTCTGCTAACAAATGAAATGGTAAAAAACAGAGGTAGTTCTTTCCTCAATTTCTTCTTAGAATCTATTTCTTGTGCCCTCATGAGGCAGCAAATTAGCAAGTAATATTCTTAGTTCCTTGGAAACATACCCTTTGATATCCAGGGTAAGAAGGAAGTACCTTCACCTACCCAAATCATTATCTGTTCCAGGGATTCCAGGAGGATGCAATCTCTTCCAATAGTTTCCAGAAACTCCTCCTGTGCCCCTTGTGTGGACCCCATCCATTCTGTGTGCCTCAGGAATGTTGCCAGGTAGCTGTACAATGTTAGATCTGGGCCTGACCACAGGGCCTTAGACCTGACACTGCTCTTACCCACAGCAGGTAACATCAGCTCCTACCCAGCCCCTCTCTCCTTTGCTGCTTGTCTTCTTCTCCAACCTGGTGTCAAGTTTCTGCTTTGTCCCAACCTGCTTTCTTCCAGTGATTTGGAAGTCTTTCGCCATCTTCAACTTGGTGGCTCTTCCAGTGTCTGTTGTCATCAAAACCACTCATAGCTAGAATTTTTAACTTTTGTACATAACCATCAGAACACCATATTTGAAACCCAATTGGATCTCCAAGACATTGTGTCATGNTAAGCAGAGCCACCCTATGGGCTCTTCCTTTGCCCAGCTCCCAACTGTGACAATGAATTTCCACAATCAGTGTCACATCCCACATTAGGCAGATATCCTCTCCTGGAGGGGCTCACACTGAGAGCCCTTCCTTTTCCTGTCTGTTTTTCTTACCAGCGATGGTTCATTGTCTGCAAAACTAAGCTTCGTTCGAACCAACAAATACCACTAGATATGCCATCCACTGGGCGTGGACACTTGTCAGAATGAAACATCTACAGTGGATGGATAAGGAGGGGCAGCCACAGTCTCCCTGCAGGGAAGTCACATATGGGATAGCACGTGGGGTGGTGGACAAGTCAGATCCCTCACAAGCTTCCGGGCAGCTGAAGAAGCCGCCCATCCTGTGTGGACAGTCAACATGGAATGTTCATGGAAATGTCTGTGTGGTCTGTAGATACGCACTGAAATCTGAATGTGAACCTGTGATTCTGGTCTTTCAGGTGGAAAATAACCTTACTTTTGAGAAATTCATAGCCTGGACCAAGCCAGCCTCTATGAAGAATATTGACGTGGAAGTTCTCCTTCCGAGATTTAAACTGCAGGAGGATTATGACATGCAGTCTGTGCTTCAGCGTCTGGGAATGGTCGATGCCTTCCAACAGGGCCAGGCTGACTTGTCTGCCATGTCAACTGAGACAGACCTGTGTCTGTCCAAGGTTGTGCACAAGAGTGTCGTGGAGGTGAATGAAGAAGGCACTGAGGCTGCAGCGGTTATGGGTGAAGAGATGGAATATTGTTCAGCCTATTTACGGAGGTTCCATGCTGACCACCCCTTCCTCTTCTTCATTAGGCATAACAAAACTAACACCCTTCTGTTCTGTGGCAGGTTCTCATCTCCCTAAGGGTTGTACTTCCTCTGTATGGAGAGTTTCCGTCTTTCACTGTTCCCAGATTCTCTCTATAGTTCCATAAGGATGGGCCTATACGTGAATCAATTACGAAATTGAGGGCAGGGTCCTAAACCTTCTGAACAACTTGCCGGCATGATCTCATAATGCACCACACTCAGCTGTCCCCATACTGCCCACTCATTTGTACCATTGACCAGGATCCTAGCAAATAATAGGCTGTCTTGATTTCCTGTTGTATTTAGGATGAAGGCAGTACAGATGCCATAGGATAGTTTGCAAAGATTTCCTACCTGTCCCCAAATGTATTTCCTATTCATTTCACACGCGGTGTTATGCTGTGCTCTCCTGGCACCTCACATCTTGCCACACACTTGCGTTAACCTGACTAGCTCAATAATAATAAATGCAGCTGAATACTGAAACCAGAATCTTGAAATGAAATTTGATTCACTAGTTCTATTGGCAGGTGGTGTCTGCACAAGCTGTGGGGTTCTGTAGCTGAGAAGTGTTGTGGCTCTTAATGGTGGGCATGGACACAGTATTGCAATAGACCTTAGCAGCTCACCTTCAATTTCTTCCTCTTTCTGGTTTCTTGTCTCGTGAAGTCAATGAATGAAATTCACACACCTGGATGAGGGAGTGTAAACTTAGAACTTATTGAAGAACAGGAACATTCTTTCATTGCAAGCAGGAACATGATAGCTGGTTTTCTCTGACAAGAGTGTCCAGGTCTAGGGTTTTATATAGCACTTGGTTCACTGCTTTTGGTCCAAGCGTATGCTAATTAGGGTTGGGAAACCTAAGAATGCTATTGATCAATTTCTGAGTTCCAACTTTTATTCAAGTCTGCCCCACTCCATTTTCTTGTGGCAGGTCAAGAAACGGGAGGTTGAAGTTATAGATGGGGTTGCAGTGCTGTGGGGAGCAGGCTTTTGTAGCTGGCATCTATATAGTGTCTATCTCTGGCAGGTAAAGAATGACAGGTCAGTGGGCCTGGGCACTGACTTGGCTGGAGCTAGCTCACCTGGAGTTGGCCTGCCTGGATGCTAGCTTGCTGCATCTGTGTGGTGGGCTCCACAAAGCCACAGGCCAAGCTTGCTGAACCACTCAGACTGAAACTCCTCTGCTCCACCAGTGCATGACTGCTGCAGCTTCTCAGCATAGAGCAGTAGGTTGGCTGCTTCACTTGGTAGCCTGGGAGCCATGTCAAAACTATTGCTACTATTCCAGTTTTCCTGGCACCAGGACTAAAAAAAATTAACACATATTAATTTTATCTTCCTTTGGCATTCACCATGCACCAGGTATATGACAAGCACTGCAATAGGCAC
Source organism: Marmota marmota marmota (assembly GCF_001458135.2). Classification (NCBI taxonomy): domain Eukaryota; kingdom Metazoa; phylum Chordata; class Mammalia; order Rodentia; family Sciuridae; genus Marmota; species Marmota marmota. The sequence continues at coordinate 2,801,769 of NW_025999929.1, read as the reverse complement.
TGGTGACACAAGGGGACAGAGTCACGGACACCTGATCTTTAATGTGTGTTCCCAACTTATATAGTGTTTATGACAACCAGATTGGATGGTTTAATAGCTTTGAACTCACCATGTGACCCCCTTGCCTCCTAGTATTGTATTTACCTCCAACCCAACAGTTAAATGCCATTCAGCCCTTAAACTTCATTTCATGTGTCATCTTCTTCAAGACATGTATCTTCTTCTCCATAATCAGATGTACGTCTTTGAAGTTTAATAATAACTGCCTATGGTAGTTGCATTATTTATTAATAATTATTCTCAATCCTCTAGGCCTTAAAGTCTGCAAGGGTTGTGATTATATCTCACACATGCTTATGCCACTTACAGTGCAATATAAATAATTTGATTATATAAGAGCTCTATAACTTTTTTAATGCTTGAATATCATCAACTTTATTGTTCTTCTTAGAATTTTTTATCACAGTGACATTCACATTTCATCAGTCCAGTATCATCTAAAGATGGGTAAAGATGTTGTGTACCCACCACCTTTATTGAGTTCCCAAAAGTTTTCATTGCCCCCAAAGAAATCCCCATATCTACTAAGCAGCAAATCCTTATCCCTTCCTCCCTCCAGTCTCTGGCAACCCTGAATCTGCTTTCTGTCTCCATGGATTTACCTATTCTGCATTTTTCATGTAAATTGAATCATATAATATGTGACCTTTTGTGTCTGGCTTCTTCACTTAGTGTGATGTTTTCTAGGTTAATTAATGTTATAGTATATACCTGTCTTTTATTCCTTTTTATTACTGAATAATATTCTATTACACGAGTATAACACAGTTGTTTTATTCACTCATCCAGTGATGTGAATTTGGATTTTTAACCCCTTTGGCTATTTTTAAATAGTGCTGCTATGAAAATGCATTCATGTAAATTTGCTTGAATACCAGTTTCCCATCATTCCCATATATCTGCATATATACATATATAGGAATGGAATTGTTGGTCATAGGGTAGTTTTTTAAGAAGCATGCATTGGTTCCTCAAACACAATTGCATTGGCTGAACCATGTAACATTCTTACCAGCAATGTATGAGAGTTCAATTTCTCTGCATATCCTCACCAACACCTTACTTCCTGTTTTTTTCTTTATTTAAAAATTGTGATCATGCTAATAAGTGTGAAGTGGTCCCTCATGGTGGGTTGTTTGTTTTTGTTTTGTTTGTTTGTTTTGTAGTTCTTTGATTGGCAATTCCTGAATGACTAATGATATAGAACATCTTCTCTTGTGGTTTTTGGCCATTGAAATGGTGTGTCCCCAAAAGCTCATAAGTTAGAAAATGCAGGAATGATCAAAGGTGAAAGGATTAGATTATAATCCCCATTGGTGGATTGATTCATTTGATGGATCAATAATTTGAAAGTTATACTATACTGTAGTCAGGTGAGGGGGAGTGTCCTCATAGTATATGTTGCCCCTGGCTCCTAGATCTCTCTGTTACTTTCTGCTAACATGACCTGAGCACCTTTGCTCTGCCATATCCTTCCACCATGATGCTCTGCTTCATCTCAGGTCGGGAGCACTGGAGTTGGCTAACCGTAGACTGAGACTGTGAAACTGTGAGCCAAAAGAAAATTGCCTCTCTGTCATTCTGGTCAGATATTTTTGCCATAGCAATGAAAAGCTAACACGAATGTCCACAGCTGACTGCACTGATCTTAAAATATATGGTCCAGCCTAGTTAGAAGACCTGTCTCTGATGATCAGCTTTGATAGTTTTCCATTGCTTTTAGGACACAGTTTCAGGCTCCTTTAGAAGAGCTAACAAGGTAGTTCTTGATTTAACCTATTCTCCTCTCTCCCATTTGCCCTTTCTCGATGGTACCCTTCACTCTAGCCTTACAGAATTATTTGTAGTTTCCTGACTATTCCAAAAGAGGAAGGGGTGGAGTCCTAAATATTCCCTTCAAAGACATACCACCAATGGCTTAACTTCTTTCCACTAGGAGCCCCATGGGCCTTTGGGCGACATCCCAGATTCAAAATACAGCACCATCTCCTCCCTAGAAACCCCTTCCCTTCTACTCTTCCCCTTCCTACCAACATTCTTACTCTCCCACCCTATCCCCAGCTAACCTTCACTATTCGTTGCCAAGGTTGAAGACTCCACCTGTGTGATTAAATACTTTGCAGCAGAAGCATTTAGTGCACTGGATTAATATGAGCTGCTCCCCATCTGCCTGCACTAGTTTGGAAACTTCCTGAGGGTGGGATTTCTTATAGCTAGGAAATATACAGGATTTCCTACACCTAGCTCCAGATCAGGCTGTGTCATCCATGAGGCCCAGTGCAAAATGCAAATAAAAGGCTCTTGTTCAGATTTCAGAATGTGGACAGCAGAGTGTCAAATCAAGGGGACCACAAATGTTGGAAGCAGGCTGCACCTAGAAATGTTAATCATGCAAAGAATGCCCACTGTGGATTTTATCACAGTAAATAAAGACCTACTGATATTTGAGATAACATTGTAATTTTCTAATCCTTGGTTGAAAGGCGAAAGAGAAACCACATTTTTTTTTCCTGATTAGTTTTTCAACAGGATGTCAAAATGCTAAACTTTCTGTCTCAGTTTTGCCTATACACAGAGGTTAAGAGTAAACCAACCACAAAACTGAGGCTATTCACTTGTTGTGCAAGGGCACCATCAGCAATTCTCTGAGTGGTTTGCTGAGAGGGAAAAGTCTGGAATGTTTTAAAGGCTCTACAGGGAGACCTCATGCATGACTGTGTTAATACAATAGTGTAATCCAGCGCTCTGGTCAGGACAGGGTGAGTCCAATGTCTGCGTAAGATCTCTGTTAGAAATGTTTGAGGTCAGATCTCATAGGGGCCTGACATCTAAAAGTAAATCAAAGCTCATGGTTTTCTATAGTCTTGGCTGACGGTGCCATCGTGACAATTGATGGTTCTGGCAAGTGCTGCAGGAAGGGGACTGTGTGGTTGATCTTCCTCCCCTCCTATGTTTTTGGAAAGGGACTCAGACCTCTGGAGCCTTCACAGATAACAAAGCTTTTCACAGAATACTGGCAAAGAGCCTTTCCCTGAGAGAGCTATTGTACTGCTAATGTCCACTGGTTCCCGCCCCCACCCATGTACATGGACTAAAGACAGCACAGCTTTTCCACAAAGCCCAGCTGAGCCCTCCTCACCAGCTGGTCTCAGCGCTGCTCTAACCAAGCACCTGCCCAAGGCCCATGCACTTAGCCCCAATGACAAGAAGCTGTCCTGATAATGGAAATGTGCTGAGGTCTTTCCCCTTTAAACATTTTCTCTTGAACGACTCCCTATAGCCTGAGGTTTCAAGAGCCAGGGTAAGCAGTGATCTCTGAAGCAGCATCTTTCAGGGGGGAATGGATCGTGGTGCCAGCTGGACCAGCACGGTCGAGGCTGTAGTGGGTGTAGGGAAATAACCCAGAGAGGAGCCGAGTTTGGCTGACTGATTTATTTCCAGACCTCACGCGATGAGATAGAGGAGGCGGAGCTGCTCTGCGGTAAGGACAAGCTCTCCAATGAGTCCGGTGCCGCTTTGGGGATAGCAGTGGCCAGGCCAGAGCTGGCAGCAGCCTCCACACTAGAAAGGGAAGCTGTTGGGGAAGGGGACCAGGGAGGAAGGAAAGATTCACTCCTCTGGACAATTCCCAGCCTCCAGCCTGAGGCCCTGCGGGAGTCCGCCAGGATCCAGCTGCAGATCCAGACAGTGCGTTCCCAGGTGGAAGCCAACCTACTGGAGCCTCCTGCCTGCTCAGATGCCTGCGGGCCTGGGAATCGGAGAGAGGAGGAACTTTAGGAGGCAGTAAAACTTTGGGCTTCGCTGGCCTTCTTTTACTTGTCACCTCTCCCTGGTCATCTTTAGGGTCTTAAGGAGAGTTTTAGGCTTTCCAGGGAGAGAAAAGAAAAACCATCCTAAATCTTAGGGTGTAGGATTAAGAGAGAGCTGGTTGTACAAACAGAAACAACATCTTGGTGTGTGCTATGGTTTGGATATGAGGTGTTCCTCGAAAAGCTCATGTGTTAATGAATGTTCAGAGGTGAAATGATTAGATTACGAGAACTGTAATCCAACCCGTGTATTAATCCATTTGATGGGCTAGTGATTTGAAAGGACTACTGTACTGAATGGTAACTGTAAGTGAAGTGGCACCCCCTTTCTCCACAGAAAAGCCCTCTTCCCCATGGCTGATTTTAGGACTGTCAGCAAAAGAGTTCACTGTAGATAAACTTCCTATTTTCGTGTCACCCTGTTTACTTGGCCACTGGCCGAGAAGATACCAGCACTCCAGGTGCTGGACACCCCCTTACTAGTTTTTCACAAACATATCCAGCACAGTACTTTGAAGAAATGTGCAAACAAGGCCTCTGGCCTTGAACTGGGCTTCACAGAGATGTCTACATTTTTAAGATAAGTTACAAATGGGCTGCATGGTAACAGCTGGCAGGGGGAGGAAAGAAAGGGGAGAAGAGGCTCTCCCCTTCTCAGGTGTTGTCCTCGAAGGGTTAACTTGTCCAGAACAGTGAAAGAAAAAGCTGCTTTTATGTGAACTTCTACAGACTGGGAACTTCTGAGCACCTCCCCTTACACACTGGGTATAAAACTCTGAAACTCCCTGAACTCGGGGTTCAGGGGATTGATTGATGACAGCAAAGGCTGTGCCCTCTGAACCTGGCTGCAGCCAAATAAAACTGTTTCCTGCTATCTTCAGTGCCTTGCTTCGTTTGTCCCTACAACATAAGCAGACAGGGCATGGCTGGAGAAAGTAGGTGTGTGAGTGTGTGGGGGGGTGCCCTTGGGGATTATATTTATCCCTGGTTCTTCTCTGTCCCTGCTGCCCAGTGCCATGAACTGAGAGCTTTCCTGTCATGCCCTTCCACTATGCACTTCCACTATGATATTTTGCCTCACCTAAGGCCCTGAGCAATGGAGTCTGTGACCATGGAGGGAACCTCTGGAACCATGAGCCAAAACTAGCTTTTCCTTTTCTAAGTTGTTCTTGTGCTTTGGTCACAACTGACTAACACAGTGTCCATTGCTTTAAGGGCATGGCTCCTTGATTCCTATTTTTTTAAACTTGGGGTGCCAGAGAGAGCCACCATGAAGTAGAAGCTGGTAAGGGTCAGAAGGGAAAACAGTGAACTCTGCAATAATGGTGTCCCTGTAAGAGCACTTGTTTTAGATATTAAATATATGGGCCCTGGAATTAGTCAACTATTTAGGGAAGAATCTGATGGGCTAATATTTCACAAGTATGCCCTGATATGGCCCCCTTGATTGTGTGATTGCTAGTTGAGTCCTAGGCCAGAGGTCTGACTCTAGGGGTCCCAGCAAATGAGGTCCTTCTACTCATCTCAAACAGCAAATGAAAAAAGTAATGGTGAAAAGCAGGAAAGAAACTTTAATCAGTACAACTATACCAGGAAGGCAAAGAGTTCGAGTATTTGCAGTTCTGACTTTGGGGTTTGCTGACACAAGGCTTTAGGTTTAAAAAGAGGAAGAATCCGGTATGCCTACTGAAGCAGTCTTGGTCAATGGAAGTCTGATTCATCATTATTTCAAGTCTGGTTCTTCCAGGTCCTGGAGAAATGGTTGAAGGATCTGGAAGATAGGCCCCATGGAACTTCCCTCATCTACAACTGTTCACCTACCCGCCCTCTTGCCATGTGTGTGGGGAGATGTCTGTGGTAAATTGGAGCCTTTCATCATTGCAGCAGGATAAAATAGAAGCCCCGGCCTCAGCCGGAGGAAAGGTAGGAAGGGAAAATGGGGAGTGCACAGAAGGAACTCACACCTGGCCCCCATCTAGAGCTGAACTGGCCCCAGTACTGCGCCCCCATAATGTCTATCCACACCCTTTGAAGGACATGGAAAAAATAACAACCCCCAAAGAGAAAGGGAAAGTAATGGGCTCTGAACTTGTTGCATTTTTCCTCATTTACAGTCATTCCCCTGACTGCCCAAGGTCTCCCTCCAGCTGAAACCAACACATGTCCTGCCAGAACTCAGCCCCTCTAAAACCTGTAAAGAATTATCAGCTTTAGGTGAGCACTCCTTAAATAATTAACATGCCTACATGAAGAGGCAAGCAGGAATCTGACCCAGAGTTTAATGTCATAAAGAATACAGATACAAAATGAAGATTGAGAAGACAAGCTTTATCTTGCTCTTAGTTATCCATTGGATATCTACAGGCCCCAGTGAAGAGCCTCTAAGTCCCTGTTCTGATATCATCAACGTTTATTCCAATTGGTCAGCACTCAGTATATTTTTATTATCACCGGGGGGCTTGCCCTTCTGACAGGTGGACTCTAAGACTTCTTTCTACCTCCTAAATGATATTGTTTCCTGAGTCGGTGGGGCTTCCCAGGATATGAGCTATATGAGATATGGTCCCCACTGAGCTAAAGACAAGCAGCCCAGGGTTGGATCCCCAAGGAAGACCCTGTAGCTCTCTCCACTAAAGACTGGGGGAAGCAGAGCCCCCCAGCTGGGCATCCAATTTGTCAATGCCCATCTGGGAGGACCAAGATAGGGGCAAGGGCTTGGAGGAACACAAGTCCTAAAATGTCAAGAATTAGGAGAAAGTTTTGGGTTTACCTAGGGCAAACAGAAGAGGAACCAGGGCACGGCAAAAGTTCTCTAGGGTCTGCCAGAGATCCTAGTCTGAGTGCTGTGGTCATTGGCTGAGAAAAATCTCTCCTCTGGAATGTCTCCCCTGATAGGAGATATCAGTTATATATATATCAGCATGGCTGAGAGGCAGTATAGCAATTTCGGGGCATGAATTCTGTAGCCAGATGGCCTGATTTTGACCCTTGCTCTGCCATTTTTGAATCCTAAAGAAGTGACTGCAGTTTTCCATGCTGACTTTCCTCACTCAGAAGGATACACTTGGGATAATACGTGGAACATAGTAAGGGGTCGAAATAAATGAGTGACATTGCCATTCATTTTTTAAAGAAGGTGTATGAGGAGAACCTTACATGCAACCTGCTTTTTTATCTACCTTGAGTGTCTCCTCTGCCTGTCTATACTCTTTTGGGAAGCAAAAGAAAACACCACTGCCCAAATAGCCCAGGCAAGGAAGCCTCCACTGGAAAAGGTAGAGGAATTGTGAAGTCTTTAGTGCTGTTTGCCAATTTTTTTTTCCCCCTTCTAGCACATTATAGGTGTTATCTCTTGAATGGGGTTTGTCCTCCAAGGGCTTGTGTGTTGGAAACTTGGTCCCCATTGTGGCAATGTTAAGAGGTTAGGGGGACATTTAAGAGGTTGAGACTCATGGGAGATCATTTGGTCATTGGGGGACATGCAGAAGGAATTGATGTAGTTTTTATGGGACCCCCGATTAGCCCTTGCAAGAAAGTTGTTATATAAGAACAAGCTGGTCCCCTCCCTGATTTCTGGCTTCCTATCTCACCATGTGATCTCTTCCTCTTACACACACTCACACCATACCATCTGCCATGATTTTTGACATCACCAGGGTGTCCTCACCAGAACCACTGCCTTGTTGTTTGGACCTTCAGTCTCAAACTAAAACTAAAAGAATTCTTTTCTACATACATTACCCAGCCTTAGGTATTTTATTATAGCAACCCAAAACAAACTTATATAAAGGATTGTTCTTTTTGGCTCTCTTTTAGGGCCGTGTGATCAGTTCTGATCATTGAGTGATTCCAACAGGAATATTTGACTGATATATTTAACAGTGATTCCAACAGGAATATTTAACTGCCAGGTTTTTTTAATTAATCCATTTGAAATTTTCCATACTAACATATGAGAAACCAAACATCTAAGCTAATAGGATTTTTTTCTGTGCTTATTAAAAATACTGAATATATTAGGGAATCTGGTTTTATTGGACAAAGACATGGTAGAATTCCCCTAAAATACCCTGTATATGTAACTGTGCCTTGAGGAACAAATCAACTTTCATGACTAGAGCAGAGAGGACACAATGAACTCCATATGTCTTTTATTAACTAACCAAAACTGATTAACACAAACTTATTTTTTTCAATAATTTTTATTTATTTTTTTATGTGGTACTGAGGATCAAACATAGTGCCTCACACATGCTGGACAAGTACTCTGCCACTGAGCTATAACCCCAGCCCTATAACCCTGGTTTCCTGTCTCACCATGTGATCTCTTAAACAGAACATCTTTAATGATAGCTTATTTTCAAGGCAGCATTCCGATCAGGTGTTATAATTGGCACTTTTTATTCATTGTCGACTTCTTGTGAATGGAGAAAGTTTGGGTCTACCAAAGGTTAACACTGCTACATGGCCTCTCTCTGATTTTATCTTGTGATCTTTTCCGGAATATTGGAAGCTCACAGGCAAAGTCAACCTACCTCACTGTTCACATAGGAAAGACCCAATAGGGCTTCAGAGAAAGATTTTACTTAGTGAATGCTTATTGTTATTTGGGAAACTGGAGGGAACATTTAAGAGGCTCTAGTTTTCTTTCTTTCTTTTTTTTTTTTTTTTAGAGGGTGCTTTCTTTAAATTGTGTGAAGACGTTCGTTAGGGCTTTCAGTCACTTGTCACAGATGTTAGCAAGTCAGGAGCTGAGTTCTTGTTTGGTATGGTCAGTAGGTTCCTTGGAGAGAAGAAATATGATTTCCCCTCAAGTCATGCCTAATGAGGTCATAACAAATAAGAACAAATGGTGTAGAGCAGGCCAACATGGCTAGAGTTAGTCTATCTGGCCAAGATTTCCAGCCAGCTAAGTTTTAGTATGTAGTCAATGTCTATAGGTCCTGAGTCAGCATATGATTCAAGGTCATAAATACCTGCTTGTGAGCATGTGCTCACTTATGCAGTTTGTTGGCACTGGTCCTTCTTTGTTTGCCTGTACATTAAAAAGGCCTATGTAAAGACTCTGGGGCTGGGGCTGAGGGGCTGCTGCCACTTTTGAATAAAGCACTTGTGCCTCGAATCTTTCACCTGCCAGAATCTGAATCTTCTCAGGTCTCTAGGAGAGAAGAAGATGTCTACATGGATATTCCAGGTTCCTGACCATGTCATGGAAAAAAATTTAAGGATGTGTCAGGAATGAGTAGCAGAACAAGAGATTTATTATAAAGGGAAAGTACCTTCTCAAGACTGGGAGTGTAGGTGATTTCAAAGAATGAGAGTGAGTTGCCTCATCTTGATCTGGGTTTGTAGCTTTTGTAGAGGGACAATATTTAGGGGGCTGAACTAGAAGTGGAGTTAGGGTGGGGTTATGCAATTTTGCACCAGTTTTCCTTGAGCTTACACATTGCCCTCCTGTGTTCTGAGCATGCTGCTTCTTACATTGCATCTTAAATTTCCACCCAGTGGTGTGCGTCTTACTATCATAATGAGGCTAGGTGGTTTCTCAGTCACTGAAGCTTTTAATGCACATGCTCCCGAAAGGAGTTTTTCCTCCAAATGCCTTGTGGCATTATCCTGCAGTTTGCTTCATTTTTCATCCCCCAGCTGTGGGCTAGGATATGACTTGGGTTAGTCACAGGTTATTTGTTCTGCATCCCAATGATTTATGGGCATTTTTCTTTTGAGACTCAGTGTTCTCCCTTTATCCTGAAATTCCTATCTCAGTATGAGTCATAGGACTGAAAACAAATCACTTTAACTTACTATTATCAACTTATTTTAAAGGCTACAACTCAGGAACAGACAATGGAAAAGATGCATAGGGCAAGATATTGGGTGGGAGCTTCCAATGCCTTTCTGGGCATAACACCCTCCCCACACCTCCATCTCTTCATCAGCCCAGAAGCTACGCTTCTCCATCTTAAGGGTTTTTATGGAAGTTCTATTATATAGCCACAATAAACTACTTGTGATTGAACTCAATTTCTAGCTCCTCTCTCCTCCCTGGGAATCACAATATTTCTCTGTCAACCAGTCCTCAGCCTGAAGCCAACTAAAGATGACCCACCAAGAGTCACCTCATTAGCATAAACTCTGGTATGGCTAAAGGGTCTTATCTATTACAAAAGATACTCTTATCACTCAGGAAATTCCAAGAGTTTTATGAACTCTGTGACAGGAACTGGGGACAAAGATCAAGCATATTTTTTTTATTATTCCACAACCATGAATGAAAGTACCCTATTAAGAAACCTGAAAAGGGGATGGAAATTACTGGTCAGAAGTCAATGGTATCCAGGTGCCTTGGTGGAGAACTCCTGTAATCCCAGTGGCTCCGGAGGCTGAGATAGGAGGATCCTTAGTTCAAAACCAGCCTCAGAAAAAAAAGCAAGGCACTAAGCAATTCAGCAAGACCCTGACTCTAAATAAAAAATACAAAATAGGGCTGGGGAATGTGGCTTAGTGGTGGCGTGCTCCTGAGTTCAATCCCTGGTACCAAAAATAAAAAGAAGTCAATGCTCAGCAGGCTCTGTGCTAGGTGTTGAGTGGGTGAGGGTTGGAAGGAAACAGGGAGAAGTCACAAAAATTTACAAGACTTCTGTCTTTAAGAACCTTAAAATCTGAATCGCGTAAAGTCAAACAATCCAAACTCAGAAACTGCAAGAGTAAAAGAGACTTCATTTGTGATCTTAGGATTTGCAATTCTGGAGACACAGGTTCAGATAGCTCTGAACCAGTGCTCCAAAAAAGACAGGGAAGGTGGAAGTTCATATATGATTTACTGCCAAGTAGTAAAAATTCTTTTGTAGGAAACCATCTGTGGATATTGAGAATAGGTGCGGGCACTACGTGACCAACAGAAGATAAAGATACTTAGCAAAAATGTCCATGAAACGAGTCTGGTGACTTCTTGATCTGCATCTAAAGTCCCTGGGCTCAGTGTCACGAACTGCTCTAGAGGCTTGTAGCCAGAAGGCAGCAAAGATCACATTCCTAAAAGCAGCTGGATCTTGTGTAAGTCCTCCCTAATGGCCTCCTGACTCCATTTAGAAAGCTCTTTTGGTGTTATGTTTATCGGAATTTTCATTTTATTTTCAGAGGAACAAGATGGATTTGTTGATTGGGGATTGGTCCTCAACACAGTGGGCTGCCCATCTCCGTTTGTTGATGGCCGGTCACCAGCCACCATTTCTCTCTGTTCTGCTTGGGCTGTAGTCATACAGGTTACAGCAATTTGCAATTGCTGGTAGGAAGCTGACTATCTTGTCAGGACAACTTTCAGTGATTTCATGTCTTGAAAATATGTTGACTATGTAGGAATGAGAAGTATTGCTGTAACATGTTCTCTCCTCCAGAAGTTTAAAGAATTTTGCCAGGAATTTTTACTCAAAAAAGCTGTCTGGAGGGTATGGAGGTGTCCAGATAATACTCAAATTCTCATGTGGCAGAAAAAAAAACATGTTTTTAGCTTTTATGTTGTTTTGTATTGCTACCAGGAATCCCATGAATATTTCTACCACATGTAAAAATTATTAGACAAGGAAAACTATTCTATTTTTAACTATTTTCTATTTTCTGAGAGAGAAAAAAACAAAAGCTTTAGGCTGGAGGAATAGCTCTGATAGAGTACATGCCTAGCATGCATAAGGCTCTGGGTTCGAGCCCTAGAAACACACATAGCGTTAGGGGATGGGGTTTAGCTCAGTGCTTAGCATGTGCTTAAGGTGCTTAGCATGCACATGGCCCGGGGTTCAGTACCCGGCATCAAAAGAAAGCAAGAAAAAAAAAACTTTATAGCAATAGTCATCAACAAAAGAATTTTCCTTTCATTTTCTCTATACTTTTCAATAGAGCAGCACCATGACTTAGCTCAGGGCATAGCAGCCACAGAACCACCTGGTATTTGGAGTAGATTTGTCTGGTTCAGTTTTGTTTAATAGACACACATGTGAATGTTGACTTTGACTTAAATGTCAGGGACACCAAGATGGGGAAAGAGAAAAAAAGATGGTTTACCTTACAACTGGGAGTGATTCCAGAATTCAGGGCATCAAGCCCACCTCCCCTGGGGAAGCTTCAAGAAGCTCAAGCTATAGAAATCACTTTGTGGCTTCCTTCTGGGGAGTGTGTTTTGAGGATTAAATAAATGGATGTATCTCAGGTCCTTGGTGCAATGCCAAGGACCTGACAGAAACCTGTGAAGCTGGATATGGATACAGGATCCCAGATCACCCACCTCCCCAGTATCCAACAGCCATGACAATCAGATGTGGGCATGTTTTCCTCCTGTAGACTTTCTGACCCCACCTCCGATTTCTCACACCTAGAGAGGCAGGGTCCTTTACTTTCTTTTGTTATTTCATCCCTGAAAAGATTTTTCTATAAAGCCAGATGTTGCTACAATTTCAGTATATCCAACCTGTTTATCTACATTGTAAGCATTTCTCAATTTTATCAAACTTTTTAATATTGTTTTTCTGTTTATTCCTAATCACTTTTTGAAAGAATTATAATTTGCCCTTCTTGCAGGAGCAACACCCAGCACAAACTCTCTTTAAACTCCATATTGAAATAATTTCAAACACCCTGTGAAAACTCACCAATTACTGTTTGATGGCAATCGCAAAATTATATTAATTTGACTTCTAAACATGACCACCTTGGTACAATTTGAAAAGTTGATCCTTGGTCCATAATACATCCTTTTTGAACTGTGCAGATGTGTCTAAGTATTACTTAGATCTGTTATCTTTCTTTCTCTTAAAAGACAATATTTTAGATGTATTGACTGGCAACTGGATTGATCCATGGACAAAACTTGCACTTATCAATGCTTTGAAGGAAAGTGATCTAAGCAATTTGATTTTTTAAAAAAAAAATAAGTAGAGACAAAAAGATTTTTAAATTAGCAAGGAGAAGCTATGTCTATCTGTGCAAAAATCCATCTTAAAACATTGGGAGATGGATTGTTATGGGCTGAATTGGGTAAGTTCATCCCCATCCTCAATGCACAAGTTGAAGCCCCAACTCCCAGTACCACCCAACATGACTATATTTGGAGACAGGACCTTATAAAAGTAAGTAGGGAAAAATGAGGATATCAGGATCCCTGATCCAGTCTGACCAGTGTCCTTATAGAAAGGAGAGGTTTAGGGGTATAGCTCAGTGGTACAGTGCTTGAAGAGTAGCATGCAGGAGGTCCTGGGTTGGATCGCCTGTGGCACGTGGGGTCAGGGGAGTGGAGGGTGAGGAATTTGACATAAACACATACAGAAGGAGGACAATTTAAAGATATAGGGAGATGACCATTTGCAAGTTGACAAGAGAGGCCTAAAACAAATCTTCCCTCTTGGCCCTCAGAAGGAACAAACCCTGACAACACCTTGATCTTGGATCTCTGGCTCCCAGAATTGTGAGACGATAATTCCTATTGTGCTACTTTGTTACAGCAGCCCTGGACAACTGATACAGAGGTCAAGAATCACAATTATTCCTTTGGGGTTTTTTAAATGCACATGGTGCCTAAACACCAGAGCTGATTTTCTCTTCAGCTGCATCATGTGAGTATTTTCAGTCCAGTTTATATTTTTTAATGAGTTCAACTTCAGGCCGTCTCCTTAGCATCCCCTGGTTATAGTCATCTGGTTTCAGTGACATCTGCTTCCTTTTAGAAGGAGAACTCAATAGTACATATGATGTACCTGCAGGTTCCGATTCTCTTGTGCTAAACACAGAGACACTGTCTGGTTTTTACTGTCTGCTCACATCTAAAACACATCCTTCCTAGCACCTGTTCTTGGGGTTAGAGATAATTTTCATAAAAGAAAAACTTAACCACATTTACATTTTAAAGAGCTTATGTAATTATTCATTGATTCATGAATTTGGGTTAGCACTCCCTAGGTAGGATCGGAAGGTAAACTTAGAAAGTATTTGCAGAAGCAAGTCAAAGAAAACAGTTTTGACTGGCTGGAGTGGAAAGTTCCTACTTAGAGGTTAGTTGGTAGTAAATAAAATTATAGGAGCTCATTGTTTGAGATTAGGTTCCTGCCCTGGGCTCCAACAAACCAGATTAAAAAATCAAAAGGGGCCAGGCACGATGACACACACCTGTAATCCCAGTGGCTCCAGAGGCTGAGGCAGGAGGATCATAGGTTCAAAGCCAGCCTCAGCAAAATCAAGAAACTAAGCAACTCAGTGATACCCTGTCTCTAAATAAAGTACAAAATAGGGCTGGGGGATGTGGCTCAGTGGTCAAGTGCCCCTGAATTCAATTCCCGGTAAAAAAAAAAAAATCAAAATGGAATCACTAATGCTAAAGTTCCAAATAACCAAATCAATCAAAGCTAAGATGTTGTCTGATTTTCTGACAAACCAGGAGAGAAAACATCCAAATTTCTCAAATAGGTCAGTTTCAATCTGCAAAATAATGAAATTTCCTCTGCTTTGATTCTTACAAAAAGTAACCTGATTTTTTTTTTTAGTCAGCTTTCTGTCACTGTGATAAAATACCTGAGAGAATCAACTTAATAGAAGGAAAAGATCATTTTAGCTCATGCTTTCAGATGTTGCAATCCACAGTTGCTTTGGGGCCTGTGCCAAAGCAGAAAATCATGGTAGGAGTGCATAATGGGCAAACCTGCCCACCTTGTGGCAGCCAGAAAGCAAAGAGAGAAAGGAAGGGACTGGGATCCCAATATTCCCTTCAAGGGCACTCCCCAATGACCCAATTTCCTTCTAGGGGACCCCACCTCCTAAGGGATACATCTCTCCCAATAGCTCACAGGCTGACAACCAAACCTTTAACACATGGGCCTTTGGGAGCATTTCAGATCCAAACTATAGCACTGATGTTAACCAATCAGTTATTTTTCTATTGTTCTGTCTCCCCGGTCCCCACCTTACAAGACAAGTAACTTTGAAATGACCAGTCTGCTTTTCATTTTGCTTCTGCATTTGTCAGACCCTCCGCTCAGTTCATGAGAAAACACTTATTCTATTTTATGGAATGAAGAATTGTCAGGTTCTACAACAGAAAATAAAGTTGATTAAGATTTTTAAACTCAGTTGGGTGTAGTTTTGTTTTTTGACAGTGGTTTCTGATGAGTGTGATTTCTACTCTCCATTCCTGTGACATTGGGCTTTGGTTTATTCACATAGAAATTTAAAGAACCACAGTCAGCCCAGTCTAATGGTCTCCTAAATTGTGGCCAAACTAGTCACACTCATTTCCTGATCTGTCCTGGGGCCCACTTCCTTTGTCTGGACCTGGACATTGTTCAAGGCTGTTATAGTCAGCTTTGTGTGGCTGTGACCAAAAGACCTGACAATA
Organism: Marmota marmota marmota; assembly: GCF_001458135.2. Lineage (NCBI taxonomy): Eukaryota > Metazoa > Chordata > Mammalia > Rodentia > Sciuridae > Marmota > Marmota marmota. The sequence goes on along the minus strand of NW_025999929.1, from coordinate 2,786,526 downwards.
ACGACGTAGAGGAGGAAAATTTTATTTGATGCTCACAGTTTCAGAGGTCTCAGTCCATAGCTGGCCAGTTCCACTGCTCTGGGCCTGAGGCAGAACATTATGGTGGAATGGGGTGGTGGAGGAAAGCAGCTCAGGGCACAGCAATCAGGAAGCAGAGAGAGCTCTGCTCACCAGGGACAAAATATATACCCCAAAGGCACAGCTCCTATGACCTACCTCCTCCAGTCATACCCTATCTGCCTACAGTTAACCATATAATTAATCCATTCAAGTGAATTAGGTTAAAGCTCTTATAACTCAATCATTTTACCTCTAAACTTTCTTGCACTGTCTTCTACATGAGCTTTTGGGGGACACATCAGAACAAAACCATAATGCAGGCTTTAATTCAGAAGAACTCTACACAAATATCATGGGTATTCCCAGGTGCTGGGTACCATGGGAACCCTGAAAATAATTAGAACACTGTTGCCTTCCTCAAGGACTTCACACAATCTATTTTGAAAGAAAAGAAATCTATCTTTAATACAAGATAGAGCATGATAATAAAATAGTTGTGTAGAGAACATTTCCAATTTAGAAATCCATTTATTGATTTTTTTCTAGCTTTATTGAGGTACAATTGACAAATAGAAGTGTGTGTGTGTGTGTGTGTGTGTGTGTGTGTGTGTGGTGAGAATACTGAAGATCTACTCTCTCAGCAAATCTCAAGTACAGTATTATTAACCATAGTCATCAAGCCATGCATTAGACCTCTAAAACTTATTTATCCTGCATCACTGAAACTTTGTACGCTTTGACCAACATATTCCCATTTCTCTCCCAATTCTCAGTTCCTGGCAATCACCATTTTACTGTGGCTTCTTTGACTTTAACGACTTTAGAGTTCACATGTAAGTGAGATCATGCACTCTTTGTCTTTCAGTGCCTGGCTCATTTGACTTAGCATAATGTCCTCCAAGTTCATCCACATTGTTGTGAATGCAGATTTCCTTCTGTTTTTAAGGCTGAATAGTATTCTGTTGTGTATATACTCAGCAATTTCTTTATCCACTCATCAGTTGATGGACATGGGTTGATTCCATATGTTGGCTATTATGGAAATGGCTACAGTGAACATAGGCATGCAGATGTCGCTTTGACATACTGATTTCATTTCCTCAGATATATACCAAGAAATTGGGTTGCTGGACCATATGATAGCTCTAGTTTTAACTTTTGGAGGAACCTCCATACTATTCCGTAATGTCTGTACCATTTTACATTCCCACCAACAGTGTAGGAGTGTGGTTTCTTTCCTCCACATTCTCTCCTCCGATGCCTATTATCTTGATTATTTAATTTTTACTTAGTTACACTTTTTGTATACTTTTTTTTATAACTTGAAGCCACAGACAAGACAGGGCCCACCATAAATGAGGAACTGAGTCAATAATTTGCCTAAGATCAAACCAGACACTTGTCTAAAATCACACAGATTGTAAGCAACAGAGCCGGGACATAGTTCAGGTATTTGATAACAAACACAAAAATACAAGCCCAAGCAACTATGGCTGTAGAGAGAAAACCCATAAAATGGTCAGAAGGGACCAGCTGCCTACAGAGAGAAGGTTGAGGCTGCATTTGTACTTAATTCCAGAGCCATTGTCTATGATCAGAGGAGTCATATAACTGCCTTGAAGGCTGGGACAGTGTTTCGATCTTTCTACCGGAGATTGAACTCAGGGGCACTTGACCACTGAGCCACATCCCGAGCCCTATTTTGTATTTTATTTAGAGACAGGGTCTCACTGAGTTGCTTAGACTCTTGCTTTTGCTGAGGTTGGTTTCGAATTCACAGTCCTCCTGCCTCAGCCTCCCGAGCCACTGGGATTATAGGCATGCACCCCCGCAACCAGCTCAATCTCTCTTGATTGCCCAGAATCTATCCCGATTCCTGGCATTTTAATTGAAAGTACACTCTGAATGTTTATAGAGCAAACAAATGAAGCTTTAATTCAGGGAAAGAACAGGAAGTTGCCAAGAGGCTGGTGGGGCCTGGACGGATCTGAAACAGAACTGAGGCCACAGGAAAGGGAAACTCAGGTCAGAACATATACTGTTCTGTCGGGAACAGATTCTGGATTTTGACAAGAAAGTCATCTGCAGTAAACTGGAGAAAACAAAAGGAAACACAATTATTATTATTATTATTTTTTTTTTTTTGCAGACCTTGAGAGAGAATTGTTTCTTTTTCTGGTTGTATGATAAAAGAAAGAAAGTGCGGGGGTGGGAGGGGAGGCAGGAGGGAAAGTGTAAGGATGGCCTTAGGCCTTAGCCTAAGCAACTCCATTTTAAAACTCTATTTGAAACCTGCAGTCTCACCAGGCACGCCTACAGAGCCCTCCAATATGATCATCGGGCATAGCCCTGACCTAAACAAGTCGCTTCTCCCCACCCTGACAAACTCAGAGTGAAGTCTCTGTGATGTTGCCCTCACCCCCCATAAGGCAAGAAAATCAGGGTGGGGACCACCAGACCAGATGCTTTAACCTCAGGGTAAATGACGACATTGATAAATCTGGTAGCAGCTGATAGGGATTGAAAGGGTGGTCAGAAACCCCCAAAATTAGTATAAACGATGGAGCAAATGAACAGACATTCAGCCAGCGACACTGATGCCCGCATGCCGGAGAGCCTGATGAGGACCTGGACTAACATCCCAACTCTTCCCATTGTTTTGCTTGATCCTCTGCATTTTCCTCACCACTCTCAAACTCTACAGCCACATCTTGACCCTGGCGAGAACTGCAACTTCTCCCTGCCACCCTCTCCTCAATTGGCTGTCAGCTCCACCCCAGGAGAAGCCTGCCTCAGTCCCTGACCTGATCACATAGTCTGAGTGAGCGTGCATCTGCTGGACTTAGAACCTAAGCCTTGAGACTTTAGATCTGGCACTTGAGCTTAGCAAGAGGGAATGTCTGTCATGAGCCTGTCATGATTAAGTGTGTTTGCAGTGCTTAGAATTAATCTAGAATTGTTTGCTGTGAGTTGATTATGTCTATTGCAGTGCCTAGCATTAAGGATTGTCATTTTCTTGATTAAGAACCTATACAGTGAAATTGTATTGAGTGATTTGAGTGAATAAAGCATTGTAAAGGGCAGAAGTTCGTGAACATTTTTTATCTCTCCCCCTTGACTCCATAAGTTGCACCTCTGCCTATTGCAACAGAAAGGAAGGATAGATAGAAACTCTTAAGGCCTGTTACCTATTACTTTTGTCTTGTGGACCGTAAACACACCTGAACCCTACAAAAAGGGAACTTTCCCCAATTCCCTTCTCCTGCTCAGTAGAAACCTCTCCTCCCACCTGTGAAGTTTAACTCTGTGCTCTTTTCAATCTCTCTCCCTCTCCATTGTGAAAACAGGAAAACAGTTTCTAGCCACTTATTGGTTTATATGTGTTGTTCGTGTTTTAAAGACCCTTTCCTCAGGAAGGCCCACCTACAATCTGCCCACATTGGGCCTTGACCACATATCCTGGTAACCCTGCACCTTCCATTCACATAAATTGTGCTGTTTTATTTCCATGTTGACATGAATTCCTATCCACTCGAGTAACACATTCTTCAAGAGCAGGGACATTCCATTCTCTTGCCTAACAGTTTTTAAACTGTAGCCACTTACTTTTATTTCTATATGGAAAGGTGCTTTCCCACCCAAAAGTACTGTTTCAGTAAGCAGGCCACAAACTTGAATGTGGTAAAGTGGGGGGAAGAGCAGCCATCATCCTTCATCCAAGGAGGAAGAGGGGGTGAGGGTGGGGTTCACATACGTATAGTCACTTCGGCTTCTCACTCCTTCCCTGTGCCCTTTGCAGAGGACTCAAGTGGGTAAAGATCAGAAGCAATGACACACAGCCCACCTTGACTTTACCCACATATTTAGGTACAAGAAGCAGGGTTGCTTTGGCAGACACTGACTGAGGTCAACTTTGGGAACGCTATTTGAAAAAGTATTTGTGCCCTTTCCTTGCTAATTTTTTCACGATGGGGCGGGGAGTCTCCCAGCCTGGCTCTGACTATCCTCAGCTGATCCTCCTCCCACATTCCTGCCCGCCCTCGTCTAGGTTCCAACTCCTCTCTTCTGCTCCCACAGCCCGAGCCTGGAACCTGCAATCCTCTCCCCGTGGCTGAAACACCCAGACACCCAGAATTTTTCAGTTCTGTTTTCTTTATATAATATCCTGGGACTGCCCACTGCCTTTCCATTGTCTTCTGCCCCAGTCTCTGTCAGAATTGGTAGCAGGGCCTCTATGCTCCAAGGAATTTCTTGTTTGTGCCCCGGGTTGGCAGAAGGCAAAGATAACCCCATTGCGTGTTTTATCCACACCAACCTGCTCTCCCCAAGAGAGGCATCTGTGTAAGTAAGTTGAAAGTACAGCTCTTGCCCCTACCTTCCATGGAAATGCCTTATGGATTTCATTCTCCATAAAGATTAGCAACTATTTGTCTGAAAATCTCATAAGATGCAGTTAGTCCCTTCTTTTCAAAAAATTGTTTGGGTCATTTGGTCAGAGCTCAAATTTTGGGGGCCAAGTTTTATCCCTATTTTTGAGGTAGAAGAAAATGTACCAAAAACAAAGCCTTCTAGCACTTTGAAATTACTCAAAGATTAGGTGCAAAATGACTGTTGTGACCTCTGCTGTCATGATACCTAAATGTACAAACCACATGGAAAAGTTTAATGCAGATCACCCTCACCCCTTCCTATTGTGTATCCAGCACAACAAGTCAGAGACCTTTCCTCTTCATGAGCTGATTCTCTCTAACTGCTTTGCTTGTGCCTTTGCTGTTTTCCTTCACATTAATTATGGAGCAGCCCTAACCCCATAGCAGGGAGAAACATCAAATAAAGGAGTTGCATTTGAAATTCTGAGCTCAGAAGTTAATGATGTGTGTATATTTACTTCATGTTTGCTGTGACTTCTCAAACAACCTTAGGAAACTTTAGGATGCTCTGGGGTACATTGGAAATTAGAGCAGGGTTGGAGTGTTCATTTGGGTTTAGAAAAATAATGCCTATTCTAGATTTGGAAGTTCCGGTGGCTGTTCTAATCTTCCTCTCCCATGAGTACATCTCCCACTCCTGGATGTCCTATTTTTATCATCCTCAGCTTGACCTTTATGAAGTCCTCCAGTGGATCAAACCCCATATACTTCCATCTCTGTAATGCAACTTCGGTCATCAGCAAGGCAGGCCTGTCCTGCCCACTGTGCAGTAGGCCAATCACAAAAATCATGAGCTTTTCAAAAGAGTCTGTGAGGAGGCCAGGCTTGAAGCCAGGACAGCAAGTCTGAATTCTGCCTTCCCCAGGACAGGGTTTAGGAGCATTTGTAGGATAAAGAATCAGGGTGATTTAAGGCATGGTGAAGGGTGATCAGAGGTCAGGTAATCAGTGGTCTGAGCATGCACAGCCAATCTTCATGGCTCCTCGTGGGGTGCATGTAGTGGCACTAGCATGATCTGAGGGTGGAGCTTTCAGTCCTCCATGTCAGAAAGTCACTCATCAGAAACCTGTTCAGGCACAAGTGAAGAGTCAGTGGTTTCAACAGAAGTGGCCTTCAAGTCCCTGACAAGTAACCAAGCAAACTATTATCATCATGACCCATACATCAGAGGTGTTATCTATGATGAAGATAGTGGGAGACCGAGAATATATAGCTCCTGAGGGACCTTTAAAACTCGTGATTTTTAAAGTCAACTAAAAGCAAGTGTGGCAAGTCCAGAGGGTTTTATTCAGGCCTTCCCTCGGTTCACTTGGCTGTCTGGATAAAGATCCCAAACTAAGATGCCTCCGATGTCCAGCCCTTTTAAATACAGTTGAAGCATTTTGACAACAGAAAGAAAGGAAGTAGAGAAGATGTGGGACAATAAAGGGGTTCAGAAGCTTCTAAAAAGCTGACCTCAGTGAGAACAATCAGAGCAGACAGAACTCCCTGAACTCTGGGTTCTCGCGGCTGGGTGGTGTGTCTCCTCCCAGATCTCCTTTAGCATGGGTGCATGTCCTTATTTGGACACATGTGGCTGTTATGGTTTGGATCTTGAAGATTTCCCAGACCCTTTTGTGTTGAAGTCTTAGTCCCCAGGTGAGGGTATTACCAGTGGTAGGGCCTCGTAGGAGGAAGTAGGTCATGGAGATGTGTCCTTAAAGGGGACTGTGGGACTTCTTTCCCCTCTCTCTCTGATTCCTGGCCACCATGAAGTGAGCAGTCTCCTCTGTTCTCCTCCTTTGAGATATTCTGCCTTGCCACAGAAACAATGGAGCCAAATGCCCGTGAACTGAAATCTCCGACATCCTGAACTAAAATAAATCTTTTCTCCTGTTAAGTTGCTTATCCCAGGTATTTTGTCACAGGGATGTAAAGCTGACTATGACAAAAACTGGCCCACAGTGTGCTCATGTCATGATACATTGCTGGGAGAGAAGAGTTGGTCAAGACTTCTGCTTGGTTTTGGTTGAGTTCTGGTTTCTTTTAAGGCACAGGATCTTCAGACAGAGCTTCATGTAAAATAAAGAGCAAGGAGATTTTAGGCCTCTTGAACACACACAAAAAAACACAATAGATCATTGGTTATAAGAAGAAATTCAAAGTTTATCTTACTCAGGGAAGGTAACAGTTTAATTTCTGTACAGTTCATATCTTCTTGGGGTTTTGATTTGGATTCCCCTGGTGGTGAATGATGTTGAGCATTTTCTTGGTAAATTTCTTGGTCATTTGAATTTCTTTTCTTGATTTGTGTCTATTTCCATCCTTTGCTCATTTTTAATTTTGTGTGTGTGTGTGTGTGTTTGTTGTTGTTGAGATCTTTAAGCTTCCATAAGCTTCATAAATGAAGCTTAATATTCTGGATATTAATATTCTGGATATTAATCCTGTATCATCTCACCATAGTTAAAAATTGCTATTATCAAAAATATCATTTGGTTTATTAGATATATAATATACCAAATGCTGGTGAGGATGTGGAGAAAAAGAAACCTACATATCATTTGTAGGAATGTAAGTTAGTATTGTCATTATGGAGAATGGTGTGGAGAGAAACCTCACAAAACTAAAAATAGACCTACTATGTGATCTAGCTATCCTACTTCTGGGTATATATATCCAAAGGAAATGATATCAACCCACTTAAGAGATATCTGAATGCCATGGCGCTACTCACAATAGCTGAGATGTAGAATCAACATAGATGCTAATCGGCTGGTGAACAGATAAGGAAAATGGGGTAAATATATGTACACATGATGAAATATTATTCAGTCATAAAAAGGATGATGTCTCATCATTAGCAGCAAAATGGATGGAACTGGAGGACACTATGTTAAGTGAAATAAGTCAGACACAGAATGACAACAAATACTGTATGCCATCTTTTATATGTGGATGTTTAAAAAATCAATCTGTATGTTGACTAATGATTACTAGAGGCTGGTGAGGGTGAATGGAGGTGAGGGGTCAGAGGAACATGGCTCATGGGTGCCAAAACACAGAGGTAATAAGTTCTAGTATCTCATAGCTCAGTTGGATGACTACATTTCACAATAGTATATTCTACTTTATGAGTAACTAGACAAGAGGAGCATGAAGTCTCCAAACACAAAGTAATAACATGGATATGAAAACATTAATTACTGATTTGATCAGTATGTATATACATGTTTTAAAAAAAATAACACCATACCCCATAAATATTTACAGTTATGTATTAATACATTTTTTAATATTAAAGGAGATGGAAATATGAACTACCATAATTGTATCATTACACACTGCATGCATGTATCAAATCATCACCCCATACCCCTAAATTTGTACAATTAAAATAATCATTAATTTGGAAGTTTTCTGTAGAGTAAGGTTCAGATTCACTTCTAAAACTGAACAGGAAATTTTCTGAATGACTTGGAAATGCCGAGAGATAATTTAATGTTGACGTTTCACAAAAACCTCCCAATTCCTTAGCATTAGAAAGCAGGTTTACGCCCACGGTCACTAATGAGCTAGACTGAGAGGAGGAAATGAAACTGTGGAGTGTTTGTGGGGCTTTCACTGGAGAAATTGTAACTAAATGACATTTCTTATCTGGTGTCAGGGTCAAGCTGTTCTCAGGACCCTCTTGTATGCCCAGAGCCTTGACTAAAAGTGATATCAGTAATCAAAATTAAGCTGGGGAGCCAAGGGGAAGGAGCCACGGAGTGAGTTACAAGGAGAAACCTTGAAAGCACTTAACTCAGACAAGAGAAAGGTCAATGCCAAGAGCGATTAGGCACGTTGCCTGCGTGTGCTTTGACATGGTGTGAAGAGATGGCATTTCACTTGTGTGGTCTTCTCCCAGTGGCCCCAAACTCCTATCTGTCCATGAGAAAAATGCCAGGCAGTAGCCGGGCGCAGTGATGCACACCTGTAATCCCAGAGACTCAGGAGGCTGAGGCAGGAGGACTGCAAGTTCAAAGCCAGCCTCGGCATCTTAGTGAGACCCTTTCTCAAAATAAAAAAATTGTTTAAAAGGACTGGGAATATGGCTCAGAGGTTAAGTGCTCCTGGGTTCAAACCCTCATACCAAAAAGAAAGCCAGGCAGCGAGGAGAGAGCTGCAGGAGAGAGCCTCAGAGAATGGGATGGGGCTACAGAAGAGAGTCAGAGGACACCCCCACAGGTAACAACTGGAACCCCAGCTCAGTCATCCCTAATCTTTAAAACCCTCTTGGCCACACCAGCAGTTGTGCTTTGGGATTTATTTATTTATTTAGGTCATGGCCTCTCTGATTTCTTTTTCTCCTCTGTATTCTCTGCCCGCCCTTCAGCTTCACATTCCCTACTGTCTCACCGTGCTGGACATCTCAGCCCTCCTCACATCCTCAACACCTCCCAATACTGTTGGGTTGGGGATGAAATTTCAGACACACGCTTTGGGTGGGGTGGCATTCAAATCATGGCAACTTTACCACAGAGGATCGACACCGAACTGCGTACTGTGAAACTAAGATCCACTGCAGAGGGAGTTTATATTAACCAACTGGGAAAATCTGGGCAAGAGTCTCTGAATTTCTCCATTCACTTAAGTATCTGGAAAATGAAATGGGCTAAACTGGAGAATGGCAGAGGACCTCTGAGGACCTCAAATGTTCTGATTTCAAATCTGCATGTCAGGATTTCTCCACTGCTCCAGATAGGACTGACAGTCTGACCCATGAAGGTGCCGGTAAGAACTGAGCTAGCCTTCAGTGTAGGCATGGCAGAATAAAAAATAGCACTGGCCTTTTCCCCTGGTTCCTGGGACACAGCTTTAAAAACTTCTGGGGTTTCCTAAGTGATGGGAAAGTATTGTTAATGAGGTGACTCATGGTGGGCCCTGATGTAGTTTCAGGGGAAAAACTGGCTATTTCAGAAAGATTAAGATCAAATTTACAGAGTTAGAACTTTGAGCCTCACTCTTGGGCTCAGGGGAGAAAAAAGAAGCTGGTGATCAGGTATAGTCACATGGTCAATATTTGATCAATTCAGGCTGATAGAAATGAGGCTAGGGAGTGTCAAAACAAGAAGGTACTGGGTGCAGTGGCGCAGGCCTGTTATCCCAGCACTAAGGAGGCTACAGCAGGAGGAACGCGAGTTCAAAGCTAGCCTCAGCAATTTAGCAAGGCCCTTAGCAACTGAGCCAGAGCCTATCTCTAAATAAAATATATCAAGGGCTGGGGTTGTGGCTCAATCCCTGGTACAAAAAAAAAAAAAAAAAATTTAAAAAATTTAAAAAACACCAAGAAGTTTAGGAAGTGTCAAAGGACAACATGATAACAAATTTAGCATAAAGATCTTAATTGGCTTTATCTATGATTCTAGAATCTGACAACACTTCATTCCACTAAATAGAGCAAGTGTTCTGATAAGCTAAGCAGAGTTGGATTTTATAGACAGAAAAGGGCTGAAGAAAGTAGGAAAAAAAACATTATAAAGTGTGGATCAATCATTTCGAAGTTAGTTTTCTGGTAAGATGGGACAAGGAGACAGATCAATTAAAGAAAACTGGTTACTTTTTATAAAACATATGACTCCTAATAACCTTAAAACAGAGGGAAGTTTAGTCTCACACCAACTAAAACTGGACTGGTTGGGAAATTTGGTTGTTAATTCTCTCCTGATTTCTCAGAAAGCCAGATAATAGTTTCGATTTGGTGATGTGGAATTTTAGCATAAGTGACTTGATTTTGATTTTTCAGTCTGGTGTGTTGGGACCCTGTGTAGAAGCTCAGTTAAAAACCGTGGGCTCTGGTATAATTTTTCTTTAACAGGAACTTTTAGATTGGTGACTACATCAAGGTACTGGGAGAGCAGCATGCCCAGAGAGGGTAAACCTCAAGTCTCCCCGCTCAGCTCCCCAACCTTTCCTATGCATCTCTTACACTTGACTGTTCCTGAGCTGTATGCTTTATAATAAAAGGGTACTATTAAGCAGAGCATTACTGAGTTCTTGAGTTATTCTAGCAAACTCTTAAACCTGAAGGGAGGTCATGTGAACTCCAAATGGGGTAGCGTGAGTCCATGGGGCTTGCTGCTGGTGTCTGACATGGAGGCTGTCTGGTGGAAAACCCAGCCCTTCACCTGTGGGTTTGTACTAATTCTGGGTAGTTAGTGTCAGAATTGAGTTGAGTTTAGGAAGTGGCAGATGACAAGATGTCCTTTGCAATGGAGGAAGTTACTTCGACACAGATGACTTGTGGGATGCAAAAATATAAAAAAAATGATATTTTTCTGAGCATGATTGGAAAATATAGAAATATGCTGAAGACGATGCTTAAGGAAATGAAAAGAGGTACACACCCTGTTCAGCTTTTCCTGTGAAGGAAATGTCAGCAGTGGGTGGGGCACGGGTCTAAAGGGCTGTCTCCCTGGTGTGTTTCAGGGTGAGAAATGGTGTTGGGCTCAGATCTCAACTATCCCTTCCAAGCTCTTACTCTGAGGCCTATATTGAGGTCACTGAGTGTTTGCCCTGGTCATTAAAAAGGAGGAGTTTGGGGGCAGAGAATGTAGTTCAATGGTAAAGAACTTTAGAATTAAGAACAACAATCAGAACTTTGATCTTAACTCATTCATACCTAGATCCAAGGTGGAAGTTTCCTCTTCACTCTCTCTGAATACTTTATCAAGTTGGTTTAAACGATACTTTTCTGTAAAGGACTCTCTGCTTACGGCTGAGAAAGATCCTATGTTGCACTGATTCTGTCTCATCTGTGCGCCAGTCCCCCGAGCTATGAAGAAAGAGCCTGCTCTCCAGGAGACAACATTCTAAGCATCAGCATTCATCTTTAAGGAGGGTTGAATCCGTGTCCCCACCACTCCCACCCAGGTGGTGCTAGAATAAACACTTCCTCTTTGCCTCTCATCCAGAGGGCAGAGACTTGCTGGTTCCATTGGTGAGTGTCTGTCATTAGTGGTTCAGTGTCACTCGAGGGTGGGATTAGAAGTCATGGCTCCAGGGACTTATGCTCTCATTCATGTCAAGCTTCTTGCTGCCCTACTTGAAACACACCTAGGCCGTCTGAGGTCCCCTAACTGCCACTGATGATGATGTGTATGTGTATGTGCATATGTATACGCATATGCTAGGCAGAGCTCTAGCCACAGCTCCCCGCTTTATCTGGGTTGATGCAGCTTTGAGGCTATGAGAAGTCTGCCTCAAGGATCAACCAGTCAGAAGCAGTACTGGGAATTCAGACCAGGTCCTCTTGCCAAAGAGGCATCTGGGAAAGTCATCAGTAACAACATGGAGTCACTGGTGCCAACCCTAAATAAATAAATAAATAAATAGATAAATAAATGTGTGAAGTTATGATGGAAGGGTTCCCACACATGACAACCTATAGTAACTATTCACAAAAGACTGCCAGACCAAAAAGTTCACTGTAACCTTATACAAAAAGTACTTTTGCCCAGAAACTGTTCAAACTCAGATGGATGTTACCTTGGTTATTAATCATTGTGGCCAAGGATTATTGTTTCATAATATCTCATATAATCCCCCTCATTTTTGTCCCTCAAAACTTCCCCTTGCCTCAAACTCATAGTAACATGTTCATAATTACTATGTCATTGTGTATTCCCATTGCAATCCTCTACTAGACCCAAATAAATATTCTTAGGGTTGGGTCAGGTAGCTCAGTGGTAGAGTGCTTGCCTAGCATGCATTGGGTTCTAGGTTCAATCCATAGTATTGGAAACAAACAAACAAAAAACCTCTTTGGAGATTGTCTCTGATTGTTATTCAGGTTGGTGTTGGTTTTGAATTCCTGTATTTAATCATGTAGGTCCCCCTACTGATTTCCTGTCTACTCAAGTGAGCATCTTATCCTCTTTGAATTAAACCAATCCAATTCCTTCTAAAATTCTTCACAGAATATCATCCTTCTCTTTCTCTGACTTTGGGGTGCACGTCTGAAAGCCATCCTCTAAACTGTGTCAGAGCACAGGGCAGTGAGATTCCAACTCCACCCTTGTAGGGGGTATGCGTATGATATGCTTCTGTCGATACTAAGATCCTCAGAATTATATTGGTGAAATTAATAAACGGGCAAATGAATTAAACGGACACTTCTCAAAAGAAGAAATACAAATGGTCAACAAATACGGGAAAAAATATTCAACATCATCAGCAATTTGGAAAATGCAAATCAAATCTACTCTAAGATTGTATCTCATACCTGTCAGAATGGCAGCCATCAAGAATACAAACAATAATAAAGGCTGGAGAGAATGTGGAGGAAAAGGGACACTTTTTACACCACTGGTGGGATTGTACATTAGTACAACCACTGTGAAAATTAGTATGGAGTTTCTTCAAAAGACTAGACATGGAAACACCATATGACCCAGCCATACCACTCAGCATTCATCCAAAAAATTGAAGTCATCATGCTAGAGGAATACATGAATATTCATGTTTACAGCAGCACAATTCACAATAACCAAACTATGGAACTAGCCTAGGTGTCCATCAATAGATGAATGGGTAAAGAAAATGTGCTGTATTTATCATACTGGAGTTTTATTCACCCATAAAGAAAAATGAAATTATAACATTCACAGGAACATAGATGGAACTAGAGACCATTAGGTTAAGTGAAATAAGCCAAATCCAGAAAGTCAAGGGTCATGTTTTCTCTCATATGTGGAAGCTGGAGAGGAAAAAAGTGAAAGAAAGGTGTGCCACAGTCCAGCTGCAGCAAAATAACCAGGGGGTGACGAGCAACTTGTGGACATTGATACAGCAGGAGTGGGAGCCGTTTATTGTAGGACAGGAGGGGTATATATACATTACACACAGCTTATCTTAATTAACATAAACTAGATACAGCAGTCAACCAATAAGGAATCTCCACACTTAATGGCTCGCTGGCGTTACTTCACAAACCACTCCCTCTGGCAAAATGCCAGGCGCCATTTTGACTTGTTTACAGACCCTAACAAAGGTGTGTGTAGGGGCATGTGGAAATCTCATGAAAATCAAAGTAAGATCATCAGAGGAAAGGACAGGGAGGGAAGTGGGGAGAGAGCAAGGAAGCATTGAAGAGTGATATTGAACAACATCATATTGTTATATTGTGTGCATGTATGAATGCATCACAGCAAATCTCATCATTATGCATAACTATCCTATACCAATTTAAAAAGGATTGTGTTGGTGAATATTAAGTGTGTGGTCAGTTAAAATCTTAGTTTTTTTTTTTTTTTTCACATGAACCCCTACTAAAATAAGCCTTCCAGTTCTGGCATTTGCAAAACTGATTTTAAACCTAAGTTTAAAATATCCACATTCTCTTTATTGTATCTCTTCACACATTAGCTAAAGGAGTTCTTTTAAATCTTGATTCTGGCATAGGCTTGTGCCATTTGCAGATGTATTCTTTGTGCCTTTCTATTCCTCTATTGAACTTGTTTGTTCCAAGGTAAGACAGGAGCATGCCAAAGACCCGCCAAATGGATCATACTTGGGTCATTTCTATCACAGGCTGACACTCTTTACTATGAATTAATCTTACACTTATTTATTTTGTCCTAAAAGGCTTTTATAAGTGCCCCTTTCTCAGTTATGAATTCCAAAGGCAGATTTTTACACCATGGTTAAGCCACGAATATCATTTTTATAGTGCATTATAGTTCATTGTACTGAGATCTGAACTCCTTCCTCCTTGAACTTCAGTTTCATTTTTAAATATTTTCTCTCATACATGGAAGCTAGAGAGAAATAGGAATTTTAAAAAGAGGATCTTATGAAAATAGAAAGGAGAACAGGAGAGTAGATCAGGGAGAGGAAAAAGAGAAGGCAAAGAGAAATACTGGGAAATAAAATGGAACAAATTATGTTACGTACATATGTGAATGACACAATGAACCCTATTATTATATGTGATTTATATATAATGCACCAATTTAAAAAAAATAGAGTTACTGTATTTATTGAGTTTGAGAAACTTTCTCTCCCTCTTATGCTTTGTCAAGAAACTTTTCTGAGCAACATCACATTATCTGTCCATATAACTCAGTTTGTCCTGGGGTAAAATCTTCACTTAACTTGTTCAACAAAATTTATTAAACGTCTTCTAGGTTCCAAGCGGTGTTCTAGATACTGGGATGTGGCAGTGACAATTGGGTCAGAGCCCTATTCTCTTGATGTCATGTCCTGTGGAAGGAGATTGACAGTTTCTGATGGTGACCACTTTACAGAGCTAACAGGAAGTAACTTGGGCTAAGGGAAGCCCAAGGGCCAGGGAAGGACTCAAAGAAGAGGCACAAAATTAGAAGAAGGAGTTAGTTTCCAGAAAGAAAAAAGAGCAGGAACAGAGACTCCAAGGAAAGTAAGCATTCTGATTTGAGTCTACGAGGTGAGAGGGGAAGGAGAAATGAGGTCAGAGCAAAGCCCTGGCGATTTACCTGCATATTTGTAAGAGAAAATTAAATTATAGAATCTCGGCTATCCTAGTAAGAAATGGAGCTGAGCTTGATCAAAGATGACAAAAATCTCCTGAAAGTCCTCGCATTCAGACATCTCACCAGAAGTGGGTGGTTTCTATTGTACAGTGAAATTTATATGGTTGCAATTATATGGTGAAATTCTGCCCCCTAAAGGACAAAACTATGTTGCACACCTGAAATACGAATGCTGGATTTGTTGCACTGTTTGGCAGAAAGTAAAAGTTGTAAAATCAACCCTGAGACAGTATTTTATCTATTTCTGTTACTAGATAACTCAAAATGGCTTTGAAGAGTAAAGAGAAACACTTCAAAATGTTTGTAAGATTTCTGGGGGTAGGAAAAATAATTCAGAAAGACCATAGTTTCCCCCCTTTATCTGGTTTCAGTTACCTATGGTCAGTTGTGGTCTGAAAACAGGAAATCCCAGAACTAAACCAGTCATAAGTGGTAAATTGTGTGCCATGCTGAGTGTTGTGTGGACCCACCATTCCACTCTGCCCAGCCCAGGACATGAATCACCCCCTTGTTCAGTGTACCCATGATGTATACACTGCTCACCTTTTAGTCACTTTACAGCCATCTCGGTCATCAGACCCACTATCATGGTATCACAGTGCTTATATAGGGTTTGGCGTTGTCTGCAGTTTCAGGCATACTCCCCTGGGGGGTCTTGGATTTTTTTTTTTTTTTTTTTTGCATGGATAAGGGAGACCACTGCAATTCCAGGCAGAGGATAATAAAGAAAACCCCTTAGAGATGGATACTTATTCATATTATTATAAACCAAGATGGGCCAGGGAGACTCTGAGGTGTGGTGGGGTAGGGGGAGTAGTTTGGCAGTGATCACATATTTCTCCTGGATAAAAGGGATATAGAGAAAATTGTCTTCTTAAGAAGAGCCTTAGAAGAATCAGTATTTGGTGAGGATGTTTTCTCATGGCAAAATGAGAAAAGTCAGAAGTAATGAATGCTGTATCCTTATGTGGCAAAAGAGATGCACCATGATTTAAATATGTCCCTTCAAAATTCATGTGCTGAAATTTATCAACAGTGTGATGGCAGAGGTGGGACCTTTAACGAGGTCATTTAGCATGGGTGGGATTATGGCTCTTAAAAAAGGTCCTGAGGGAGTGTGATGGGTCTCTTTGTCTCTTCTGCCACATGAGGACCCCATGTTCCTCCCTCCAGAGGATGCAGCAACAAGGTGCCATCTTGGAAACAGAGAACAACCCTGCTTTCCACCAGGTACCAATCCTGCTGGCACCTTAATCTTGGGACTTTCAGCCTCCAGGACTTTGAGAACTAAATATTCTAAATTTACAAATTACCCATTTGCCTTGTATTTGCTTATAGCAGCACAAATAATCTAAGAAACTTGGAATCAAATGTGGATCCTTGCTATATAACACACATCTGAAGATGTGGAAGCAGCTTTGGAGCTGAGTAATGGGCAGAGGCCGAAAGAGTTCGGCTGTACATGCTTGAAGAAATCAGGCTACCGTGAACGGAGCGTTAAGGATGATTCTGGGAAGGGCTCCGAAGAGAAAGCTGAAGCGAGAGCCTAAGTCTCTCGAGTGGTTACTTAAGTGGTCATGATCAGAGCATTGGTAGAAATATGGACCATAAAGGCAATTCCAATCCTATCTTAGATGGAAATGAAGAAAAAAGTATTGCAAACTGGAGGAAAGGCCATCCTTGCTATAAAGTGACAAAGAACTTGGCAGAATTATGTCCACACCCTAGTGCTTTTGTGGATGGCAGAACGTTAAGAGCAATGAACTGGGATATTCTCTAGAAGAATTTGCTGAGCAAAATGCTGAAAGCCCTTGATTTCTTGTAGTAAAGTGTAAGATGAGGGCAAAAAAAAAATTAAAGATAGAATTTATAATCGAAAGCAAAGCAAAACTTAAAAATTTGGAAAATTCTCAGCTTGGTCATGTAAAGAATAAAAAGACGTGGTTGGGAGAGAACACTAAGGGTTTGGCCAAAAATAACATTTGATACAGATTAATGTAACTGGAAGAAAGCCCAGATGCCACTCATCAAGATAGTACTAGACTCACCCACCCCAAAGGCATCTCAGGTTGTGGGTGCGGCCACTCCCATCACAGGCCCAGACTGCCAGGGCGTGGAGGGCATAATGGTTTCAAGGGAGGTACTCAGGGCAGCCTCCTCTCTGCTCCCTGAATTCCTGTGCAGCCCTGGTTGGCTCAGGCAGCCCTTCCTGTAACCTTGGGAGCATCCATGTGGTTCAACCTCTGCAGGAAAGCAGAGGGCATGAGCTATAGAGGCCTGGCTAATTCCACCTGCTTTTCAAAGGATACTTGGAGAGCCTTGAGTCCTACACGACAAACTGCCATATAGGTGGGGCTACCACAGAGTCTCCACTGAAGCCTACTGGAGCATGGAATTGGGACCACAGAAAAAGAATCCCCACTAGGGTAATGTTTAGTGAAGCTGAGAGACAGGGCCACCCCCAAGACCCCAGAACTGAAGAGCAACCAACATACAATGGCATCCTGGGAAAGCCGCAGACACCAGATTCCACCCCATATGGGCTGCTATATGGACTGCACCAAGCCAAGCTATGGGGGTGGAAACCCCTGTAGCCTCGGGCACCTATTCACTATGCTAATATGTCCAGGCAGTGGAATGTGGGCTCATAGGAGATAATTCTCAAGCCTCAAGGTTTAATTTGTGTCTCTGTGTGTGATGTTGGGCTTTGGATTTAATGTGTAACCTGCTGCTCCTTTCTTCTTGCCTGTTGCTCCCATTTTGAATGGGAATGTCAATCCTAAGTCTGAATTTTGAAAGCACATAGTTTGTTTGGTTTCAAAGTTCACAGTGGTAGGGGAATTTGCCTCTGTATGAATTATACTTTTGAGTCTCATCCATATATGATTTAGATGATACTAGAACAAATTCAGGCTTTGAGGGCTGTTGGGGTAGAAAAAATGATTTTATATGTGAGAAGGACATTGTATTGGTCTGTTTTGTGGTACTATAACAAAATACCTGGAGCTGGGTAACTTTATGAAGAAATGAGGTTTATTTAGCTCACAGTTCTTGAGGTTCAAAGTTCTGCATCTAATGATAGCCTCATGCTGGCAGAGTCCCTACACAGATAGTGATCACATAGTGAGAGACAGGGACTGATGTGTCTCTTCTAGTTGCTCTCTCTTGTCCTATAAAGTCACCAGTATTCAATCCTGGTGGCTCCCAGATGACTTTTTCTAATCCTAATCACATCCCAAAGGCCCCCACCTCTAAACACCATAATTGAACGAAGTTTCTATTATCTTCATACCTCACAATGGGGATTATATTTGAACACCTGGATTTTTGGAGGACATACTCAATCCATATTAAATCAGACATGAATGGGGGTGGGTATCAGGGTGGGATGCTATTGTTTGAATGTGTTCCCTCCAAAACCCATGTTAAAACTTAATCCCCAATGTAACAGTACTAAGAGGTGGGGGTTTAGGGAGTGATTGTATCCTGAGCTCCTCCCTGTTGAGAGCCACAGCCGAAGGGGCCCCAGAGGAACAAGGATGAATATGACTCAAGCCCGGGTTCTGGTGGCTGCAGTGGTGGGGCTTGTAGTTGTTCTCCTGTACGCCTCCATCCACAAGATCGAGGAAGGGCAAGTCGTGGCAGCTGCAGTACAACAGGTTTTAGATGCCAGGCCAAAAACATGCTACAATTGTGAACAAACAGGACATTTTAAAAGGAATTGCCCCATAGGAGGAGGGTTTAACAAAACTAGGTATCAAAGGAGTAGAATACCGGGTATTTGCCCACGATGCCGTAGAGGGAGACATTGGGCTAATGAATGCCATTCTCAAACCACCATAGAGGGTACTCCATTATCAAAAAACGAACAAGGACCAGGTATCTATCCACGATATTGTGGAGAAAGGCATCGGGCTCCATTGCCAAAAAATGGACAGGGGGGCCCAATGCTCCGGGGCCCAACACCACAACTATACGGAGCACTGGAGGAACCCAGCAACCCCATCAGTGTAGTGCCCAGGACACATTGTCCATTAAATCCCTGACATCTGCGCCTCTGCCAGAACAGTACTAACTCCAGAGATGGGAGTTCAAATCATTCCCACGGGGTAAAAGGACCTCTTCCCAAAGGAACAGTAGGTTTATTATTGGGACGCAGCTCTTCTACTCTAAANAATGTCAAAATTGTGTGACCTTTTTACCATAAGTTAATCTTGGAGTCAATCCTAGAGGACTGATACCTAACCATTTGGCAGATGGACATCACACACTTGCCAGAATTTGGAAAATTAAAATATTTGCATGTTACAGTTGATACTTCTTCCGGATTTTTGATGGGCTCCCTAAAAAACTAGAGATATTATAGCTCATTGCTTACAAAATTTTGCCACTGTGGGCATTCCAAAACAGTTAAAAACAGATAATGCCCCTGGTTATACTTCTACCTCTTTTAAACAATTTTGCTCATCATTTGGTATTACTCATATAACAGGAATCCCATACAATCCACAGGGACAAGGCATAGTTGAAAGAGCTCATCAAACTATTAAAATGTACTTATTAAAACAAAAAGAGGGAATTGGAAAGGGGTATATATCCCCCAAAGATAAACTTAAAATAACCCTTTTTACTCTAAACTGTTTAAATTTGGATTCATCAGGGCTTAGTGCTGCGGAAAGGCATATGTGTCCAAAAAATGTACATGAGCCCAAGGTACTTTGGAAGGATATTCTAAAAGGACAATGGAAAGGTCCTGACCCAGTGATTATCTGGAATCGGGGGTCTGTTTGTGTGTTTCCACAAGGAGAACAGCAGCCAATTTGGATTCCAGAGAGATTAACTAAGAGCGATTTCTACAGACCAAAAAGAAGATGATTTGGCTCAAATCCATAACAGCTGATATCCAAAACTCTAGTTTGGCTATCCTTACATCTGCGACAGAACCAGGATGCTTTTTTCAATATCTATTTTATTATTACCCTTTCCCACATCATGAAGTTCTATTTTGTTTTTTGAGCTCATACAGACCTAGGTTATTGTTTTGCTGATCAGTTCTATTTTTTGACTATAGAGTTTTTAAACATTGCAATGGAGATTTCACCTGTAAAAAGTTATAAGGCCTTTACTATTATGTTATGTGTTGTATGTATTATATTATGTGTGCACACTTGTGTTTTATGTTGTATGTTTGTATGTATGTATGTCCATATATCACATATGATGAGCGCTCATGAAAAAATGGATCCAAATATTTTTTTTTTATTCACGTGATTTAAATGGTTTAATTTAAATTGGGTAAACAGCTGTTGAGGATTGTTTTTATATGTGAACAAAAAAGGAGGATAACAGATCTTTTGTTTACTTTCACCTTTCCTTTTCATTATATTTAATAATTCTGTTCAAGATAATGTAAATTGTTCAGAAAATTGTTTTCTTTTAGTGCCTTCTGGAATGTTACATAATTTTTTCTTTAACCATTATTGCCAGAATCCCTATCTTCATCCCAGTGCCGGTGAAGACAAAGATAAAACCAATCTACAGCTTCTGCAATATCTATCACTGAACTGCTTGCAGAACTTGCCTGGACTATGTATCACTTGTATGCATTGTGAACTCACTTGTATGCATTGTGAACTATCTGTTGGTTCAGCGAGTTGTGGTGGAGTTGGGGTATTTTTGCTGGTGGTGTCATCGGTGGTACAATTTTTCCAAAAGGAGCCGTCAATTGGCTTGGTGTATCTTCCTCCATTCTGCTTGTGATGGTCGTTCAGCCAAAATTTGGGGGCCAACAGAGGTGAGGCAAAGAACCTCACCCCCTCACTGGTACAAAGACCTATCCACAGGTGTGGCTGTATGCTGGACCGGTAGTCAATGACGGGTAAGATCCAATTGCAATGGTACCAACCTAAGACAGGAGGCTGATGCCTTGACGTCAGCTTATCCGATGACAGGTAAGGACCATATGTACTATTGGGCAACCTAAGGCAGGCAGGGTCCCTAACCCATGCTTGTTGTTTAAACAGAGAGGGGGAGATGTTGAGAGCCACAGCTGAAGGGGCCCCAGCAAACTTCCAGCTGCCAGCAAACTTCCAGCTGCCAGCTGATGATTGGCTCACAGCGGCCCCAGCAAACTTCTAGCTGCCAACTGATTGGCTCCTCTGCAGTGATGCTCATTGGGCTGTTTCCCATCCCTTTCAGACCACGGAGCTGCTCATTGGGGGACTTTTTTGTGACCCAGCCAATCGGCCTCAAGAGCACTAGGGGTGGGGGCGGGGCTGGAGAGGCTTGTGGGAAGCCGGTGGTGGCAGTTGGGCTCTGAGGGTTTTCCTGAAGAGCTGTGTGGTGCCTGCGGTGTGTGTGTGTGTTCTAAAAATAAAGTTCGTTTCTTTTGACAAGTGGCTCCTGAATTGTGCCCAGCCAGACTGTGGCACCTCCCTTGTAAATGGGATTAAAACCCTATGAAAGAGGCATCAACTGATGAAGAGGTAAAGAAAATGTGGAATATAATCAAAAAATGGAGTTTTATTCAGTCAATAAGAAAAATGAAATTATGTCACTTGCAGGAAAATGGACAATAAATCAAACTCAGAAGGTCAAGGGTCATATGTTTCACACATATAGGGACACACATGAAGGCTTGCTAGAGGGTGGTACTGTCTGACTAGGACAGTGTGGACACTGAACCCAGCACTCCACACCAAGGAAAACCCAGCCCTGAAGAACCTGCTGAGAAACACAGAGCTTGTGGAGGTGGGCGGGGCAGCCTCCGGATGAGGCTGTGACTATGAGACCTCAGTGTTCCCAGCCACTCTCTCTTTTCTTCTTTAGAGAGAGAGCACATCCTGAGCCAGGAAGCAGAGAAAGAGGAAAGGACCCAGGACAAAAAGACAAGATATATCTCCAAGAGCACGCCCCCAGAGCACTTATACCCTCTAATTAGGTTGCACCTCCTACAGTTTGCACCACTTCCCACTAATGTCATCAAATTATTAATCTGTCAAGGGTTTTATCCACTGATAAGGTCAGAGCCCTCATGATCCAACCACTTCTTTCAAGCCCCTCCCCTGGACATTGCTGCTCTGGGCACAAAAGCTTCAACACAGGAGCCTTTGGGGACATTCCAGATCCAAACAATAACAGTACATGTATTAATTGATGTATGAAGACCAATTTTAACTCCAACATACAATGCATGTATTGATTTAGGAAAATGTTTCCTTTTTATTTGATATGATGGCACAAATACAATGTAAAAAGAAAAAAAAGAAAAATTTGAAGCAATGTTTTCCTTAGTTAAAAAAAAATAAATAAATCCTTTCATTCCTGACTTTCTGACATTGAGGTGGTTCTCCAGTTCTATGGGAAATGATGGCAAGGCTACCAGCCATGCGAGCATAATTATGACCAGTTACAACAAGCACCATTTCTACTCTAAAAAATTGTAAAACGACATACAATCTTGATTATTAGATTCTTGCTGCTTTTTTTTTCAAACCACAGTACTTTTAAAATCACCTTTTTCAGGAATCGTCTTTGTCCCTTCATTAGAAATAATTCTCAGAGTTGAAAAAGTCCACCAGCCCATTCACATGGTATGATCCATGCTAACAAAGCAAATAGGACTCTTCTTCATGATGAGATTTGTAAGAAAACAGAGAGGTTTCATGAGCACAGAGTCATTTCATACCCTTAAGCACTGTGATTTTGGTGAAGTAACATACCCAGACATTTAAAGGGGAAACAGACTCCCCCACAAAAAGTTAAAAAGCAATCCAGCCTCAGTCATTATAATTTGACAGAGGAACGGTATTCAAAAATTTATTGTTATGTTATTCAAACAGCCGTGAGAAGGCAGTGTAGTCATCCTTGCCAGGGGTGATTCAGAGGCTGAACCTACTTTGGGCACCTGAAACAACAGTGACTGGAAGACATTGTTTGGAACTAATCTTTTAATCTTATCATGGAGGCCTCTCTTTCTCCCAAACAATTCCCTTTCTCCTCTTCTTTCACCCTCCAAACAATCTCTGGCATTTGGAGTCCACAGATGGGATTCAAAAGGGAATCGTTTGCCCGGTAAGAACTGACACATTATATCATCCCAGTCATTCACACTTTAGTAAAAATATTATTAATAATAATTTATGGGGCTGCCAGAGGTTTGGGACAGGCCTCGATCTGAGAAAAGTGCTGAGTCCCTGCAGAGGCAGTGCGTCATCCCAGGCAGATTTCTGCTTTTATCAAATCCTGGAAGCCTGGACTCCAGGCAGACACCAACGGAAAGGGCCGCTGCTCCGCCTGCCCGGGGCCACACTGACACTCCCCTTCCGCATTCTATAAGGGCTGCAGCGGGCTTGGCACTCCCCTCCCACACCACTCACCCTGCCCGGAGCTCGGGCGCCGCGCAGCTGGTAAGGCCGGGCGGGTGGCGCAGCAGGTAGGTAGGTGGGTGGGTGGGTGGTGCTGCCAGCTTCCCACTCAGCCCCACCCAGGCCCACCTGTGCCCTCCCTGCCCATCGGCTCCTACACTTCCCAGCGTCGCCCACCATGGCGTCCGCTGCCCGCTGGGCTTCCCACCGTGGAGACCACACTGGGTCCCCAGCGCCACGCGGCGATCGCCATGGGATGCACTGCCCGAATGGCCTGAAAAGAAGGGAGGGAGGACACCCGTTTTCCCAGCCAAAATGCGCCAGGGAAAGCTGAGATCAGAATGTTTCTATCCCTCGGCGGCGGCGCTGTGTGTGATGGTTTCCGGGCAATTCCAGGACCTGGTAGCTAGTCGCAGAGAGGGAAAGGCAGGGAGAGGAGGGGGCCTTGTGATCCCAGTGAGAATTCAACTTGGCACTCACGCTGAGCAGCCAGCAGGGTTCTCTTTGGTCTGTACTTGGGGGAAACTAAAGCTCTGAGAGTTAAGATCCGGATGGATAGATGGGCAGCCAAGCTGGAATCGCCCATCAGGACCTCCCCATAGCAGATAGCATCTCTTCTGTGAAAATAATGGAGGACACTTGTCCCCACTCCTCTGCCCTGCCCACCTGACCCTGGACTGTGTTGGGCTTTCAAATCCTCATATCCTACACCAGCTCTGAGACTTTGGGCCCTTGACCTCTTAATCATTTGCTCCTGAATCTCCAAAATGAGAATAATTATTTTAGTAATGATATCTTTGCCAGAATTTTTTTAATGCATGGTAGGTTGCTATGATTTTTTTTTCTATTAGAAATATTCTTCCGGAAAATGTAGGCAATGATTTATTGCCCAAATGAACAAGGTATTTGAAACAAAGGGACAGAAATGTATGTGTTCTCAAATGTATGTGTTCTTAGTAGGTGGGATGGACCCAGGGCTGGGGGTCAGGCTAAGGCCACTGAGTGGACCTGGGCCCCTTGTCAGGCTCACCAGTCTGCAAAGTGAGAGCAGGTTAGGACACCCTAGGTCCTGATCCTGGGCTTCTCCTGAAGTCAGACTCCACCTTCATGTGCATGGGAGAGGGTTTGAGCCTCCTGGGGAAAGGAAAGATCAAAAAAAGGGGCTGGAGGCCTGGGTGGGCAAAGTCCAGGTTCCAGAGTATTGAGGGTGGTGGACACAAATTGAGGAAGATGCTAGGGAAGGAGGGTGGCCTTATTTGCTGGTGTGTGGGCTGGGAACAATGTGGGACCTTTGTTCTGTCTTAAAGCCTTCACCATGGAGAAGCTGAGCACAGCAAACACTCTTTTTGCCTTGGACCTGTTCCTCGCCCTGAGTGAAAATAATCCTACGGGAAACATCTTCATCTCTCCCTTCAGCATTTCATCTGCGATGGGCATGGTGTTTCTGGGAACCAGAGGCAATACTGCAGCACAGCTTTCCAAGGTCAGCAGAAACAAAAATCGCTTGCTCTCCCTGCCCTCTCCCAGCTAAAGTCTGTGCTGAATAGTTGCATCTTTGAGCTCTTGCAGTGTGTTTTTAAAACTGTATGTTGAACTGTGTTCAACAGCTGTCCATGTTGAAATTTAGACTCTGAGAAAAGCCCTCAAAACAGTCCATCTGCCTACAAGCTTTTATTCATTATCTTTACTGAGCACCTATTATGTGCCAGACACTATGTTTTTTTGTTTTGCTAAGGATACAGCAGTGAACAAAGCCAACACAGTCCCTGCTGGGTGGTACTTTTATACCAGGGAGTACATCTTTGACACATTTTCTGTAAGTCCTTTTACCTCCCCAGAGCTAGCAGTTTCCAGTTTTTGCTTTGCTAGTGCTTGTTATATAGCATCGTCTTTGAGCATGAGATTAATTTTCACATGGGGAAGGCACTACAATGAAGAAGTTGTCTTTTTGTAGGGACAGGGAAAAAAACAACTGTGTGATCTTGTATTCCCACGGCTCACCCCTGTGCCTTTCTCTGTGGGCTGGTGGCATAGTAGAAGGGCCCTGAAGCAGATGGGGAACTGGGAAGCCCAGGAGCTTGGGAGCAGGACCAAACCTCTGGTGATATGGCAGATCACTTTTTTCAGCAAGAAAAGAGGCAGGGGTATCTCTCTTCCTTGCTTTTCTTATTGGACACGCAGGGGACATTCGTGCTTGATGTCCTCTCAAGACTTAGAGAGGAGTATAAACGTGGAGGGTTTTCTAAGACACCTGCCACACATCACACTGTACCTATTTTCACAAAGGTGTAGCCCTGGGCTGAAGTTCAATGCTTCAACTGCAGTGCTTTGATATGCATCCATGCAGATCTGAAAGCTCCACCTTTTTACAAATCCTCTAATGCCATTAGTTGCTTTTTTTTTTTTTTTTTTTTTTTTTTTTGCAGGGTTCTATCGGCTCCTATTTTTGAGAACTTCCAGGGACTTTATAACCTCAGCAAAGAATAGTCTTAAGGTTTTCTCTCCCCAGTTTTATTGAAACAGGTGAATCTTAGTAACAACACAAACACTGCAGATCTCAGAGAGTAATGTGGACTTTGGATGCTGAGTGGTTTTGTTCTTTGTGTCTTCGAATCGAGGAACCAGCCCAGGACTCATAAAACTATAACGGCTTCTTGATTTCTAACTGACACATGAAAAATTAAACTTCTGCCATGATGTTAACTTTTAAAAAGTACTTTTAAAATAAGTGAATTGTGGATGCGAATAGGTTCATCAAAGGAAAAGGCCTCAATTTGTAATATTTTTGTAGTATGATATAAAGCATGATTCTTATTTTTACTGTTATTCCTGAGAACTTTCAGTAAAATAAAATATCAAGACTAGAAACATGCCTTTTGGGACTTTCTTTGGACGGGGGATGTGGGGAAGAAGCAGACATGTAAATATTTAATGTATCAACCACTCACATTTGTGGCACCATAATTGTAACCAAAAAAAAAAAAAGTGTAAAAGCAGTTTTTAATGCAATTGTTATGCCTCACCAAGTCATAAATTTTGGATTCCCTATTTTTTTGTTCTCCTATCACAAATTAATAAAGTATCGGGTTGGGCATCATCAATAATTGGGGATAATAAAGACAGTAATTCGATTTGATGGAAGCAAACACCAAAGAATCACTTTATAATTTCAAACCAAATGGTGGCAAAAAGAATGTTTTCTCTATTTTAGACTTTTCATTTCGATATGGTTGAGGACATTCATTCAAGATTTCAGAGTCTGAACGCGGAAATGAACAAACATGGAGCCTTCTATATTCTGAAACTTGCAAATAGGTTATATGGAGAGAAAACCTATAACTTCCTCCCTGTAAGTATTTTGTACTTTATATTCTAAAACTCCACCAGAAGGTGCAGATTTTTTTTCCAGCACAATCAAGTTGGTTTTAATATTTACTCACATTTATAAAAACAATACAGAATGAAAACACAACAAACAGCACTCCCATTAACTAACGTGGTGGTTTTTGTATTATAGCCTTTGCAATGAAGAGATCACTCTGGATGTTTGATTAAAGCAGGAGCAAATCCCATGATTCACTTCTTAGAACAATCAGTATTCGCTTATTTATGACATTAGTCTAGCGTTTGAAAAGAATCGTTATGCTTTATGTAACACCAAAAGTGTGAGGGTCAGTGGCTCATGCCTGTAATCTCAGCTCTCTGGGAGGCTGAGGCAGCAGGATTGTTAAGTGTGAGGCCACCCTGGGCAACTTAGTGAGACACTGACTCAAAATTAAAATTTCACAAAATGATTGGGGGTGTAACTCAGTGGGAGAGCATTTGTCTAGCACTTGTGAGACCCTGGGTAGAATCCCTAATACTGAAAAAATATTACAAGAGTCAAACTTACTACTACCAAACTGCTCTACCCTTACAAATTGTTAAGATGGGGTTGTGTTTTTGACTATAAAAAAAAAATCATAAGGATTAGAACTTTCATGTTGCAATGAATTATAGTCTTTTATGATAATTTCTGTTGCTTTTCAAGATTTTAAAAAACCACTTTTGGTATAGTAGGAGTTATTCATGTTTTTTTTTTTTTTTGAATAGGAGTTCTTGGCTTCAACTCAGGAAAAGTATGGTGCTGACTTGGCCAGTGTGGATTTTCAGAATGCCTATGAGGACTCGAGAAAGGCCATAAACCAGTGGGTCAAAGGTCAGACAGAAGGTAAGAGATCTGCAGCATGGAATCTGTGTTAGCTTTATTTGTTACAATAACAAATACCGGAGAGAGAAACAGCTTGTAGAAAGAAAGGGTTGATTTTGGCTCATATTTTTGGAGGTTTCAATCCCTGGCTGATTAGCCCTGTAGCTTTGGGGCCTGTGGCAGCACAGTACATCATGGTAGGGAGTATGGCACAGGAGGTCACATGGGCAGATATTAAAAGAAAGAGGAAGAAGAACTGCGGTTGCCCTTCAGTCCCAGAGCGCTTACCTAGATTGTGCAAGGCCCCAGTTTGACAAAAAAAAAAAGAAGAAGAAGAAGGATGGTTTGGCATCCTGGCATTCCACAGGCCTTCCACAATCCTTAGAGTTTTTTTTAAAAAAAATAGATATATATTTTATTTATTTTTTATGTGGTGCTGAGGAGCCAACCCAGTGCCTCATATGTGCTAGGCAAGCACTCTACCACTGAGCTATAACCCCAGCCCCTACTTTGAGTTTTGAGGGGACACTCCCAATGACTTAAAGACCTTCCACTAGGCCCCACCTCTTAAGTGTTCCACCACCTCCCTACAGCAGCACAGGCTTGGGACCACGCCTTCCACACATAGGCCTTTGGGGGATACTTATCCAAACTGTGGCAGAATCATTATGTATAGGTTCTTTCCCTCCATCCACCTTCCTCGTCTGCATCTTATTTCCTCTTCTTCCCACTACCTCCTAAATCCTGAACTATATACCCCATGTGTGAATTTTTCAGTGCCCCTTAGCTGGGAAGCTCTTAGATGTCAGAAATTCATCAAAGAAGAAATGTAGACATAATTTAACAGATGCAGAACTAATGAAGAAATAGCTTCTTCCCATAAGGTTTCCCAAATTACATTTTAAAATTAAAACCAACATTGATGCAGAATAAAAGGAATAAAATGCCTGCCCAAAGTTATTTAATGTAAGAATACATGGAATCAGTATTCACAAACCACTGCCGTCATCTAATCCAGTAAATCAGGTATGATGAGTGAGGACTGTGGTGGTGGGTCAGGGCTCAATTTATATATCTTACTATGCCTCTCTTCTAACATACTGTGTGTCCAGGAACCCTGAGAACAGCTGTCTTATATTACAGTTGTTCTGGGCAGTGCCTGGCTCCTCCGGGTGGAGCCTTTGTTTGAGTGGACTGATTCATCTACTGTTTGGATATTTGTTAAAATCTTTTTTTGGCCAGAGTAGGCTTTTGCTTGGCAGATTTGAAGAAGGAACGAGTAACCAAAAACACTTCTGTGAAGGATTTTTTTTTTTTTTTTTTACTGTAAAAACATAGCCATTTATAAAATAACACTGATTGCTTACACACAATCCAGGAAAGGAGTTTTCTTGTTTTTAGGTTTTGAGCACATTTGACTTGCTTTAACGACTTCTAAAAACAAATTATTTTTTGAGGTGCCGGAGATAGAACCCAGAGCTCATGCATGCTAATCATGTGTTAAACCACTGAGCTACGCCCCCAGCCCCCACATTTGAATTGTTTAAAAGTATTGGCTCCTTTGAGATGTTTTGTATGCCATCCTGGTCTGCCTTACAAGTTGGTTTATTAAAATTAGGAACACTCCAGTCAGGCTTTCTTAACCAACACTATGTTAAAAGGAAATTAAGTACAAAGCGCACGTTTGAATTGCATTTAAATTGTCAGTTCAAATTTGCAATTCCAATATAGAGCTTTCAAAAAGCTCACTTTATTTTTTCAGGGAAAATTCCAGAACTGTTGGCTCCAGGTGTGGTTGATAATATGACTAAACTCGTGCTGGTGAATGCCATCTACTTCAAGGGAAACTGGCAGGAGAAATTCATGAAGAAGTCCACAACCGATGCACCATTCAGACTGAATAAGGTCAGGTGATGAAACGGTCCCCAAATTATTCTTTTATTGAGAGAGTGTTGAATTCATGGCCTTCCTAAGCACACATTCTCCCCCCAGCCCACAGCTACACACCCAGACCCCAAGTTCCTCTACTCTAAAATAACATAGAGAACAATTTAAGTGATTTTTTTCTTAACTATTTAGAAAGACACAAAAACAGTGAAGATGATGTATCAGAAGAAAAAATTTCCATATGGCTACATCCAGGACCTTAAGTGTCGGGTGCTGGAACTGCCTTACCAAGGCAGAGAGCTCAGCATGATTATTCTGCTGCCAGATGATATTGAGGACGATTCCACAGGTCTGAAGAAGGTAACTGGCTCCTCATAATTTGTGTTTCCTTTTGCTACATTGATTCTTCCTGTATCGATGTTGCATGGTGAGTACTTGTTATGTGTTCACTGGCTTTACCTGAACATTCCTGTCCACTGCTTTGCCATTTCTTTGTAAATATAACCCATCAGCAATTACTGTTATAAAGCCTTGAATTTATCATCATCATCATCATTGTTATTGTTATTGTTATTAATTTGCAGTGCTAGAGATCAAACTCAGGGCCCTATGCATGCTAAGCAAGCATTCTACTGTGTGCTACCTTCCTAGCCCAGAAGCCCTAAGTTTAAATTTCAAGATGCCCAACTTTCAGCAAATAGTTGTGATGGGGAACATCTAGAAATTTATACTAAATATCACTTTGGTTAGTGGCAACTCATGGGAAGTCTCTTGACTTAACCTTAAAGGAAATTATAGTAAGATGAGGAAAAAGATTTTAAAACCCAAACATTTTACTTTATAGCTTTATCCTATTAGTACACTATCCACTTTCATCACAGTTCACATAACTCATCAATTAAAATTCTTCATGAAAGAGAAGATTCATGTGCCATGTTAATTTCAACTAATATGAACTTGGCATAATGTTTTCGTTGTGTATAATTTAAAGGACAAGGCCTCTCTTTCCAGAGTTAGAAATATGCAAAATTGTGAGGATTACAGTTTTTCTTCAGTGTCCTTAGCCTACTGTGTGGTTTGCCTCTACCCAACTAAAACTTGTTATCAGGAAGGGTTAATCATTTGCAAAATCAATGTGTTCCTTCTTTTAGTTGTGTTTCCAAATCAGTCTTTTCTGATTTCAAAGTGTAAGCCTCCAATTTCATGAAAGGAATTATCACATCACTAATACAGATGGAATGATGATTCTATTCTAGACTAGTAGTAGTAGTAGTAATAGTAGTAGTAATGTTAATACTTAACATTATATAGCACTATCATGTGCCAAGCACTTTGTAGATATCACCTCAGTGTTCAAAACAATGCTATAAGATGGGTGCAATTATTACCCCCATTTTCAATTAAGAACTAGGTCTAACACATCATCTAACTTTTTAATTTTTACCTAGAAGCTAAAGTTATTAGAAACTACCTCAACACTTGATTTACAGATTGCTACAGGTCCAGTAGCTTTCAGAGTAAATAGTAGGGACCTTTAGAAATTTTCCTTGTATCACTTAACTAATTAGGGTAATAAAAACTGTCATGGCCTATCATAGTAATCCAGTGTGGTAGGGGTTTAGTACGCCCTGAGGAGGGAGGGATGGGAGGATGGAGAAATGAATGGGATGGATGGATGGATAGATGGAGGGAGGGAGGGAGGGATAGGAGGATGGAGGAGAGTGGATGAGTGGGTTTGTAGAGGGGGTATGTGATGGATAGATGATGGCCCCGATATCCAAAGTCCTTTACTTGGACCCTTGATGACTTAGAGCATAGCTCTGTTCTGTTTCACCAATGCCAGACAAAAATTAAATTCTCTAAATGGAATCTTTTTTGGCACAAAATGTGAAGGAAACCTATTAGCAATCATTATTATGAACCCATTCATTTAAATAATAATTTATTACTTCCATAAAATCAACTTTACCTCTTCTTTCTTTTCTCCTTACTCTAATTCCAGATTGAGAAACAATTGACTTTGGAAAAACTGCAGGAGTGGACCAAACCTGAGAATCTGGATATCATTGAGGTCAATGTCAAGTTGCCCAGGTTCAAACTGGAAGAGAGCTACATTCTCAACTCTGACCTCACCCGCCTGGGTGTGCAGGATCTCTTTAATAGTAGCAAAGCTGATCTCTCTGGCATGTCAGGAGCCAGAGATCTTTTTATATCAAAAATTGTCCACAAGTCCTTTGTGGAAGTGAATGAGGAGGGTACGGAGGCTGCGGCGGCCACAGCAGGAGTCGCCACCTTCTGCATGTTGATGCCGGAGGAAGATTTCACAGCCGACCACCCATTTCTTTTCTTTATTCGGCACAACCCCACACTTAGCATTATGTTCCTTGGCAGATTTTCTTCCCCTTAGAAGAAAGACACTTTGGAAATATAAGGTTAACTTTAGAGCTTTATTCCCTGAGATTTTGATGGTGACAAATTTCATTTAACCTTACCAATAAAGCTATTCAGAAACAAATCTTTAGTTTGTTAACTTCAGCCCTGTTGACTTTTTATATCCATGACATGTTGGCCTGGGTATCTGTTTTTTTTTTTTGTTTGTTTGTTTGTTTGTTTACATTGAGAAAAATCCATTAATTACTTTAAAATGCAGCAAGTTTAAGAAAAAAAAAGGAAATACATCAGATGGGTAGATAGATTCTTAACAAAGTTGTAATCTATGTAATTGTCATACTCTCCATGGGAAAACATGACTTTTTCAAAGTCAATCATTTCTCAATCTGCCATTAGAATAAGGCAAAAAAAAATCATTTTTATTATAAGTGAAGTAATACAGCATTATTTAAAAACGTAGACCCACAATAACCGATTAGATATTTTTTTATGTGTCGTGACATGAAAACATGTCATTTATTTTTAGAATTTTAGAATATATGCCAGACAGCTCCCCTGACTGCAGAAAGGAGGAACAGAAACATAGGTTTCTATTCCTATTGGACACCTCAATTAAGGACACAGGTTATGAAGACTAACTGGCCTTCCCTCATGTTTCTGTCCTTTTATTCCATAGGATGAGTGTTCTGTTACAGCCATCTAGTGTTTAAGCTCTTCAATTAAAGGGCCACTTGGTCATAACATGCACCCCGTTTTTGTTCTCCCTATGGATGATTTTAGTTCATGTGGATTCACATCTAGTCAAGAAGTGGGTGTCTTATCTTCAAAGATGATGAGAGACTACCAAAAGAAAACCTAGTGAGAGAAACTTTAAGCTAACTAGATGTGCAAAGTTCTCTTTGTTAATCAGCCTCTCAGGTGTTTGACAAGGTCCCTTGACTTCTGTCACATCCGTTGTTATGGTGATAGACGGCTGTGTGCAGTGAGGTGGAGGGAGATGGGATGTGAACTTTGGGGTTAACATGACCCTTTATCAAGTGTACTGCTTAGAATGAGGCCTGAATTACTACATTTTCTTGCTGAACAAGGCTTGTGGACATCGTGAGTTAATAGTTCCCTCAGGTCCTGCTAGCCCACCAGATCCCATTCCTCTTCTTGTTTCTCCTGCGATCAGACAAGTAAGGCTACACAGGGAGTTCTTGGCCTGACAACATTGATGCTAGTGGGGGGCTTCACAGATTTAAAAAAAAAATGTTAGCAAATCACTTGCCAGTAAGTTTTCTTTCCTTTCCTCTTTTTTCTTCCCCCTAAAATACTTATCAGTACTACCATATTCCATGTTTTCTTAGCACTAGGGGGAAAATAGCAATGGTTACTGTCTTTTATGACTCTTCTCTCTTTGCATCCTTGTAATAATTTAGATCTGGAATGTCCCAAAAGTTCATGTCTGGGCTTGGTGCCCAGGATAGTGTTCTTGGGAGGTGATTGAAACTTCAAGAGATGGGACCTAGAGGGATTATTGGAGAAGTGCCCTCAAAGGGGAGAGTGGGAGCCTGTCTCTGTTTTTTTTTTTTTTTTTTCTCTCTCTCTTTTGCTCCCAGCTATAGGTGAATGGTTCTGTTATGCCACACCTTGCCACTGCTGTCCAGCATCTGCTCCTCTAATGGCAGAAAAGAAATGGCTCTATCTGATCATGAACCATAACTTCTAAAATTGAGCCAAAATAACCTTTTCTCTTTATAAGTTGTGATCTTCAATATCTATTACAGTGACAAAAGCTGACTAACACATTCCCCATGCTAAAATCCACTCTGCAATTTCCCCCTAAATAGTGTTAATCATGTAGAAACTGAATTCCAGGGGCCCATGTAACCCTGCTCAAATCCCTCTGTTGACATATGAGGGAACAGATCCATAGACTATAAGTAAATTGTTCAAGGTTGAAATAATTTTTAAGTTCCAGAGCAGAGACTAAAATCCAATTCATAGTTTATGTAACAAAAATCTAATTCTTAACGTGGTGAACTGGTTAATGCAGGCCCCTGGAGACAACTAAAAAGCCACCAAACAAAATAAGGATCAGCCCAAGGCCAAGGGAGAGCCAACAGGATGGTGAAGAGTTACTGGACCATGATCCAAGTGAAATTGGAAATCTAGGGGAGGGGGGCAAAACTGGAAAGCAAGTCCACTTGCACCCTAGTGGCATTTGCAGTCTGAAAGAAATCAGTGGGAATTGAATCATGGATATTAATCATGTTCAAGGCTAGGTAGACAAAGAGCACTGGGTCTGTCAGGAGTGGGAGACCCATCTACCTCCTCTGCTTTGGAGCAGCTTCAAAGCTGTGCTCGAAGAGTATGAAACAGCTCAAATGCAGCCCAGAAGGTTCCAAGCCCAGAAGGTTCCAGTCCTAGAACTGCATTACATCCTTCTTGGTCTGCTCCTACCCTGGGCAATGGCAGAAGCAAACAAGTCATCCTGGGTGGGGGCGAGGGTGAAATTACCCTTAAACCTGAAATTATTTTTGATTCACTTTAAATGTAATTGCACATAATCAAAGATACCCAGGTGGAGGACTCAGGGCAACCTAAACTAAAACCAGCGCACACAAAAAATAGATAGTAGAAGCAACAGCAGAAAGGCTCCAAATCTCCCCCACAAATTATAAAACAACTGTTTTCTAGAATCAAAATGATAAAAAGACAAGGTTAAACCTTTCAGCAGATGATTGCAATTTTAAAAGAGACAATGCATATTTGAATAAATTTTAGAGCAGAATAATAGAACATTTAAAAAAACTGAGTAGATCAAATTTAATAGGAACTTAGATAGCTAGAGAGAAAAATGGTGAATTTTCAGGTCCAAAATTGTTCCATTAAAATAATTAAATAATCACCTATCTTAGCATCTTCTAGAGAGACAGATATAATGCATAAAACCCCCAAAGTCAAGAGTTTGGAAAAACACAAAAGGGAGGATAAGAGACAAAAAGAGGCAGTATGGAGAAGAGTAATATGTAAAGAGCTAACACTCAGAATTTTTTTCCTAAATCTGGCAAAAGACAGCCATCCACAGAGTCTAGAAACCCTACTCAAACCCCAAGCAGAAAAACTAAAATGAGAGAAAAAGAAAATCTCTAGACACATCCTAGTGAATCTGCAAAGATAAAAAGATCATGAAAAAAAAAATCAGATGAAAGCCAGAAGAAAATAAAATGATTCCTTGGAACTGCTAGAAAAAAAACAAAACAAAACAACAACAAAAAAAACACCCTGCCAACCTAGAATTATTCCCTATCTGGGAAAAATATCTTTTGAGATATTTTCAGAGAGAGAGAGAGAGAGAATGAACAGTATCACCAGACTAATAAAAATATTCTAAAAAATATTCTTTAACTACAAGGAATGTCAGAGTTATAAGAAGAAAGTAAAGATCAAGAAATCTTTGTAAGCGTGGTAATTTTGGTGGATATTGACCAGATAAAGTTAGTAACACTGTCTAAATAGTTTCAAATATACAGATTCAAATAAGATGATAAGACAGGCACAGGGATGGTTCACACCCTCTTGGGAGACTGAGGCCAGCCTGGGCAACAGAGGAAAACTCCAAACTCAAAAAAGTCACAAAATAAAATAAAATGATAAAATTTTAAAAGTAGGGGAAGGAAATGAAGTTAAACATTCTGAGGGCCTTGGGCTGGGGTTATAGCTCTGTCATAAACTGTGTGCTTAGCATGGACAGGGCTCTGGGTTCCATCCCCAGAACACTCACCTCTGCAAAGGTTCTAGAGTCTTCACACTGAGAAGAAAATAAAGTACAACTAGATTTTGGTAAGTCAAAGATGCACGCTGTGATGTCTCAGGTGGAAAGAATGGAAAAGTAATGAAAGGGCTTATGACCTCTAAACTAAATCAAAGAGAAAACAAAGAATAATAAAGAATATACAATCAATTCAAAAGAAGAAGAGGAAAGCACACAGGATAGGCTTGGCAAATAGCAAGATGTTATAGGAAATTAAATATTTAAGTAATAACTTACATTAGGTAAATGTTTTCAGTAAGGACTTAAGTGTTTCTGTTAAGTGACAAAGATGGTCAGGCTAGATTAAAAAAGTATTGTACTCTGTTTACAGGAAATATATCTTAACACGTAAGATTAGAGAAAGTTTGAAAGGAAAAGAAGAGAAGATCTACTTAATCATAGAAACACTAACCATAAAAGTGTAGCTATGTTAATATTAAGCAAAGTAGTTTTCCCTTCCTAGAGATATAAAAGACCTTTTATAACAGTAAAAGGATCCTATTCACTAAGCAAAGGTAGCAAATCTAAATTTGCATGCACCCAATAACACGTCTTCAAAGTGAAACAACAATAGAAAGAAATTAAAGGATAAATTAGTCTGCAATGTGAGAACAAGACAAGAGTGAATACTGTCACTACTTTATGATGTAATAAGATCCTAGCTAACTCAAGAACAATAAATAAAATATATGATGATTGAAGGGATGAACAAACCTTGATATTTTGGAATATTTTTATAGGAAATCTAAATTATTAGAATTTAAGAGTTAAGAAAGGTAGCTGGTCACGAGGTCACTTTATAGAGCTAATTTGCATTTCTATGTAACATCAAAAGTTAAAACCATTTAAATACCATTTATAATAACATCAAAAAATGCTTAGGAATAAATATAACAGAAAGATGCTCAGGACTCTATACAGAAAATTATAAGCACTTCTGAGGGAATATAAAGAAGATCTGAATAAATGGAGAGCTAAACCATGGTGGTGATTCAATATTTTAAATATTTTAATTTATCTGGAGAGCTAAACCATGGTGGTGATTCAATATTTTAAATATTTCAATTTATCTATAGACTTAATACAATCCCAATCAAAAATGCAACAATTTTATTTTGTGGTTTCAAATTCATTTTGTGGTCTTCTTGTGGTTCCAATAGTTAAATAACTTTGTATAAAAGTCCAGGGATGTCCAAGACAATCTGGAAGAAGAATCAGGTAAGAGAACGTAATTGCATCAAGATTTATTCTAACACTGCCAAAATAACAAAGAGGAGTTTCCATGCAGGGATAGTCAGAAACGGAGTAGAACAGGGAGCCTAGGAATAGTCTCAAACAATATGCACCCAGCTTTCTGAAGAGGACCATCACTCCAGTTTGCCAAGAACTACCTACATATGCCCCTTACTCTAATGCAATTGAGTTGCCTCTCTGGATCCTTGGGTTCTGCAACTGCAGATTCAACCAACCCACAGATGGAAAATATTTTTAAATGATATCTGTAGTGAACATGTACAGGGTTTCAGTCCTTGTCACCATTCCCTAAACAATACAGTATAACAACTACTTATATTTGCATTTGCATTGTATCGGGTATAGGTAATTTATAGATGATGTAAAGTACACAGGAGGATAGTGTTATGTTATGCAAACTCTACACCATTTCATGTCAGGGACGTGAGCAACCTCAGCTTTTGGTATCCAAAAAGGCATGAGAGGATGGAGAATGGTGGTAAGGGATAGCTTTGGAACCAAGCCCCTGCAGATACCAAGGGACATCTGTATTAGCAATGGTCTTTTTTACTCTCAAAATTAAATCAGTTTGAATAATAAGTCATGTGGGCATCATATTTACAACAGATGCAGCACTCCAGAGTTGGGGTGAGTGAAGGAAGTTTTTCAGAAGTTGTTCTGGGACATTTGGGAACATGTATGCAAAAAAAAAAGTTTTCCCTTACAACCTCTACAAAAATTAACAACAGATGGACTGTAGACTTAATTGTGAAAGCAAAATCATAAAGATTTTAGAAAGTAATATAAGAATGAACTTGTGGAGAGAAGGACTTCTTAACAGGACACCCACATACAACATACCCAAAACACACGCACAACACACATGTAATTTTTGTTAAATTTAGTCCTATGTGTTTGGACAGTTTTAATACTAAATTGGATTAACTTACAGTTAAGAACTTCAGTTTTGCAAAACACAATTAAAAGCAAAGCCACAAGCCTGGGGACAGTTGTGCAGGCCACTGCCCCAAGGAGAGGTAACGTTTAACAAGGTCTAAGAGAAACTTCCTGAGCAGGTTACCAATTCCAGAGCCTTTCCCACCTTACCCTGTTATTCCTAAGCTAACACTAGAACATAAAGAAAATTAATTAATTAAAAATCAAAATGTAGTGAAAGCAACCATGCAGCTTTGTGAAGTCACAGCTGGTGAGAACTGGTTTCCGAATACGTTCAGAGTTTTTATATACCAGGAACACTACCTTATGTGTCCCCCAAAAAAGTTGCAGCTAATACCAGAAAGAGGAAAGAAGGGAAATTTGGTTGAACATCACAAAGTTGAGGCTGCTTTTATTTATTCATTCATTTTTATTTATCTATTTCTTTTTCAAAGGTGCTTCTAAAATCATCAAAATTAAGAGAAATGTTTAATTCAATTTCTACATTGGTCTATTTCTTTTGTCAGATTACTATCCTGTCTTTAGGGCAGGGAAAGTTCCTCATATTTAATGAGGAATAACTTGGGGCCAGCCCTGGTGTGTGGTACCTGACATTTTCACTGAATATTAACACCAATCTTATGATGTGAATGTGGCAGTCATTATTCTAAAGATGATCTCATAGCTATAAGAATAGGGATTTGTATCTCAAAGTTCTCAAGTGCAAAAATAACCAGACTTGGATCTCATCTGATCCTAGAAGCTAAACAGAGTCAGAGCTGGTTAGTACTTGGATGGAAATAGGAACCTCACATTATGAGTCAGAGCCCCTGCATTTCACCATAGAATCTTGTTTGGAAGGAGGAAAAACATAATCTAAGCTATTGTAGGAGCTTTTGACTTGTCAATATTCATATTGTACTTTCATGGTTGTGCATCTCAGTCAATTAAAATGAAAAACCATATTTTTACAAATTCCAATAAACTTTCTCTCACCAAGGCAGATCTGGACTTGATTAAAAATAGCAGGTAAATAGCATTTTAGTAGAACCTGCTAAATTATAAAAATGTATGGTGCTAATTCAGAAGTCCCCATCTCCAATGTCACTGCCAAGAACTGAGATCAGATGTACCAAAAATTGTACATCCGGGCCTGGGGTTTAGTCCTCAACTCTATACTTAATATAATAATAATAAAAAAAAGCAATCAAGTCAAAGAAAATAAAATATAAAAATTCAGACTAAGGAAGGAGCTGTTTTGTTTCAACTTTGGAGAGACTGATGCCCCAATAACATCTACAGATTATAAAGTATAGAAACATTTCTACAACTAAACTCTCAAGGCTCTAATTACATACTTTTAAAACTACAGAACTGGATACCTGCCGCAGTCTGGCTGGGCACAAATGCCGCAGTCTGGCTGGGCACACAATCACGAGCCACCACACAGCTTGTAGATTCAAACAGCAACTCTTTATTCCCGAACTCACACCAGCCGTCTACAATTACGTTCTGGGGAAATCCACGTTCTCTGCCCAAATCCACCTCCACTGGGCTTCTGTCTCCCAAAAAAATACTGTCTCAATCCCGTGAGAACTCAAGGGGAACTCAGGCAGCAGGATACGCCCTATTCCCAGCAGGAATAATCTTAAACCTGGAACGCCCTAAACCCGATTATCCTAAACCGGGAACACCCTAATCCCGGATCCGCCCTGGTCCTTGAGCAAGGTCACCTAACTGCAATGTCACTGCAAAATGTCCTATTTCCACGAGTCCTTCCACTAAGCAACATGGGGTACGCTGGCAAGGAAATTGTCATACCTACTTGGCTAATGGCTCCCAGCAGATACCAGGAAAACTTTCTGATCTAAAATCCTAGTCAGCTGTGACAGCAGCTAAATCAATGGAGAAAATGGTGTGGAGTGAATGAATCAGCCCAAGATGACTCAGCTCAAGGGCAACTTAAGAATATAACATCTAGGGCACAGGACAAACCATTAAAAATATATTTGTAAATAAAAATAAAAAGCTATGCTGTCGCAAGAGCAAGCGGATATTACTGAAAGTGGTTTTCAAAGACATCCTGCACCAACCCTTCCTTCATTTTGTACAGAGTGATACAACAAATTCTGTTGAGATATCACTCCAGCAGATAAATGTTTCCCTGTATATGAAACTGTAAATATTTTATCATTGCACAGTAATTTTAAAAGAAGTTTTTAAAGAATGAAGATGCATAGCAAGGTTTAGTTTTCTGAGCAAGATATAATACATTAGTTGAAATATTTAGGCAATCACTAAGATGTTTGTCCCCATTTTCAGGGAAATGCAGATATTTTCTTTAAAAATATAAATTCTAGGCTGGGCGTGGTGGTACACACCTGTAATCCCAGCTATAGGGAGGGACGGCCAGCATCTCACTGGTGGGTTCTTCTTCCTGCTGAGGAGGATGTAAGCCACCTGAGAAATTAAAGTCTAGAATAATTAGTGAAGAACACAGGACAAAGATTCAGAAATATACGTTTAAAAGCAGAGCCCCAGAGAGGTTTAGTCCACATGGGTGCTGGAACTTGACATAGGAAAGATGCCTCCAGTGGTTTATTTAAGGGGGTACATCAAAGGCAGGGGTAAGGTTTCAAGGGCAGAGTCTGTCTTTGTGAGATCTTGACAGGTCACATCCATCTCAGGTGCTGTGTCGGACATGGAAGAGCAGGGTCAGGATTCACAATGTGTCAGGGCAGTTAACCAGAGGAAATGTCCACTGGGTCATTCCCAGACATCAGATATTCCTATTCACTAGGCTTGATGTCCACAATCCACGGATGGCTCTGAAACCCAGCGGCTCAGAAGGCTGAGGCAAGAAGATTGCAAGTTCAAAACCAGCCTCAGTAATGGCAAGGTGTTAAGAAACACAGTGAGATGCTGTCTGTAAATAAAATACAAAATAGGGCTGGGGATGTGACTCAGTGGTTGAGTACCCCTGATTTCAATCTCCAGTACCAAAAAAATAAAATTAAAAAATTCTATTTTTTTTTTTAAATATACATGACAGTACAATATATTTTGACATATTTTTATACCAACATGGAGTATAACATTCTAATTGGATCCCAGTCTTGTGGTTTAGAACATAACATTTAAGTACATATTATAATTTAATTATCCTTTCATTTTTAATGGACATAATTAAATTGCATCAATGCTATGAAACCAAGAACAATTCACATTAGAAAATGTTGCCATTATGATAATGACAGCAATAGTCCAGTAATAAGAAAAACAATATAATAAGAACTAATATGAATTAAGAAGAAACATAGAAGGAAAAAAGTGAAAGTAATTCCAGGAAGAAAAATGTATAATCATTTTGATAAATAATGAAAAGACATTTGGAAACCATTTGCACCCGAATTTGCCAAGGAGTTTCTGCTAGACTCATCCTACTTAGTGGTGAAGTATTGTCAGAATCTCCCTCAAAATTAAAACCAAAACAAACTTTCCTGCTTTCACTAATGCTCTAATACATTTTTTTAGATATCACAAGAAGTGAGTCAAGAAAGATAACTCAAGTATGAATATTATAAATAATAAACAAGGCTGGGTGCAATTGTAATGTATGTCTGTAATCCCAGAGGCTCAGGAGGCTGAGGCAGGAGGATCACAAGTTCAAAGCCAGCCTCAGCAAAAGGAAGGTGCTAAGCAACCCAGTGAGACCCTATCTCTAAATAAAATACAAAACAGTGCTGGGGATGTGGCTACGTGGTCCAGTGCCCCTGAGTTCAATCCCTGGTATCAACCTCAAAAAATTTGCATAACTAGAGAAAAAACTAACCAACCATCATAACCAATAAAGAAGAATAATCAACAAGATCAAGGTAAATATTAAAAAATCAATAAGTTTTTTATTGATAATAATAGCTAATTAAAATTATATTAATCCCCTTTAATATAATAACAAAAATTTAAGATACCTAGAAATTAGTAGAGGCACAAGAGTAGGAAGAAAATTACCAAAATTTAGTGAAAAAAACATGAAAGAATATCACGATCATGGACCACTATTAGAAGACAGATTAAGTGTGTAGACACCAATTCCCTCAATTAATCCATGATTCTAATGTTATCCTAATCAAAATCCCACTTTGACAGGGGATTTTATGGCTTTTGTCAACTGGAGTTTTGATTCTAAGGCTTTTCTGGAAGTGTAGATGAGTAGAACT
The DNA here is from genome assembly GCF_001458135.2 of Marmota marmota marmota. NCBI lineage: Eukaryota > Metazoa > Chordata > Mammalia > Rodentia > Sciuridae > Marmota > Marmota marmota. The sequence goes on along the minus strand of NW_025999929.1, from coordinate 2,744,483 downwards.
AGGAAAAAAATATTTTTGAAAATAGGAAAAAAAATGAGAGAATTAGTCCTAGATTATTTAAAAACAGCATGAATTTGTCTCAGAAACAAATTAATAAAGTAAAATGGAGAGTCGGGTAATAAATCTGCAAAAACATGGGAGTTCATTGGGTGATTAATGTGGCACCTCAAATCCAGGGGAAGGATGAAGTAAGGAAATACTGGATCAGTTGGCTGACTTCTGGGAAGAAATAGGTCTCTACTTCATACTCTGAACAAATCTTAGGTTGATTAAAAGCCTAATTTTAAAAGCCAAATTAATACATTTAAAAGACCAAGTTATAAAAGTACTGGAATAAAATGCTGAAGGAAATACTTAAAATCCTTAAGTGAGAAAGAACTCCTTAAACATGACAAAAGATGCAGGAAGTAGAAATGTAGACATAAGGTAGAAATTTACAGATTTGATTCCATTCATTTTTTTTTTTTACTTACCAGTAGAAAACACTTGCAAAATATATAACAAAAGCCTAGTGTCCCTGAGACATGCACCAGGAGAGATGATTATGGTGCCCAGCCATCAGCGGTAGGTTGATTGGATGACCTCTCAGCCACCTTTGTCCCTGTGGTCCTGTGATTCTATGAGGTCCAGGAATATCCCTGACCAGGATCCAAATGGAGAGTCCTCTATCCTCACATCCATTCAGCAGTTTAAAAATGAAAATCTAATATGTGTCTCTCCTCACCCTAGATGCTGAAGATTGAAATAAGACCAAGCAATTCCTCAGGAAGTGGCTATTTTGAATAAGCAATAATGATAAGGTAAAAGAAGCCCAAAGTAGCAGCAGGGACATACATGTCATTCTGCAGCACAATGGAGAAGGGACTCATTTTGCCTGGGAGGTCATTTAACCCTGGGACTCTGTTCTAAGCATTACTGTACCTTCAACAATTTTTATTCATCATTGCAACCATTCCTTTTCCTAGCTAGGGATTGCCTTTATCTGACTTGATGAAAGTCATTTGGAAACACTTGGAAAGTGTTGGATGGAAAGTCTTTAAAAACACCATCTATATTTTGATAAATGATATTTACTATAAATCAACTCATGTTTTATATGCTACCTTCAAAACCTTTATCCACTATGGTTCACAAGATTAATAAACTCATGAATTTTGCACCCAGACCCAGAAGCGGAATTCTTCCAGCACCCCAAAGGCCAAAACATCTCTTCTAGAGACCACAAAGGAGTTTTGTCTAGGTACTATCTGAATTTTCTTAATGTTATATTTTGTGTGTACATACATGCAGGGTTTCCACAATCAGTCCATTTTGAATGACCAACTCTCCTTGTGTGGAAAGCAATGTCCTTTGAGATTGAAGTGATGGGTTTGGCTTTCATGTGTATATAAGGTCACAGAGAATTCTCACATGTTTTCTTTTTCTTGCTCTTTTTCTCTTGGATGTTAAGAAATATTTGCTGTAGATATGAGCAATCCTGCCTCTCATTCAGCAGGAAACCATTGTCTTCCTGAACAGTTCAACCACAGTTTGTTACAGTGATGAATCAAACTCTTGGGAGGGCATCTCTACTATTTTTTTAAAGAAATGAAGTAAACAAAAATCAACACTGAAACGGAAAAATACCAGTGAAGAAATGCTAAATGGCTACTTAATTTATATTGCGAAGAATCACCAGCCCAGCAATCAAGTGGGTTGATTTATAAGAAAAGCCAACACCTCCTCCCCAATAGGAAGGGTGCTTGTCTTCCCACCACCACTTCCTCCATCCTGGCCCCTTCCCCGTTCACTTTGTCTTCAGTTTTGAGCACAATTCTTTCAAGTTCTAATCTGTAACCCTGGAGAGTTTCTGCTCTGCGGTGATCAAGAATGGTATTGATATAGATCAAACTCTAAAAGGAGGATGATATCTCATACAGTATAGTGCTTAGGTGCCAGGGAGCTTTCTAAGCTCTCTAGGAGTTTGTTTCATGCTCTCGGTCATCTGATGATTGTATATGATCAGTGACTTCATTTTCCAGATGATGAAACTCAGATGTTAAGCAAGTTATCAACGGTCACAAAGAGCTAGGGCTCAAACTGCAGAGCCTGACCCCAGAGTGTTTTCTTACCCCTCGTATTGCACCCAGCATCCTGCAGAAATAGGGAGGGCGAGGAGCATTTCCTAATGTGTTCAGGGCATTCTCTGGCTCACTAAGAAGTACTATATGAATATCATTGTTCAGATCTATGCATTAATATTTCTGAATATTGGAAACTGTGCTAGCTTCTAGGAAACAAGGGTGTGGATAGCAGAGGCTTTGCAGGAAAGGAGTCTTTTTTGTTTTTTAATAGTTTTTTAATAGTTAGTTAATAGAACACAATACCTTTATCTTATTTATTTATTATTTTTTAAGTGTGGTGCTGAGGATCAAACCCAGTGCCTCACATGTTCTAGGAAAGCACACTATCACTGAGCTACAACCCCAGCCCTCAAGAAGTCTTTTAACAGAGGAAAAAGATAGATTGAGTTCAGCTGCAGAAGATTCCATACATGAAAGCTGGGCTGTATTTGGAATGTAAACTCAAAGAGCAAGGGAAGAAGATTGTGAATGTATCAATCATGGAAGCCACATTCCCTATCTGTGAAAATAAAGTGGATTTAACATTTTGTAAAGTCCCTCAAACTCTGCAGTTTTCACAAGGGTTCATGGTCCTTTTAATGAATGAGACTCACTGGTTTATCAGAGCTTTGCTGGACTGATAAAATAAGATCATCTGGCACATTTTGGGTTCATCATTTGACCACAGTTCAAATATTACATACAACTATAAAAAACAGAAGCCACACAATGTCCCAGCTAGCAAAGAGACTACATTCTTCAAATGTGCAGAACTCAGGAACCTTCTGTTTGCAGGAAGCATGGTTCATATTTATGGAATGGACTGGGAGAGCTGGATTCTTCGGTTCACTGGAGAAGTATTGGCCCTAATCCAGTTGTGACATAGACATTTTCTAGCTCAGGGATTTATGGCCTATTGTCAAAGATTGCTCATGGGTTATTAGTGAATACTGCTCTATCTCTTTGACAACCAAGCACGTTGCCTAGCAACAATTTCCTTGTTGATTTCATATCTCCTCTTATCATTGTTTCTGTAATTTCAGTAAATCTATCCCTATTCTGTTCCCTCCCACACAAATTGAAGTCCCTTTACATTCCTGAATTACCAGGCAGCAGAGGAAAAGTGATAGATTTATCAGACTTAACTGTAAGATAAGAGGCTGGATGTTTCATTATTGCAGTCTCAAATTTGGTTTGAGTTTAAAACACTGAGACAAAATTCATATTGATTTTTTAAAATGCCACCCGTGAGGCCTATGGTATAGAATGCAGTTACCCTGGGAAAATGTAGAATGTGAAATTTCAGGATTCCAGTTCATGTGCTGTGAGTGATTTGGTCCGAACTGGATTTGCCTGGACAGCAGAGCGGTGGGGTGAGGGGTTGTCTGGTATGCTTTGAGTTTTCAACACAAAGCAACAAAGCATGGTTCTTTTTTCTAGTGGTAAAAATGCTGCAAGATACTTAACTAGCTGAAATTCAAACTTGAGGGATGCAGCACTCATTGTACCTGAAACCAGGCTCATCTAAGCCAAAAAGAAACCCTGACAGCTGTTCCTGAGGATTCCAGGTCCTCCACACCCAGAGATTTTGCTTATCCTCTAATGCCTGAAATTCCATGGCTAATCTATACCCCATCATCTTAAAAACTTAATTACTCTTTAAAATAGAAATGCTTACTACAGGACTAATGATCTTTAGCTACCGTTTATATCTTAGTGAACATCAATCATTTATATTTTTGTAAGAATGAAGGTTCTCAGTACAAAATTCAAGTGAGAGAAGGATCCTGAGGTCCCCGAGTTCAGGAGAAAAAGCAAAAATAATGAATTGCCAAGATCATTGTAATGTCATGTGTAGCTAATAAAAAAAAATAGAATAATAAAATGAAATAATGATCCCTAAGCACTAACTGTGAGAACAAAACAAAACATTGTCATAAGGCTGGTCCTGACTTGGGAGATCCTTGTTGTCCCATGACTTACATAAATACCTGAATGTGCAGATACCAGACAAGTATATTCTTCAGATGTGATTTATTTTGATGCAGCCTCCTTCCTCACCAGCACTCCCACCTTCATCAGTCAAAGATCTGTACAGAATTATAGATCCTCCCCGCAAAACTTCTATTCTGGTTTATGCACATAACAGAGATCGAAGTGCACTGAACATCAACCAGCAGAACTAAAAGAATAAATACACAAACCCACAATTATAGTTAGAGAGCTTTAGTACATCGCTCCTGATAAGTGATAGAACAAGCAGACAGAAAATGAGTAAAGATACAGAAACTTACACAATATTATCAACCAAATTGATCTAATTGATAGTTACAAAATATTGTATCCAACCACAGCAGAATGCACATTCTTCTCAAGCCACTTGGAACATTGACCGTGATAGACCATATTTGGAGCCATAAAGCAAGCCTCAGTACATTTAAATGATAATAAATCATACAAAGTTGTTTCTCTTTCCACAATAGTAAAATTGGAAATCAATAATAGGAATATATCTGAAAAAATCTCCATATAATTAGGAACTAAAAGAATGTACTCTAAAGTAATCCTTGAATCAGAGAGGAAATAAAAACAGAACTTAAAAAGCATTTTGAAACCAAGTTTCATTTTGAAAATGAAAAAAATGACATTAAAATGTGTGATCTGCAGCTAGAGATTGGAGGGAAATCAATAACATCTATAAGAGAAAATAAGAGTGACATCAAATCAATGACCTAAGCTTCTATCCTAAGGAATTAGAAAAGTAGAATAAAATCAAAGTGAGCAGAAGAAAGCTGGAATGAATAAAATAGAAAACAGAGCAAAAAAGAAAAAATTGGTACAACAAAAAGCTGGTTTTCTAAGAATATAAAAAAAAGTGGCAAACTTCTAGCCAGACTGATCAAGAAAAAGAGAAAGAAGATATAAATTATAAATATCAGAAATGAGACAAAGGACATACAACAGATTCCACAGACAATGAGAATATACAATGAAAAGGTTTCTACTAATATTCAACAACTTTAATGAAATGAGTACATTTGTTGGAATATAAACACTACCAAGTCTCACAAAGATTGAGTTACCTATCAATTAAAATAATTCAATCTATAATTAAACACCTTCCCACCAAGGAAACTCTAGGTACAGATGCCTTTAAAAGTTCTATAAAAATTTAAAAATTAAATAATACTAAATCTCTACAAACTCTCTAAGAAACTTGAAAGGAACAAAACACTTCTCATAATCACATGAGATCAGTATTGTCCTGATACCAGGACCAGTCAAAGACAGTAAAAGAAAACTAGACACCAAGATAACTCATGACACTGATGCAAAAATTATTTATTAAAGTTTAGCAAATCAAATCCTGCAATATACAAAAAGATAATACCTCATGATCAAAAGGGGTTTATATCAGGAATATAAGGTTAATTCAACATTCAAAAATCCATGAAAGCACAATTTATTTATTTAATTTTTGTGACATTGAGGATTGAAACTACGACCTCAGGAATGTTAGGAAAGCACTTACCACTGAGCGGTTTTTATTTTATATTAAGATAAGTTTTGTTAAGTTGTTCAGGCTGGCCTCCAACTTTTGATCCTCTTGCTTAAACCTTCTGAGGAGCTGGGGTCATAGGCATGTGCCATCATGATGGGCACAATTTTAAAAATGATCAATTTAATTCTAACCTGAAAATACTATGTTCAATGTCAATTCAATATGATGATCTCAATAGATACAGAAAAACATAAAAATATTAAACATCTATTTGTAATAATGCACAACCTTCAGCAAATTAGAAAAAGAAGAGGATTTTCTCAACCTAATAAAGGACATCTACAAAAAACAAAGCAAAAGAAAATAAAAACCCCACAGCTAACATACTTAATGTTGAAAGGTTGAATAGTTTCACTCTATAACTAAGACCAAAGCAAGAATTTCTGTTCTCATAACTTTTATTCAGTATTGTACTGGAAGTTTTAACCAATGCAATGAAGCAAGAAAAAGAATTAAAGGCATCCAATTGGTGCAGCACTAAATAAAATTTCCTTTATTCATGGACAACATGACCATCCATGTAGAAAATTCTAAGAAATATGCAAGAAGCTATTGAAACTAACATTTAGCAAAATTTCAATAAAGGCTATAGTATGCAAAAACACCAGTTATATATCTATATATGCACAATGAACAATCAGAAACTGAAAAAAATGTTTAAATCACTTGCACTAGAATTTATATGAAATACTTAGAGATCAAATTTGTTGAAATATGTGAAAGACCTGTACACTGAAAATTACAATCAGAGCTCAGAGAAAGGAAACAAACCAAATTAAAAGGTGAGAAAGTACCCATGGATCAGAAGATTCAATATTGTTAAAATGTTAATTATGCATCTATTGATGAATGCAATTCCAACCAAAATCTCAGCAGTCTTCTTTATAGAAATCTAAAAGCTCATTCTAAAATTTACATGGAAATGCAAAGGACCTAGGATAATTTTTATTTAAGCAACTTAGAAAATAAGTTAAAAATTGAAATCTTTAAACTACTTTATTTTAAGACATTTTAAAGCTCCAGTAATCAAGAACATGTGTTACTGAAATTAAGGATATATTTAGATATCTAATGAATGTGTCTATATCATACAGACATGTGGAACAGAATAGAGAGTCCAGATATAGACCCATTCATGACAATGAATTACTTTAAAACAAATGTGCCAAGGCAAGTCTATGGGAAAAGTACGATCTCTTCAACAAGTAGCCATGGGCCAATTGAACCCAAATATGCAAAAAATGTGAATCTCAATGTTTATTCCTTTTTTGCAATTTTAATATTAAAAATTAACTACAGGGCTGGGGTTGTGGCTCAGAGGTAGAGCACTCACCTAGCATGTGTGAGGCCCTGGATTCAATCATCAGAACCACATAAAAATAAATAAATAAAATAAAGATATTGTGCTCAACTACAACTAAAAATAAATATTTTAAAAAATTAACTAGAAAAGAAAGCATAGATCCAAATATTGGAGCTAAAAACATTGCCTGGTTTTTAAAATAAAATACAAGAAAAAAACTTAAGGAACATTAATTTGTCAGAGATATTTTTAATATGGCATAAAAAACAAAAGGATCATATTTAAAATAAAAGCCCAATACATTGGATTTTATTAAAACAAATCAAAACAAAACAAAAACACTTTGCTTTTCAAAAGCAAGCCATAGGCCAGGGCAAAATACTTGTAAGACATATATTTGACAATGGACATTTTTTTCTAGTGTACAAAATATATTACATAGTAAGAAGACAAACAACCAAAATTTGTAAAGTGGTCAAAAAGATGTAAACAGGCTCTACAACAAGGAAATGACAAATAAACTAAAAAATAATCGACATCGTTAGTCATTAAAACCAATGATTAAAATGAAAAAGATTGACACACATCTGTTGGAAATGTAAACTAACTACTTTGGAAAACAATTCCCTAAAGTGTTAAAAATACACCTGACTGTTGGGCACAGTAGCTCATGCCTGTAATCAAAAGCTTGGGAGACTGAGACAGGAGGATCATGAGTTCAAAGCCAGCCTTAGCAACTTAGTGAGGCGCTTAGCAGGACCCTGTCTCTAACTAAAATATAAAAAAGGGCTGGAGATGAGACTCAGTGGTTAAGCACCCTCAGTTGGGTTCAATACTCAGTACCAATAAATAAATAATACACCTGACATATGACCCAGCCATTTAACTTTTAGCTATTTACCAGGAAATAAAGCATATACCTCTACAAAGATTTGTGGACAATAGTTCATAACAGTTTTACTTGCAAGAGCAAAAAAAAATGAACAGAATCGCTCAATAGGTGAGTGAATGTCAATCAGCAAGCAAAGGAATAAACAATACCCATACAGTGGAATAGTACTCAACAAAAAAGTTGATTATTGATACATTTAGTAACAAGGATGAGTCTCAAACTAGAATATCTTAGTCCATTTTCTGTCGCTATATCATGGCAACACACATTGGGTAATTGCTAAACAATACCAGTCTACTTGGCTCACAGTTCTGGGAGTGGGAGGCCCAAGAGCATGGTGCTAGCTTCTGGTGAGGGCCTTCATGTTGCATCATAATATGACCAAGGGCAAGTGAACACAGCAGACAGGAAGGATCCTGAATTTACCCTTTTATCAGGAGCCTGCTCTCACACTGATAGCATCAATCTATTCATGAGAGCACAGCCATGGCCTCTTAAAGGCCCCACCTCTTAACACAGTTACAATGGCAGTTAAATTTCAATATGACAGCAGGGTTGTTGGTGCAGGCCTGGAATCCCAGTGGCTCTGAAGGCTGAGGCAGGAGGATCATAAATTCAAGGCAGCCTCAGCCAGTTAGTGAGGCCCTAAGCAATTTAGTGAGATCCTGTCTCAAAATGAAAAATAAAAAGGGCTGGGATGTGGCTTAGTGATAAAATACCCCTGGGTTCAATTCTGATGAAAAAAAAAATCAATATGAGTTTTGGAAGAGACATTCAAATGATAGCACATGCTGAGTTAAAGAAGCCAGAATGCTCCCCTCCCCCAAAAGTAATATTGCATGATTTAATTACATAAAATTTAAAAAATTGCAAACCAATCTACAAGGACAGAAATGTCAGTAACTGCTTGAGGATCGGGCTGGAGAGAGGGGTGGAGGGATTATAAAGGGAAATGAAGAAATTTGGGGGCTTGTGGGTAAATTCACTATCTTGACTGTAACATTGATTTCTCAGGTGTATAAATAATAAAAACTCAGCAAATAGTATATATTAAACATGTGTGATTTCTTCTATGCTAATACACCTCAACAAAGCTGCTCTTACAATCTCTCTGGCTCACTCCTTCTTTGCCATTCCACTGACACCATCCAGGTTGAGGCCTCCTCCCTATACCTCACCTCTGCTCTACATTTTTGCATTTTATGTGCATATACATGCATATGTGTTATAGGGCTCTAGCTTCACTTGACTGTAGTCACCTGGTTATAACCACCATTTTGCTTGTCAGGTGACCTTTGCATGCATCCCAGACCCGACAGGACAAACCATGTCATTAAGATGGTCAGCTGAGCATGTTGTACTGGCCTCTGATGCCTGGATTGTTTCTTATATGATGCTGGGTATTTTAATAGTTTTTGAGAAAAGTCAGGTGCATTCCAGTGGTCATGGCCCCTCTTTGTCTAGCTTAGCATTCCCCCTTCTTCCTGCCTTGGGGTGCAAGGATTCCCCTGCACTGCTGCTGCCCCAAATGTGCTTCTGTCCATGAATTAGTAAATTGCTTTTAGTGCAACCCTGGATCTGTCTGCCTCTTTGTTCTCATGACATCTTCCACCTTTGGTAGCCTGTTGTCTTACACTGGGACTGGGTTTTCCTGAAGCATACATATATGCTTGCATGTGTATATGGGTGTATCCTTGTATGTATGTGTCTATGTGCTTGCATATACTCTGTATCAGTAGTTCTTGTCCAAGGTGATTTTGCCTCCACATCCTAGGGGACTCTTGGCAGTTTCTGGACATGTTCTTGGTTGTCATGATTGGTGACAGATGTGCCACTGACATCTAGTGGGTGGAGTTCAGGATTTTGCCACACATCCACAACACATTAGACTCTGCATACAACAAAAAGTGATCTGACCCAAAATGTCAATAGCGCTGCAACTGAAAAACCCTTTTCTAGTGAAGCAGAACTGTTGACACCTCTTCCCTAGAATACTTGTTTCTACCATGTGTATCTCCTGACCCCCTGATGACCTTCTAAGTCCCCTATCAAAGGCCTGCTCCATTTGCATCTTGGCCTTATTGAGATTTATCCTCATTCACATTCTTGACCCTTAGTTGCTTTATCTGGCACCTCCTTTAACACTTATGACATACTTGTTTGAGTTACCATTGGTGTTCCTGTCTGAAAGTTGCAGAGACTGACTATAAGCTCCTTGAGGACAGACCCACTTCTTATTCATCTTTGTATCTTTTTCATATCCTGGCAATTTGACTAAAATATTAAGCATACCATGAAAAGTGCTATAATAACCCTTGTTGGTTCATTCTGATCAGGAGAGTTCTCCCAGGAGATAGTATTGATCATGCCTGTTATTACTGAATTTTCTCTCTGACATAAAGTATCAACCTTTTCAATTACAATACGTAAGTATTTAAAAAATTGTTTTTGAGATAGGGCATCACCTGGCCTCCAATACCTGTGCTCGAGTGATCTTCCTGCCTCAGTTTCCCTGAATATCTGGGACTACAGGGTTTTATGACGCCCAACTTGAAAGGGTTTTAATTTAAGCTCCCAATCTGTGTGGGTATTTAGAGATCTTTAAGTCATCTGTATTTATTGTCATGATGGTTTTTCTGAGATTCTTGATTTTAAAAGAATAAGGACCACACCTAAATTACAGAGCATAGCAATGTGCCCTAAAGATTGCTTGAGCCTTCATCTTAAGCCTGCATCTGTTGGAAATAAATAGCATTGCCCAGCCAGGGACTGTGGAGGCCCATGGCATCAACTACATTATGATGACTGTGAAATAGTCTCTATGTATCTGAGAGGGTCACTCTCTCATCGACTAAGAAAAGGTCACGCCTAGAACAGTTGAAAACCTGTATTTATCTAATTGTGGTCTCTATAAGTTCTTTCAGTTCACAGAATTATTCTCATCACACTGCCTGGGAATTTTCTTCTTTCAAAAAATTCCAAACTCTTTCATGAAAGTCTTAGCAGAGACTAAGGGGAGAGAGTGACAGGTCAAGTCCCTGGTCAGAAAGCTCCCAACCACACCTTGTCTCTTCCCAATTACTGTCTCACAAATGACACTTCACCCCCAAGCTAGACACCTGTGTAACCCTTTGACTCCCATGTCTGCAGATTCCCAGGTGTCTCAACTCCCACCCATCCTCACTTCATCAGGAAAGATCCCATTTTCTCTACTGGGCATATGATATCAGCCTATTCAACCCTACACTTTGGTCACAGTTCACAGTATAGAATTTTAGTCTGATCAGGTTAGTATTTTTATTTGTTCTAGTTAGTTATACATGACATAAGAATGCATTTTGACACATCATACATAAAGGGAGTATAACTTCTCATTCTTCTGGTTGTACATAATGTAAGATCACACAGGCCCTATAGTCATATATGTACATAAGGTATTAGTGTCCAATTTAGTCTACTATTCTTCCTATTCCCTCTCTTCTTCTTCCCCTCTCTTCACTCCCCTCTGCCTAATCCAAAGTACCTCTATTCTTCCCCAGCCCCCCATCATTGTAAATTAGAATCTGCATATCAAAGAAAACATTTAGCCTTTGGTTTGGGGGGATTGGATATTTTGCTTAACATGATATTCTCCAGCTCCATCCATTTACTAGCAAATGCTATAACTTCATTCTTCTTTAAGTAATATTCCATTGTATATATATTCTATATTTTCTTTATCCATTCATCTGTTGAAGGGCACCTAGATTGGTTCCATAGTTTAGCTATTGCGAGTTGAGCTGCTATCAGCATTGATGTGACTGTATCACTGTAGTATGCTGATTTTAAGTCCTTTGGGTATAAATGGAGGAGTGGACCAATGGTAGTTCCATTCCAAGTTTTCAAGGGAATCTTCATACTGAATTCCAGAGTGCTTGCACCAATTTGCAGTCCCACCAGCAATGTGTGAATGTACCTTTTCCCCCACATCCTTGCCAAAATTTATTGTTGCTTGTATTCTTGATAATTGCCATTCTTACTGGAATGATATGAAATCTTAGAGTAGTTCTGATTTGCATTTCTCTAATTGCTAGAGATGTTGAACTATATATATATATATATTGATTGTATTTCTTCTTCCATGAAGTGTCTGTTCAGTTCCTTTGCCCATTTGTTGATTAGGTTATTTGTCAAATACATTCCTATACATCAGTGATGAATCCACTGAAAGAGAAATTGGGAAAACTACCTCATTCACAATAGTCTCAAAAAAATAAAATAATCAGGAATAAATCTAACAAAAGAGGCAAAAGATTTCTACAATGAAAACCACAGAACACTAAAGAAAGAAATAGAAGAAGACCTTAGAAAATGGAAAGATCTCCCATGCTCTTGGATAGGCAGAATTAATATTGTCAAAATGGCCATAGTACTAAAATGTTATACATATTTAATGCAATTTTTAAAATACAATGACATTCTTCATAGAAATAGAAAAAGCAACATGAAATTCATTTGGAAAAATAAGAGATCCAGAAGAGCCAGAGCAATCTTAGGAAGGAGAGTGAAGCAGGAGGCATCACAAGACCAGACCTTAAACTATACTACAGAGCCCTAGTAACAAAAACCACATGGTATTGGCACCAAAATAGACCTGTAGAACAATAGTACCAAATAGAGGACAGACAGAAAAACCCACATAAATACAGTTATCTCATACTAGACAAAGGTGTCAAAAACATTCATTGGAGAAAAGATAGCCTCTTTAACAATGGTGCTACGAAAACTGGAAATGTACAAGTGTAGCAAAATGAAATTAAATCCCTATCACTCACCCTGCACAAAACTCAACTCAAAGTGGATCAAAGACTTTGGCACTAGAACAGAGACCCTGCATTTTATAGAAGAAAAAGTAGGCCCAAATCTTCACCAGGTTGGCTTAGGAATGGACTTCCTTAACAAGACTCCTAACGCGTAAGAAGTAAAATCAACAATCAATAAATGGCATGGATTCAAACTAAAAAGCTTCTTCTGAGCAAATGAAACAATCAATAACGTGAAGAGAGAGCCTATAGAATGGGAGAAAATCTTTACCACACGCACTTCAGATAAAGCATTAATCTCCATGATATATAAAGAGCTCAAAAAACTTTACAGATTACACTTTTGACTGAAAATCTTCCAGGACTCTCTCTTACCTATGAGCCATTCTGGCATGTTTATAACACCACATACTCATCTGCTGGGCATTTCTCTTGCTGTCTTCCCTCTCACATTACCCAGGAGCAACCCCAATCTGCAGGGAAACAAAAACAAAGGTTTTTTGAATTGCTGACTTTATTGTAGTTGTCTTTAACCGAAGTGAGGAGATAGAAAGCTCTGGACACACGGTTAAGGAACTAGTTTTTCTACTCTTGATAAGACTGGGACTGGAGTGAAAGATGAGAAACTGTGAGTGGTAGAGGAGGAATAGGCACAACTTAAGATGAGAGAGGAGAGAGGTCCTCTGGGTAGTAATAATGGGTGGAGGAACCAGAAAGCAGAGTGACGATAACTTGTGCCAAGCTGTGTTCAAACTAACTGCCTTGGACCTCCTGTTCTCCAATAGTCCTGGGCGTAGACAGAGCCCTGGATAGGTGAGGGGACTTGTATAAGGGGTTGGGCTTAATGGGGAAATCATACTCATCAATAGAAGTTGAATTGAATGAAATCAGTGGCTAATCTATTTTCACCTATGGTGGGCAAAGATTTAGCTCTGTTTCCACCATCCTTTTTGATTCTAATCACCATCTTATTTAGTTACAGTATACTTTAATCAGTATTTGGAATTACCCCTTTTTATGATCATGCTAGGGTTATTTATAACCGAACAGTGAGGTCAACTTTATTTACCTTCTTCCTTTTTAGATTTTCCTTAAGTTAATAATTAACTTTGTATTTGTGCTTAATTACTTTGTACCTACAATTTGCCCTATGCTTTTCAATAGTCTCTCAGTGCTGCCACAAGACTGATAACATCAGTCTTGATTAATCATCACATTAATCATCCAAGTCCACTTTTTTCAAGGAAACATCTCCTCTGAAAACCTCCATGCTCCTCTGTCCAGAAAAATTGTTAAGTGTCATCCTGAGACTTACCCTTTATTATTTTTTATCCCCAGATCTATTGAAGTATGATTTTCAAATAAAATTAAACTTGTATATATTTAAGGTATACAACATGTTTCAATATATAATACTTGGGCTAATAATTCCTGCAATAAAGCTAATCAATTGCCTCACATAGATAGTTTCACTTCTGAGTGTGGACAAGATTTAATATCTACCCTCTTAGCAAATTTCAAGTGCACAATAGATTATTATTAACAATAGTCACATGCTCTACCTTAGATTCTTAGAACTTATTCATCTTATAGTTATAAGTCTGTACCCTTTGACTCATCTCTCCCCATCTCCCCACCCCTTAGCTCCTGAAAATTACTATTCTGCTCTCTGTTTCTATGAGGTTGACTTTTTTAGATTCCCTATATAAGTGTGATCATGCAGCACATTGTAGTACTGGTCTTTTGTGGCAGGATTATCTATCTCACAGAGCATAATATCCTTCCGGTTGATCAATATTGTTGCAAATGCAGTATTTCATTCTTTTTTAGGGTTGAATGATATTCCATTATGTATATGAATACCACATTTTCTCTACCCATTCATCCATCAGTGGACTCATAGGTTGTTTCCATGTCTTCTCTATTATAAATAATGCTTCAATTAACATGAGGGTGCAGATATCTCTTTGCAATTTCAATTTAATTTCCTTGGGATATATACCCAGAAGAGGGATTGCTGGATCATATAAGTAGTTCCAGAAGAAGTTTTATGAGTATCCTCCATACTGTTCTCCATAATGGCTACACAAAGTTACATTCCCACCAACAATGTACAAACATTCCCTTTTCTCCACTTCCTTGCCAACAATCTTTGGTTTGTTTCTCTTCCAGCTTGATTGAAGTATGACTGATAAATAAATCCCTTTATTTTCATTCTTTAAATTCCCTCTGCTTTTCTCCTACTTGGATGTCTCCCTGAAAAAAAGTGGACCCAGATGATTAACTGATGCTATCTATCTTGTGGAAAACAGCACTGAGTGACTATTTAAAAATCCAAAAACATTTTCTTCCTCTCAATTGTTCTTGTCAGGTATTTTAGCTACAGTGATACAAAATCTGAGTTTACAGCAACACTGTCCACGTCTCTAGGTATTTAGTATTTCCTCCTGCACTGATTAGAATCTCAGAGACTCCCAATTTCCTGCCTAGATATTAAAAGTCTGGTAGCCAATGTTCTGGGAAATAAGAAGAATGAAGTGGGTCAGCATTGGTATTCAGGACACATAATCATTTAATCTCTCTTGCCAAAGTTCTTCCAGATGGGGAGAGGCAACCACAGAGAAACATGGAATAGAGCGTCTCTGGATTTAAGGGCTTCTCCATCAATCTTCTCACAAGTGTCCTTACTTGAGCCTCCTCCTTCCATCTGCATTTCCAGAGGTACCTGGTATTGCCTGACTCTGGGACGTTAGGGGATCCCATGGGATCCGGTAGGTTGGTTCTCACTGCAGGGAAGGCAGCTTTCATGAATCAGCTGGGAACCACTCCTCTGCTCTCTGCATTTCTATTGTTCTTGTCTCCTTTCCTGTTTGTCTCACTCTTTGGTTCAACATTTGAACCAAAATGTGCCTTTTTAAAAATTATATTTTGGGGCTGGGGTTATGGCCCAAGGTCCTGGGTTCGATCCTCAGCACCACATAAAAACAAATAAATAAAATAAAGATATTAAAGAAAAATTATTTTTTGTTTTTGTTTCCTCTCCTGTCTTATCATACTTGTGGATTCATGTGCTTTTGAATGCTTTTATTTATTTATTTTTTACAGTTTTTGTGAGATTTTTGAGAATTTATTAATGCACTTATTCTGCCATTTTAACTTGAAAGTTCTATCATGGACTTTTTTTTGCATCTGTAACACTCACCCATTAAAACAAAGGAGGGAAAAATGAATGCATGAATGAACATAATGAGATAATCATGGCATGGGGTGAAATGGGGATTTCAGTTGACATGTTGTACTGGGAGGTGGTCACTCTGAAATGACACTCTGACATTTCACTTCTTCTGCAATCCATTCAAAGCAAATCTGCAGGACAGTTCTCCAGGTGGCCTTGGGCTGACTCAGTTTCCCCAATTTCTCACATACAGTTCTCAAGAATACTTATAGAACTTGCTGGCAATGAAACGTTCTGAGACCCAGGCTCTGTTCCATTCTCCTGCTACAAACAGATTGTCTGCCGGTGCTTCAGCCCTGGAGTCTAACTCAGTGTGGGCTGCTTTCCAGGCCCCCTCAGCTGTGGGACAAACTCCATCTGTCTCAATGGACCCTAGGCTTCCATTGTCCCTTACTGCCCATTTGTAAGTAATAAATCCACATCATGTAACTTTATATCACCACTGGTCTCAGATGAGTAGGTAACCAGTTCATAGTGAACCAGCCTTATAAAATTGGGCACAGTGAATAGGGTCAGGTCCAATAGAACCCTGGCTTCCTGACAAAGTGGGAATAGCAGTATCCCTAGTGCCCAGTCCAGGGCAGAGACATCAGCCCAGGGGTGCTGAGGCTGAATATGAAGTTTGCAGGTTTCTTTAGGGGGACGGAGGAGTGATAATTGGGACATAGGTCACCCCTTTTCCATACAGAAATGTGAACAATCTGGTTCCATGGACTGATGTAGAGAAAAAGGGATTCAGAAACAACAGGAGTGTAGCGCATGACCCCTGGTGTTGGGAATGTATAGGATCACTCATTCATGAGGCCAGAGAGCTCTGGAAATGGATAGCTAGTGAACCCTGAGGCATCTTGGAACAGGAAATAAGTCCTTGGTCCCTGAGTCATCTGAGAGGGAACCAACACTTGCAGTGCAGGCCTTCAAAGAAAGGGAGACAGGATCTCAGGGAAAGTTATGAGAGAAATCCAGGAGGAGACATGTTGCCTTACTATCTGGGGTAGTTGATGATTGTTGATAAAATGTTTGCTGTCCCAAAAGGAATGACACAATTCCAGGTGGAACCAAGGTCTCTAGGCCCCCCCTGTAGTCCCTTGGCCCTATACTCCTGTCAAGATATAAGGAGACAAAAGGGGGTAATTAAACTGAGCCCAGAAAGTTTTAGGCCATATGTAGTGACCCACAGTGTTTATCTTATTATTTGTGATGGTGCCCTTCAAACCCTCTGGGTGCTGGTGACCATGATGCCCTCCACTGAGTACATTTCAGGCACTGATATTTTGGCTGGTTGTGGCACAGAATATCAACTCCATCTGCCAAAAATTGGATTCATAAACGTGGGGCATATCTGCTCCTGCCTCCCACCTAAGCTACCCAAACCCCAGTGGGTTACTCAGCAAAATCAGTGGTCCTGATAAGTAGAGAATAGAACATTTTTGCTAACTCAGACAAAATTCTTACAAATCACCCTGTTGCAATGTGACAGCCAACTTTGGCTGGCCGAGAAAGCCTTCAGGGCATGGAGATGAACAATGGACAGTTGAAGACCGACTGCCATGGTCTTATGGGTGGGAAGCCAAAGAAACATCCCAGATACTATCAAGCAAAAATTGTTGGCCCTTGGCAGCACCCACTGATAAAAAGGAGGCTGCCCTCATTTGGTACCAGAGTTAGATGTATACCCACCCTGGTGTTCTTTTGGCTCCCTTAGTCAAGGTGGCTCACAAAGTCACCAACTTTGAATAGGGCCCTTTAGACGGTACTAGATACTGTGTGTGTGTGTGTGTGTGTGTGTGTGTGTGTGTTGCTAAGGATCAAACCCAGGGCTCCATGCATGCTAGTCAAGAATGCATTCACTGAGCTCCATCCCCAGCCTGAATGGGGCCATTTACAACAGCAGGTCTTAGAAGTCAATTAACAAGTGGTGGCCCAGGCACTGCCTTTAAAACACTTGGTGCCTGCTAACCTGATGGAATCACAGGAATCCTAATGCAGTCTCTGGCAATGGGAAACTACCCCTGGAGTGTACCAGCTTCTCAGATTTTGGACAGGTAATTTGGTTGAGGCAGCCACTAGATGCATCTTGCTTGCTATTAGGCACCAGTAGGGGCTGAGCATCTTTTGGCTGCAACACCATGTGTCATGCTGCCTTCTGACTGCTTGGACTCACCTGGGAGCTCATAAACCCCACCTATAAAATTGGACAGGCTCAACAGAGCTCAACTGTTAAAGGGAAATAGTACTTTCAAGATCAGGCCCAGCAAGGACTACAAGGGACCAGCTGGTTCCACGAACAAATGGCTGGTTTGCCAGAAGGGACCAAGAACCCACAGGTTTCAGAGATACACCTACTTATGGTATAGCATGGCTTACTGACAGCTCCGTAAAAGCAGATGGGGTCCACCAGGCTGGAGCTGCCATTTGCTGCCATTTTGACTGAGACTGGACAAGGACATTTGACTCCATGAGCCAAACTGCATGTGGTGCTGACAGCCACACAGGCCACCTCCACCACCACATCTAGTCCATTCTCACCAAGCCATCTAGTCAGGAAAATAGCTACTGAGTGACTGGACTGTCAAAAGACTCTCAGTGTTGGGTCAGTCTCTGGCAATAGCTTCCTCCCTAAAAGATACACATACAGGTGACTCATGTGGTGTCAGGACTGCTAGGACCACCAGCAAAACGAACTTACAGAGTGTGTTTGAATATCTCAAGGGAACTTACTGGAACCCAGATCCCCCTTCAATGCACAAGCAATCCAACAATGTGTGCACTCTCCTGGAATATGATGGCCTCTCCCTGCACCCTGCCGTCTGCAGAGGGATGGAATTATTGAAGGATGAAACAGGCAACCTGCACAGCAACTGAAGAATTAAAATCCCAACCTCAGCGTTCCCCACCACTCTTTCTTTTTTCCCTTTAGTATGCACATCCTGGGAGTGGTTTGTGGTTCAGGCCACCACAGTGACCCAGACAGGGTCCCCTGCTTCTAATCCTGGGTGCCTTCTCTCTATGGGATCATGCAGAGTGAGAGATGGGACCATAGAATGCTGGGTGCTACAATCCCTCTAGTGTCACCAGGGACCTGATCCTTCCAGCTGGGTGAGCCACCTTATCAGACGTGTCAGATATGTATGGAATGTGATGTCCCTTCCTGGACTGGATTATTGGGGCTGAAAAGTCTAAGTCAAGCATCAAAGACAACGGGTGCCACAGAGGTAGTAGACTCGGGATAGCAACAGAGAGACTTGGTGGCTACACTAGCTTCAACTGAGCCCAACACTTTCCTACCTGGGACCCTGGAAGGGGTAGGGGTGGAGCACTAACCTGTCTCTTCTTTTTCCACAAGCACGTAGGAGCAGAGGTCTGCACTTACAACATTTATGCTATGTCCTCCCAAGCTGTGGCCACTGCAGCTAGCCTGACAAAGCCTGGCTCTGTCATTCTGGACCTTGCTTTGTCACTAACCAGAACAACTTTCTTGTCCTATCAGTGGCTAACTGCACCCACATTCCTGATGCCCAGAACCTGAGCCCTGGCATAGTTGATGCCAGAAGGGAGCCAAAGGGGCCCTGTATTAATGGATTCTGTGGCCAAACGTCAAGAACACAACTAATAAAAACCTCGGTGGGCTGGTACTTTGGCACACAGGGTTCCTTTGGTTACATGGATGAGAGGTGTCCTGGTGGCAATGAAGGAAACAAGGATTGGACTATTGCTAGCCCTGTGTATTGAGACTTCAGGAGCAAAGTTGTGTGGGATAAAATGAGCCCATGCAATCAGGCCATGTGTGAGCCTCTGCAGGTCAACACCAACGCCTCCATATCCAGGATGGGTCTCAGAACTATGAAATGGGGGAGGGGGTGCCGTGTATTCAAGGGCTTCATCTTTCCTTGTGGATGGTCTAGAGGTAACCTAGGGGTGCCATCATTCTCTTTGGGTGGCCTAGGGGCCCCCAAGTATGGGATATGCAATTTCATGCCTGGATCATTGGTGGCTGGGACCCTGCATGTTTGGCATTCTGGGGGCACTCCCTAGATATCACCCTTGGAAAGTAAAGCACATTGGGGCATCAGCTTATCATCAACAAGCCTTCCTGTGGGAGGTGTAACTGACTCTGGGTTTATGTCCTTTATGAGACCTTTGGTACCAAACATTGGAGGTAGTGCCCATGAAAAGATAAAGAAAAAAGAAACCTACCTCTGACCATGAAAGATATTCCTCCTCCCCATTCACTGCCTGGCAGTCAAGTAGACATCCCTCAACTCCCTCAGGAAGATTGTTTTAGACAAAAGAATTGCTCTAGACTTCTTTTGTCCAATTGGAATAGTGCATGCTGTTGTTAACATCTTCTGCTACACCTGGATTAATACCACAGGTATCATAGAAATATAAGATAGAGCAGACAAGTTAATCAGCTTTCCACTGCTATGACAAACATACCTAAGAAAATAAACTTAACAAGTAAAGAGATTTATTTGGGCTCAAAATTCCAGAGGTTTCAGTACATGGTCACTTGGCTCTGTGGTGGCATAGTACATCATGGCGGGAGTGCATGGCAGAGGAGGCAAGAGAAACAGAGAGAGGAGAGACTGAGGTCCCAATATCCCCTTCAAGAGCACCATTCCCAATGACCTAACTTCCTCCCACTAGGCCCCACCTCTTAAAGGTTCCACCATCTTTAAATAGTGCCATAAGCTGATGACCAAACCTTCAAAATATGGGCATTTGGGGAACAATTTAGATTTAAACTATAACAGTGGGGCAACCTGAAGTATCCTTCTTGATCTTTAACAATTTCTTACCTAGGTTTTGGGGATCCTCATTCTAGATAGGCCTGATTACCCTGCTTGTAGTAGTGATCTCCCTGGGACAAGTAAAATGTACTCTGGCTTTGTTTCACTGAGGGCGCACTGAGATTGTGTCACTCAAGGTGTATATTGGTCTGAGAAGACAAGCTTCCACCTCCAGATTTGGAAGTAAAATGGCATACAAAATGGATTCCCTTTGCTAAATAGGGTAATAAAACTGGGGGTGGATTGCAGGACTGTTTCTCAGCTAGCCTTGAACAGTTCTCTCTGCTTTCTTGCTTATTCTAAAAAACAAACATAGAACACTTGGAATGAAACATCCCAAGGTGGGAGGGATTGTTTTCAGAAACACAAAGTCTGTCGGTGCTTTAGCTCAGTGTGCCATTGTGCCTTGGTGTGTAAAACCCAGGTCGTCTGCTTTCTGGGATCTCTCAGCTGTGGTACAATTGAAATTTGCACAGTTGAAGCTCCTTCCACTCTGGGCAGCTTTCCTGAGCCCTGGAGGACTAACTTCCAATGGATCCTAGGCTTCTGTTGTCACTCGCTGCCTATCTGTAAGCAATAAATCCACTTAATGTAACTTGTTCCATTTGAGTGTGTTTTATCTCACTGAATTCAGACCCATGGGTAACCAGTGCACAGTAAAACTACGTTGCAAAACCTTTCTGGATTTTTCTCTAGTGGACATGTATAGAAACCTTGAGAGGACTGAATTAAGATCATGGGAGTTTAAAGTGCATAGAGTCGTTACAGGAACCAATGATTTCCTAATACCTGCTTAGGAAAGAAGCTGTTCCTCACACTGACGTCTCTCTATCCACAACTTGCTATTTCAGGTGCTTTATTTGTGTTTGCAGGCAAAGTATTAGCAGTTGATTAGATTATGGCTTGGTTTGTATTTTTTAAATGAGTTATACCAATATAGGTAAAAGTAATGACCAAATATACTTTTTGTGTAAATATCTATGATCTTTTTATCTTTGTTTTTCTACCATGGTCAAGTTACTGTCACATGGTAGAAATTGGATTAAATGACTCAGAAGTTCCTTTCTTATCCTGTGATACTATGGGGGACAGCACTTGATTATCTACAAGTGATCTAATCTTAGAGATGATTCAGAGTGTTGTTTGAACAACACAAGTGGAAAGACCCTCAGACGTAAAATATAGAATGAGTGTTTGGGCCACCTGACGTGGCAAGTTGTCAGAACCATTACATCTGAATGGATGCCTGCACAGCAAAATAATGCTGCCCACTTCTAAAAATACCCATGACCCAGAGAGAAATATGTTCGCTTTGACCAGAAAGAGCTATTACATACAGGGCTTTCAAGATCTGTACTGAAGCACTTTCTATGTGCCAGGCACTTTTTTTTTTAATCATTATTTTTGGCTCTTCTCTAGCCTTAAGTATCATTAGCTTAATTTTACAAAAGAAGAGACAGAGGTTCAGAATGCAGATGTAATGAGCTGAAATTGACTGGTTTGACTGCAAGGCCCATATGCTCACCTGCATTCTTCTGTACACCTTTGTGACCAATTGTGGTATCAGGGAATGGAGTAGGGATGGATAGACAGGTTCTGAGGGAGGAGGACAGGTGTGAGGAGCAGCAGCCAACCCTGGCTGCCTTTGATGGTGATCTCAAAAAAAAAAAAAAATGGGAATAGAAAGATGTTCCCATTGGACTCAAGTCACAGGCCAGCCATGGGCTTTGTTTGTGAGCTGTGAACATTTTGAGCACATGAATGGAGTGGACTGACGTTGCTGCTCGGCCTGGACTGCGCATGTATGTGTCCTTTTCACTCACTCTGCCTTTTGATCCCACACAGCACCTGAGATGGGTGTGACTTGCCAAGATGTCAATCAATCTACTGAGCACAAGACATCACGAAGCTAGACTCAACCCCCTGGAACTGGACACCTCAACTGATTTGGAAAGAACATTCCATCAAACCTCTCCCTGTGTATCCTCTCTATTTAAGAATAAAGAATTCAGGTGGCTCTCTTTCCAACGAACCCCTAAAGTTGAGAGCAGACCCAGATTTTGGAAAGTTATTTTTATGTGCTTGTGTGCTTTCTTCGCCATTTTCTCGGTTATGGATGTAGTCAGATTTTGTGAACCCAGCATACATTGCCAGCTTGATTAGATGGCAATAGTGTTAGTCATTTTTTTTCTGTTGCTACAACAAAATACATGAGATTGGGTAACATATGAAGAAAAGAGATTTACTTAGCTCTCAGCTCTGGAGATTCAAGAGCATGGTGTCAGCAACAACTCCACTCTAGTGAGGACCTTTTGGCTACATCCCATCATGGTGGATGCTCACATGGTGGTAGAACATGTGAGAAGGAGAGATCAATATGGCAAAACAGGGAGCCTGAGAGATTCAGGGGTCAGATTCACTCATTTTGTAATGACTGAATCTCACAGGAACCAATGAGAGGCCCTCAAGGACTACACTATCTCTTCTGAGGTCCATACACCTGACGCCTAATCACTTCCCACGAGGCTCCACCTCTTCCAGGTTCCATAACCTCACCACCACCCCCACGCTGGGGACCAAGCTCCCAGCACATGAACCTTTGAGTTACACAAACTAGAGCTCCAATAAACAAAGATGCCCCAAAGCATGTGAATGCTCAAGTACTGCCCTCTGCTCTGCCCTCCACCCATTCTGATGGAGCCAAGGACTTAACCACAGACTCCTCTCTTTGCTAGAACCCACCTATCCCAGCTCTGACCCCCACCGTGGTCCTAGCCAGCAATCAATGAGAACTCCTGGATGCCAGTGATTGAAACCCAATTCAAACTGGATTAAGAGGAAATAAGGAGGAATTATTGGAAACTTCAATCCACAACAGAAATGGTGGGGGTGCAGCCAGCCGGTCTCAGAGATTTCTGACACTATGGTCCAGTGCCCCAGGGCTGCTTTCTCCTCTTGGCTGTTTCTTTCCCCCGGTTTCCTCATCTGGATTTCTTCATCTAGCGGAAAACCCGTTTTCAAAATTTCTGAGCATCCTGACCAAAGAAGCTTCAGACATCTAGGGTTTACCGCCTCTCTTGATTGCATCAAGAGGCCAGATGGAGCGAATATCTAGGGCACCTAGGTTTGTGCATGTCCCAGAATGGTCACACTGTGAGTAAATCATCCAACAATGCATCTCTGAAAACCTGTCCCTCTAGCTAAGCAGCACAGGACTGTGATAAGGTGGGCTTTGGACATACGGGCAGCAGAGTTAAGTAAGAGTCTTCTCAGCAGAGTGACACCGAGCCTTAACATGTCTTTGACATTTCCTTCTAGGACAAGACTTGGGAGGAGAAAAAAAGAGGGAGATGCGAGGGGACTGGATTTGGTCTCTCGAGATGAGACTTTTGGCTGGTGGTGGAGGTGGCATAAGGGAAGTAAAGGTGAGGTCTGTTCTTTCCTCCTCCTCACTCTTTAAAATGCCTAGGGCTGCCCTGAAAATGTTCTGGAACTTTAAGAAGTTGAGCTGGACCTTGTGGAATCTGTGGCTTCCTTCTATACAAAAAGAAGGAAAATCCCTATGAAGCATCTGAGAAGAGGGAATGGTACGGGGAGGTGTCTGCTATTTTGGTGTTATCTGTCTGTTACTGAACCCTGATCAATTTTCTTGACATTGTGACACTAAAGAGTGTTACTATAATATGGAACATTGTTTCTTTTAACATTTTGCAGACAGAAAAGTCTCTGAAGACCTTGTTCAAACACAGGTTCCAGGGCTCCATGCCTTAGAAATTCTGACTGAGTGGGTCCAGGTTGGGGCCCCACATTGTGCATTTTTCATGGGCTCCTGCATACTGCTGATGCTCTTGGTGTGGGACCCCACCTTGTCCAGCAATGGCTGAGAAGACAGAGCTGATTGTCCTGCCTAGTCTTAGAAGATTTGTTGAGGTCAGACAATACCCCCAGTTCAACCACAGATTGGGAAAACTTCTGCAATGATTTCATAAGCTTGATGTTTGAAGCCTTCTCTAATCTCTCTTCAGTCTTCATTAAGTGACAATCCACAGGATAGAAAAAAACTAGGAAGGAGGTTCCTGAGATAA
This sequence comes from Marmota marmota marmota, assembly GCF_001458135.2. Taxonomy (NCBI): domain Eukaryota; kingdom Metazoa; phylum Chordata; class Mammalia; order Rodentia; family Sciuridae; genus Marmota; species Marmota marmota. Next base: position 2,719,709 of record NW_025999929.1, on the reverse strand, counting down.
CCTTGCCTGATATTTCATGATTTCAAGTTTGACAGTTTTCTTTGAATATCCTATATTCCTTAAATCCAGCTTCTCAATTGAGCCTGTTTTTTATCTATAAGAATGGGCAGGCAGGGTGAGAAAACAGGGTATAAAAGATCATTCTAGATCCCCCAACAGAGTAACACAGCTCCAGCAACAGATGGCAGTGACTCCATCCACATAAGTGCCAATCCAGGGCTGCTTTCCCCCAAAGCAAGAAGGAGCCAAGATTGGAGGGAGAAAAGAGCGATATGGAGAGAGGGAGGTGAGGACACATCACTTTTCCATGCTGCTCACTCCATTCCTGTTGAATTACCAAGCAAGCTAAGGAAAAAATTCCAAGTCCCATGGCATCTGACGGTTGCCGATATTTCTTAATGCCTTCATGCGTAGTCAAAAAAATAATAATGCCTTACCTTTTCATAGCATTTGACAGGTGTTAAAGTATGTTTCCCTGTATTATCTTACTTGATTTACCTACAAAACTTCCAATATAAAAGTAGTTTTAGCAAAAAATGAATGAATTAATTAATAAAATGGAACCTAAATGCTATTATCTCTGTTTAAAGTTGAGAAAAGTGAGGCACCAATGAGAGATTTGTTGGACACAGGACAAGGACCTAAAAACCTAGTTGTCCCAACATGAAAGATTGTTGAATGGGTGCTGGGTTGTGGCTCAGTGGTAGAGCGCTTGCCTATCATGTATGAGGCGTTGGGTTTGATTCTCAGCACAGCATACAAATAAATACAATGAAGGCCCACCGACAACTAAAAAATATTCTAAAAAAATGTTGGATGGAGATAAAAAAATGTACATTTTAGTTTGATAGCTCATCAACAAAATGGGAAATTTCTTTTAAGTAGCTATTATCATGTAGATAAATTGCATGAGTTTTTAGAGATTATTGTAATCTGTGCTTCCTTAAGAGATAAGGAAACTGAAGGCTAAATTAGAGACTAATGTGTTGGTTCCAGAAGTGGTCTGCAAACTGTTTCATGACTTATGGCATTAAGCATGTTCTGTTTTCAAACTGTTTCGTTGAAGAAACAGTAACATTAAATTTGTAATCAGGTTGTTGCTTAAGTGCAAAAAATATTGCATGAGGAATGTGGATCCTCTTTTTAGTGCAGAAGTAGAAAATTCGTATAGTATCCTAAACTATACCAGTTATTCCAGTCTGCAATCCAGACCATGGAAAAGGATCTCAATACATGACCAATGTGTTGTCTGAGCCAGGGAAGTTCATGCACTATCTGAGATAGGGTACATCTATTTGTGAAGATTACCATCCTTTCCAGCAAGGAGAGGCAACTGAACAAATGCTCATGAGAACCTACCTAGAAGCCAGACATTGTGGTGTTAACATGACTACAGATCCGATTGCCCTCAGGAAGCTTAGTCCAGAGTTCAAAAGTCAGAATCCATGCAATTTTAGCTGTCAGGTATGATGTAAGCAGAGAAAGCAGCTATTTTTTTCTAACTGGATGAGTTAGTGAACACTTCATATTTTTTATAATTATTGGGGCAGAATTTCAAAAATGGAGAATGGGAAAAAAGTATGGTTCCAACTCAAACATGTTGTGCTTCAGAACAAAGTTGAGGGCTTGTAAGGATGGCACTTGTGTGACTACCATGCAAAGTGAAGAAATAGCAGATTCAGAACTTTGCAGATCGTTCAACCAGATGGCCATGCCCTTCTCAGAGCCAGCTTTAATTAGAGCACCACCAATGAGTGATCAGAGTCTCCCACCCTGTGTGTGCCTTTGTGACTCAAGTTTCCCATATTCATGCAGCAGGATGAGATCTCATGGTAGTGGCAAAGAATAGACCTTCCGTCCTCACTGCACTTGTCCAACCACCTGTGACAGTGAGGAGGTGATGAGGCAGGTAGAGGATGTGAAGGCTGCAGAATGAAATCCACATATTTTATTACTCGGTAAGGAATCAAGTAAGAAAGACGGTTACTTTTTTCAGAAGGCTGAAAGTTAATCAAAATAGGTAAGAGGCACAGAGCAACTTGCCCAAATATCTTTCTCTGCCCTAGAATGCAGCCAGCCCACTTGGTGCCTTTATGTCTTAGAAAAAGATGCCCCTCCCTCTGGATGTCAGCCTGCATGTCATTGGCCCTCAGCCAGACACACCTTGCATGGCCTCAGCAAGACACTAAGCAGCAAGTTCCTCACCCAGGTAGCCATTTCAGGTGTGGACCACTTAATACCAGCAGCTGCCCTCAGAAGGGGCCAAGAAATGAAAGGGGTTGGGAGAAGGGAGGTGGTGCAGGGCTCTGGATAAGACTCAAGGCTTATAAGACATCAGATTTTTGGACCAAGAAAGAAAAGATAAATGACTAATATGAGTATTTTGCAATTTTAGCCTGGACCTGAGAACAGCCTGTTTGTCATTGAAAACTTCTTAAGGTATTGATGGCAGGTCACATCGTATAGTGTGGTCTCTTGAGAATCAGCATTAACTAGGGACTTATTAGAAGAGAGGCTGAAATAGAAATCCTGGGATGTTTACAAGCCCTCCAGGTGATCCTGAAACACATGAGTCTGAGAACCACTTGGCAATGTGGCTGGGCAGATAAAGTTTTGTGGGTTTTAGACCTAGTTCCATCATCTCCGTATGTGACTTGACTGTCCCAAGGTCTTCTTCAAATATATAAAATAGGCATAGTGGCAATACTGGTTTATAGGGTCATTTTAGAAATTATCATATATGGAAAACATTTGAATGGTGCCCAGCATACAACAGGCATTGTGAGTGTGTGTTTGCAGTTATCAATGCCCATTAAGATCAAATGTGCTTGAAGATGGCATTCTTTTCTGTTCCCAGGCAAGCCTCCCCTGTTCAACCTGGCCCCTCAGAGAAGGAAATTAGAGAGGATGCAGACTGACTTCTAAAGAAAGCACAGAGGAAGAGAGCAATGTCCAACCTCAGCTACCTAGGCCCTGGAATATTGCTCATAGTCATAGAGCCACAATCCTGGGTCTGTAGAGTGTTTACTGGGCCAAGGGCTCGTGGAATGGGAGCTTGTCTCAGCCTGAGTGGACAAAGAAGGCTTCCCTAGAAAAGTGGTATTTGAGCTGAGATTGGAAGAATGAGTAACTCTTTCAACTCTATGTGCCAGGCATTATCCTAAGCAACAATGTAATCATGTAATTCCCATTGTAATTGAGTAATATTTGGGTACCCTTTTTACAGATGAGGAAGGTGAGAAACAAAGATGGTAACCTGGTCCTATCTCACATAGCGGAGAAGTGGCCCAGAGAGGATTTGAAGCCAAGCCAACTTGCTCATGGGCCCACATTCCTCATCAGGCCATAGAACTGACAAAACCATGTGGGTGGGAGACTAAGGACAGGGAGGGCAGGAGAGAGGTGCCAGGTTCCCCACTCCTCTTAGTAAATATGGTTCTTATGATTTTCGTTGTGTGATACCTAATATGGATGACGAGGCTGGAGCTGTGCAGAACACGAGCTCTGTGGCCCCCTGGTGGCTTTGTACGCAGCCATTAAGTCATAGATGAGGAGACTAATTCAGAATATGGAAAATCATGTGATATGGCGAGAAAGAGCAAGCTATGACACAGATGATGTAGGATGGATGTACGAATGTACATTTTAATTCAATGCCTCATCAACAAAATAGGAATTTTTGTAAACACACACATTGAAAAAATACCCACAGGACATAACTAAGTGTTTATAGTGGTATACTGAGAAGAAATGTTAAAGTTGTTTTTGTGTGTGTGTGGGGGGGGATTTTTTCCTTTTTCTCATCCCTCTCATGCCTTTTTGCAATGATCACATATTGCTTTAATAATCAGACAGATAAGCTCTATTTTAAAACTGCTACTAATCTGTCAGGTTAATTGCAAATATTGAAGCTCAGTCTTGGCCTGAGTTTGTCACTTACACCATATGGGACCTTGCCAAGACACGATTTCACTATGGGTTCAGTCAAGTCTGACTCCTAGTGGACAGAATGTCAAGGACTAAATTCTATGTTAAAGTGTATCTCAATGAAAGTTTATCCATTCATTCTGTCACTCAACAAACATGTACTTGTCATATCCTACATGCCAAGCATCATAAAAATATAAATTTAAGATGGAGCCTGTTTAGGAAGAGGGCTTCTCTCTACTTTTGCTGTTTTCTTGTTTCAGTAAGAAAACATTCACTGTGCTTCTCAGTTACTGTTGTTTCTAGGCTGCCATTGAAGGTGGGGTATGTTCTCTGATTGCAATTAGTAGTCCAGAAGCCACTGATTTGCATGTCCTGCTTACATCTGGTCACTTTACCGAACTAGGTTATTAGTTGTTTGGATTATTCTCTCTGGTTCTCAAGCTATGCAATCTTGCAGAATTTTTTCTTCTAAAAGATAGTTTTATTTCTTAGCTCAGAGACCTGATAACACTGGGCATTCTTCACTTGTCCCTTCAGATCCACTTTCCACCTTTGTTGTGTCCTGATTTTTAATCAGGGAAACTTCTGTTGTTCTATCAATGGAAGACACCAGGAAAAGACAAGAGGCAGGAGCAGGAGGTCAGACTCCTCACTTCCTTCTCTGGCCCCCACACCCACACCACAGCTCTTTTAGATGTGCATGGCTGCTAAATCCTGCCCCTTCCACACCAGGCCACAGTGTTGGCTCCTGACTCCTGCTCTCCAGAGGCTCCCCTGCTGCCTCCTCTGGCCTGGAGGGGAAACTTCATCCCACCTGGTGCTGGGTTTCGGAGCCCTTGCCACACCTTTGTAACCTGTAATCCGTGATTAAATGATTCTCAGTGATCCCTTTGATTAAGCCATCTGGCTGGTGGTGGCCAACACCTGTAATCCCAGCAACTAAAGAGGCTGAGACAGAGTATGGAATTTGAGGCCAGCCTCAGCAATTTAACGAGATCCTAAGCAACCTAGCAAGACCCTGTCTCAAAATAAAAAGGACTAGAGATGTAGCTCAGTGGTAAAGAGTCCCTGGGTTCAATTCCCAGTACCAAAACAAATGTTGGTGTTGGCTACCATTTACACAATGGGACATCAGGTGTCCATTTCTTCTTCTGAGTTTTAATAGGAATGTCTTTAAGTGCTGAAAAATATTGGTTTTAAAATGACTGCTTTCATGATATTTGTTGTTAACCCAGCTATCAAAAATATTTCTGCTTAAGATTTAATGCCCCGAGGGCTTGAACTGTTTGGAATTCCATTTATTCACACATTACAGAGTGCTTCTAAACTTATTGCACAAATGTTAACTCATAAAAATGTAAGATATCCAGGGCATTTATATAAAAGTATAGGAAAAAATTTATGTTTTAAACAGCATTACTATCAAAAGGTGCTTCTCATTTGGATGGATAATACAGTGTCCAGGTTTGAAGATTTGTTATCTGCAAAAGATGACTGACAACTTTTGTTGAAACACAAAAAAACCCACTTCCTTTCAAACTTGATTTTGTGCTTTCATGAACAAAACTCTGTAAAGTTGGTTACTAGGCCCACCCTGTCGAGGACATTTCCGGAATCACACTTTCATTTCTCCCCAATATCATCCCGTGTGAGGAAAGGCACCATCTGTTTCAGACATGATGATATTCGGGGTCAATGTCTAATAAAATGATCTCAAATAGCTCTAATTGCTCATTGGCTTGAGGACCAATGCTCAGCATCCCATGGCACACTCAACACCTATTCCCATGCCAGTGCCCAACTCAGCCCGGGGAAACAGGCCAGAGCAAAAAAGCCAGGACTGAGTTACTGTCACCTCCAGTTTGTATCAAAAACATGCTTCCTATGTGGCAGTGACTCCATTACTTAATAATGTTTAAAGAGCAAAATCAAGGAAAAATTGGTTGCCAGGCTTGGTGACCCATACCAGTGACTCGGGAGACTGAGGCAGGAGGATCCCATGTCCAAGGCCAGCAGGGACAACTTAGCAAGACCCTGTTTCAAAAAATAAAGGAGCTGGGGATGTAGCTCAGTGGTAAAGCATCCCCTGGGTTCAATTCTTAGTATAGGAAAAACAAAAAAAAAATCAAGAAAAAATTGAGTTTGTAAATTTCTTAATGAAGTAAAGCTGATAGAATGATCCCACATCTGACTTCATGTGCTCCTAAGTCTCACCAAAACTACAGTGAGGGGATCTTTAAAAACCCTAAAATAAAAAGAAAAAGTCATCAACACTTTAACACGGGAAGAACAAATGAGATAATAGCAACAGTGTGGGAGGGTGGAACAATGAGAGGGAAATCAGTGAGGAAACTGACCTACAAGGAAGGTGTCTCAAAGGCTCAGGAGGTGGCTATGGGTAGGGAAGTTAAAAAGGAGACAGAACCTCCAGGACATCCTGTCCTCCTCCTGGCCACTGGAGGATCTATGAACTGCATGAACCCAGGGCCTGGGCTCCATTTCATAGTCAAAAGTCAAGGTCATGCACACACTGATTGATTGAAGGATGTAGGACAACTGCTCTTTTCCTGCTTGGCACCCCAGTGCAGAAAGCCATGCCGCCGTGACCTACTGGGTAAAACAGAAGTGTTTCTATGGGAAGCAGTCCAAGAGGAAAGTCCTAAAGACTGACTTTGAGGAGTCCCAGCAAATGGCTCAGCAAGGACCACAGTCAACACTACACCCTCGTCACATGCTCAGAGATTCCAACCTGGTCCTCAGTTTTTCATGCCTAAATTTAAGGAACAGTAAAACGAGAAATGAAAACAAACAGGAAAACACACACACACACACACACACACACACACCAGGAAAAAAGAGGCAGCAGGAAGCAAATTTTTCAAAAACAAATATCTTCAGGGAGGTAAGATAAGCAGTCATTGAAAAAAAAAAAAACCAGATTAAACACAAGCTACTGAAAAAAGAAAGAGGGGAGGGGAGAGGAAAGGGAAGGAACATTAAAGAGAACAAAAACAAGCTCTTAGAAATTTAAAACAGGATGGTAGCAATGAAGGAGTGAAAATAAAGTTGAGGAAATCTCTCAGAAACTAGAGCAAAAGATAAAAAGATGGAAAATAAAAGGGAAAGCAGCAGGATATCCAAGGACTAGTTCAAGAGGGTTGGCATCCCCACCAGGAGTACCAAGAAGAGGGACCAAAAAAACCGGAATCTCCAGGTGTCTACAGGTGAGCCCATGGGCTGGGTCCTACTGCCTAGGTCCAAACCTTTGCCCCACCTTATTAGCTGGGTGGTCCTAGGGGAGTTACCTCCAAGTCTTCTTATCTTGAGGATGTAAATAATGGTACTTAGCTTACTGACTTATTGAGGATTCAAATAACTAGTTCACATGAAATGCTTAGAACCAAGTTGGTGCATATTACATTCTTAATGACAGCCATCGACTCCCCTTTCACATATACGACCTATATGCAATCTGTCAACCACTTCAAATCACCTCTCACTAGCACCACTAATATCATCCTGGTCTCATCTATCACCTCCCCATGCACTACTGAAAATCCTGATTCACCATCTTCAACCCGTACCCTCCCTCCTTCTAGTTTCAACATTGCAGCAGAAGTGTTCCTTAGGCAATTTAAGTCTGATCTCGCACTCTTTCACTGGCAATTCTGAGTAAAAGTGCAAGATCCAAAAGGTCCCACATGGTTTGAACTCCTTCCATCTTGCCATCTACTCCTCCTCTCCAGTTACACTGGCCTCTTTACTGGATATTAAGCCTGCCAAACACCTTCCTCCCACAGAAACTTTGCACATGCAGTTTTCTGGAATGATCTTTTCCCATGTACCTGAATAGCACATTCACTTCCCTGAAAGCTCAAATACAACCTCCATAGTGGTCTACCCCTAGCTACACCAATTGATCACACCTCCCCATCCTGTCTCCATTCCTTGACTCATCATTACTTTTTCTTCAGCATAGCACTAATCATTATTTAATAGACTAACATGAATTTTTTGTTTTGTTTCATCAACAAAAATTGTTTCCAACACCAGGAGTGCTTAGCATGAAGAGGACACTTAATACTTACTGAATGAACAAATTCCCCAGAATCTGAAGGCAGGAGTTTCCAGATTGAAAGGGTTTACCAGGAAAACCACTGTGAACTTCCAAAATTTCCAGGGTCAAAGCCAGTCAATTCTATAAGCTTGCAGAAGGTACAAACAAAAGATCATGAAGAGAATGTCTTCGAGCCATCTTATAGCATCATTGGAAGACAGTGGACAAGTAATTTCTGACTTAGAATTTATTCCCAGCCAAACTGTCAAACAAGCCTGAGGGTGATAAAAAACCATTTTCCATCTCTCAAGGTCTGAAAACACTTCCCTCCCAGGCATCCTTGCTCCATAAAGTCACTAAAGAATGTGTGCACCCAAGCAAGTAAGAAAAAAGCACAGGATCCTGTAATCCAGATACATGACGCAGGTTGGAGCAAAGGAAACCTCCAAAGTGACAATGAAAGGATAGTCTTGGGATGACTAAAGCTTGGCAAGTCAAGACTGCACTGCGGAGGCCCACAGGTTGCAAAGCCTCTGCAATGTGCTTTTTAGGCTGATGTGTTGCACCAAAGTAGTAGAATAAACCAATAAACAGGATATCACACCCAGAAAACAGGGGGAAGGCAAAAAAAGCCCCAGGGTGAAGGCTGGCAGCTATTCCAGTGCAGGGGCATTCCCCAAGAAAGACCACACCAAGGGGGAAAAGAGAAGTAAGTAACCCACTAATTGAAGGGACCATCCCCATTAAAATCTACACAAAATGGTGACTGAGACAAAATTATCAATAGATACGATGAACATGAAGCTGAGGGCAATGACATTTTAACTTCAAGAAACACAAAGTAAAATAGGAATTATTATTTAGAAATACAGGGCTGCAAGGAGGAGGTGGGGAGGAATGGGTCAGGGACAACTGGATCTTATGAATCATTTAAAACTATGAGTATGCAGTTCTTTAAAAAATTAAAATTTATTTTCAGAAAGACAGATTGACTTCTCCCAAGCTTTCCAATCTTATCTATGATGATTTACAGTATCTATCTATTGAAATGCAATGGTGACAAATATTGGTACCCACCATCCTAGGTGGGAAAAACATTTAAGAACTGAAGAGTACTTTGAAATAGTTTTATTGGCTCATAAGACCTTTGCATATAAAAAAAATACCCAAAACACTATGCAGTATTAAATCACAATTACATTTTTTTTTAACAATCGGAACTACCCAGAATATACATTTTTAAAGGAAAAAAATCCTACTGAACTGAATTCTGAAATGACATTATGACTTAAATACTATGACAAAATAGATAATTCCTTATAACATTAATTCATTGCACAAAGCTGCCAGATATTTTCATAAGCATAACCATTGCACAGAGTGCAAATGAACACAATTTCAACGTTACACATTTAGTTGAAGTAATCTCCTTCACCTATGGAACTCTTAAATTTCTGGCACAAAATGTTGGTCTGTTTTAACTTCCACCAGGCAACCAACTTCACAATCCAGTTACTCTTTCCCTTCAATAAAGAGCATCCTTCTGCTGTCACTGCCTAAGAGTCAGCACCGCCTCTGCTTGAAGAAATCGACTCCTCTCAATTCCTCGGGCAGGTATTCCTGATCCACAGGCTCACTGTACATGGGATTGTACTTGTAGCCTTTGCCGTAGCCCAGATCCTTCATCAGCCTGGTTGGTGCGTTCCTCAGGTGCAGGGGCACCGGGGGCAGAGGGCCCTGGTGGTTCCTCAGGCAGGCTTTGACATTATTATAAGCGCTGTACACCTCAATGGACTTTGGGGCTCTCGCAAAATAGACCACACACTGAGCCAGAAGCACCTAGGATACAGAAAGACACATTACCAAGGAGGTGCCAGAAAGGTTCTGTTTGGCAGAGTGCTTTAAGATACCTCCAGTTAACTTTTTAAAAAGATTCCCATCATGCTTTTTTAATCTCCATTTTGTGCCTAGTCTGGATAACTAGAGAATAAATCCCTATGAATGAGAGACAAGCCAGGCCAGTGCTTCTCCTTTTAAAAAAAAAAAAAACAAAACTGAAGAACATTTTGCAAAATGAAATTTTTTTTAAACCCTCAAGATATAAAACAGATGAACAGGAAGCTGCTGTTTGGGAGGCAAACCCACAGGGGCTTCCTCCTTAGCTCCTTCACAACCTTTCTGTCACCCAGGAAGACTTCAGCACCTTCTCTGAACCCTGAGATTCCTAAGGAGAGTTTGAAATAATAACTTCATCCACACCAAAGGTCTGATCTCTCTCTAGAGCCTAGAATTCTAAAAAATGGGGCTTCAAAAGTTGAGCCCAATCTAGCAGGCCCAATACATCAATAGTGAAGGTACCACATATATTCAAATCCACCAAAGGTTGGAACACAGGAAAAAGGAATGGATTTGTAAAGATGGGAGCTGTTTACTTTACCTCACATTCAGGCATGCCTATAAAATGACAGCCTTGGTAGGCAGCAACTGCTTGTGTTAATGCAGACGGGTCTGCCAGACCTGTCACACACACAGAGAGACAAAGGAGTTAAGTCACAACACACACTATCATCCCCACTTGTCCGCGTGTTGCCGCAACCAGAGACCATAACTGCTTATAAACTTGGTGACAAAAATAGTCCCATTTAGCAAAAGAAATGGAACTTATCTCTGATCATTGATCACATTAACTTATTCAAGAAATATTTACTGAGTGATAACTGTGGTGTCCAGAACTGGCTCCTTGTGGGTAAAAATTTTATATCTAGTAGTAGGAAAAACAAGAGACTATAACAAATACTGAGAGGACCAAAGGCCATGAAGACATTCACAAGTATGGGTACATTAAAAACAAAACATTTACAAAGGCAAAAAAAAAAAAAAAAAGCTGTTCTTTGTCTTTAAATGGTGTCCACAGTCTTCCATTTCTACCTCAGGAACTGTCCAACGAAAACCTCAACACCTGGCTGCAAAAGCAAATTGAAAAGTATCTCTTTTATTTCAACATTCTGAATAAACTACTCATATCCTAAAGAACATTCCCGAAGAGGAAATAGAAAATGGTGACTTTTTAATACATTCAAAAGCACACACACACACACACACACACCAAGAAATAGATAACTAAGCTCCTGCAGAAAGTCTTCTCTTCTCTTGCCTTTTACACGATTCCATGACATCCTTAGGCCAAAAGAAGTCACATTCCCTCCCTCATGCCACGTGCCCCACTCCCAATATGAATTGGGGCTCTGGGACCCTCAGACACACTCACCGATGTCCTCACTGGCAAACCTCACCAGCCTCCTTGCCACATAGAGTGGGTCCTCTCCTCCCTCGAGCATGCGTGCCAGCCAGTAGAGGGAAGCATTCTGGTCCGAGCCTCGCATGGCCTTGTGCAAGGCGGAGATGCAGTTGTAGTGCTCCTCTCCTGTATACCACAGAAAGGCACCCACTCAGAGGGGGTCCCCCAGCCAGCTTTGTGACAGGCTGATTTAAGGAAGGCTGCACTAACAGAGGTCCCAGGGAAGCTGAGGAGAGTGGGGTTGACGGCTATCCTCAAACTATACTAGGTGGGGGGATGCAAACCTGCAGCATGCCCCAGTGCAGTCCTCCTTGGAGGTGGGGCGCTTGTTTGGTGGCTAAGTCCTGTTCAGAGGAAGAGGATGCTACTTGAAAAACATGAAGAGAGTGTTCCCATTGAGTGTGTACACAAAAAGGTGAACAGGGTGGGGACACTCACTCTGAAAAGTAATCTCTACCACAGTGGATTTGCCAGAGACAAGAGGGGAGGTAGGGACAGTCTCACATTCTGACTCCATCTTATCCCCCTGCAGTCTATTTAAGGAAAACAGACCATGGGGCTGCTTGTAGCCATCAGGATGGAGAGTCAAGTGTCAAGGGCAGCTGTCATGGCCCATTTGTTCCTCAATGTTGTTTCCAGCTGTCTTCCTGATATCTGAAGCCTGTGGTCATTTAAACCACAGCCCTGGTGTACAGACACCTGTGTGGCATGATCCCAGAGAACTGGCACTAATAGATCTCACTCTGAATGGGTAAGACTCACCCTCAACATTTGGTCTTATTCCATTTTTTGGCATGGATTCACAAGAAAAACAAATCAGTGAAATGTGCTTTAGAAAAAACACATAGAAAGGCAGGAAATCATAGCTCAATCATTTTTTAAATAAATAAAAGGCAGTGGTACCTGTACACATTTCACAATTTCCTGTCCATCCTTTTTTTCTTAAGTTCAGGGATAGAACATTCCCCTTATGAGAAAGAGGGGTGTCTGGGAGTGTTCTGGAGTTCTTCTAGAGAAGCACCTAGTGCTTCTCTTCATCACGAGCCCATATGAATAATAAGACTGTGTTCTTCCAGACAGTTTTCGGGCCCCGGGAACAAATCCCAGTAGCTGATCAGTCTGCTAAGACAACACTTGGTCTTCAGATGGAGATGAAAGAAAGCAACAAGAAACTCCCCTGGCCTACCAAAGGGGAAAGTCCCAAAAGGTTGACGGCAGAATCTGAGCAAATCCAGTTTTCAAGGAGGTTTGGGCAGATCAACATGTCAACATTATTGGATTTCTATAGACAAACTGAATGTCCACTGTACCAGGGTTTCCCTAGTGAAGTCAGCTACAGATACTGGCTGGGAAAGTATCCTAAGTGATCCTCATGGTTCTGGCTCCCTCTCACACCTGTGCTTTGCTCCTCTGTGGGCCAAAACTTAGAGGTGGGGAAGACTAGGGTAGATCTAGTCAAACACATGGGTATGGAAGGATGAAAGAAACCACCTCTAGTTCACATTCTGTCTAGTTTACACTTCCCCGAATGCAGGTTACTCATCTCCTCCAAGTTTTACTGGGTCAATGTGAGAGGTAATACCACAGGTACGTGGGCCAGAACATGGGCTCTTGGGCCAGGCAGCTTGGGCTTGAAACCTAAACTCACCAGACACTGAGCCAAGGGTATATTCCTGATCCTCTCTGTCTCAAGGTTTTCATCTTAAAAATGGGGATGCCAAGACCACTCACTTCATAGCTTGTATTAAATACATGCCTGGCACATAGCAAGCATGCACTATAGAAACACTGTATTTTAGATTCTATTATTATTCTATGCTTCTGCTTTTATTATACACTGCTTTAAAAAGTTGACACAAGCCCATATGAACAATAAGATTGTGTTCTACCAGAACACAATTGTTTATAATACCTTGATGTCAAGACATGAAAGAAAATTTATTCTCATCTGGATACTTATTTAATTTGATGCATACCATCTGAACTATTTACTGGATCCTACTATGGGTACTATATACTAGTGAGCAACACTAAAATAATAAAAATTATGGGATAGATTCTTTTTTTATCAGTTATAAAAGTCTAAGATAACAGGTTTTCAGGACAATGCTTCTATAATCCCTATTTATGGAACAGCCTATATGAGAACATTTCTCAAGTTCATGAATTCTATTTACACCTGTTGTGGATCCTCTGTGTAGCAGACACTCTATAATAGAGTTGCATGTGGGTAGAGGGGGCTCATTGATATTAGAAAGACATAGACTGTAGAGTTCTCAAGGCTGTTGGACGTGGCATCAGGAGGCCTCCACTGCCCCTAGCTCTTCCTAAGGAAGCAAAGAACTAGCAACAAGGTAATCCCCATGGTTCATGGTTCCCTGGGACCAGACACTTCCAAATGTGATTCCTTGCAGGGAATGTGCTCTAGGGCAAGCTCAGTGACTGCACAGCAGGCCTGAAATGGAAGCAGGAGCAGTGGTAAAGGAAATGATATTGGGAACCAGTCGGACCTTAATTTGAGGATCAGTTTTACCACAAGCTTTATGAGGCAAGCCGAGTTTTGTTATCTGCAAAATGAGGATATTAATAAAGTACCTTCTAAGGTTATTTGGAAAATTTCATGTTACTTGGATATTAACTGATAGTCTGATTAAATATGAAAGACTGATCTAGTCAAAATGAAGCCCCCCTTGGGACACTTACAAAAAGGGAGAAAAATCACAGCTGTTGGACCCCCAGAAGCAAGGGAGAATCCACCACGTAGTAATTCCTTCACTTTTGAAAAACTTTTTGTTTCTGACTAAAAGCAAAGCAAAGCTCTATATCTAGATATTCAACTTTTCAGATTTGTTAAGCACTGACATGACACTCACGTAAGGGAGAGATAGCCATGTGAGAAAGCTCCTGCTGGGAGGCAGGTAAACATCAAAATGCAGATGGGACTGTGTGTTTCACATGTCCAATGTGTCCTTAGCACTGACACCCACATTACCATCAGCTAAGGGGCACTAAGGCCAAAAAGCTTCAGTCACTCTCCCAAGGTTGTGTAGTGAGCACCTTTACTAAGAGACTCTGCCTGCAACCAAAGTCATTCTTAAGCCCCTCCACCCCTTCCCCAGCCAATAAGAAGGACTCTCGTCATCAGGAAATATCAGAGATGTGGCACAGCCAACATGAGATGTGGAATTTCAATTATCAGCTTCCTTTTCTGGGAGAACTTTTAAAGGTGTAGAAATTCTATTCCATAGTTACTATAATATGACTATGTTCAGAGTCACACAAATGTTCCATCACAGGAGTTCAGCCTAATCTGCAGTAAGCTATCTTCATCTCTGACCTTTTTTTATAAAAAGATACAAATGTGCTATGCTTATATTTAATACTACCCGTTCACAGATTTAATAAAAGCTGACATTATCTGTTATCTCTAAATGTGGTTCTCTGTAAACAGTTAAGTGCACACTGAAAAATTAGATTTGAATTTTTCTAAGAACCCACTACAAAATAAAAGCATCAATAGCCATATAAACTCAATGTTTAGGTTAAACTCCAAAAAGTAAGGATTTTTTAAAAATATTCTTTTAATTGTAAATGGACACAATATATTTATTTATTTTGAATAGTGCTGAGGATTGAACCCAGTACCTCACATGTGCAAGGCAAGCGGTCTACCACTGAGCCACAACCCCAGCCCCCAGAAATTAAGGATTTTTAACACTCAAGTAAAGTACTAAATAAGTCACTTATTGCAAAAGTCCTCTTGCTACTTACTGCCTTTGCAAATTACAGGAATTACTCACTGTCAACTAAATACATAGGCTTTCAAAAGTGCTTGTACACCATAAGTTGCTACCAGAAAGTAATGAGAAAATATCTAACGATTTTATAAAATGAAGGAGGAGCCTGTAATTTCAAACACCTGAACTCCTTTTGATGCCTGGCAATGAGCAGTTGTGCACACTTATTTCTCTATAGTGTTACTTTTTCTACATTCCAGTTACTCAGTTACTTACCTGCCCGGTCATATAAAATGTGGGATCGCTGGAGACCTTCCTTCACATCATTCTCAGTGATGAGAACTCTACTGGGAGAATAGGTTTGCCCACTCTTCTTACAGAACATCTTCCTAGAGCTTAACCTGGCCAGCACTGCCAGCTGCAGTCCGTTCAAGCCAGCTCGGGCATCCCCATCACTGAGATAAGCAAGAGTATCTACTGCTTTATCTTCTATAAACACGGAGGGTCTGGAACACAACCAGCATTAGTTATTGTCACACTCAGGTAACATATTTCTCATTCTGCAGCATACCTTAGTGAACTTGTACTTCTAGTAAAGTCAGTGAAAAAAACCACCTTAGTTCAAGGCTTTTGACCCTTGTTTTGAACTCACACAGTTAATATGGTTAAGCACTGCTGAGATCTTAAAAAGTCACAAGCATTACTGAGATCTTAAAAGTTACAAGGGCATCTCACTGTGTCCCAAGAGTTGGGAGAATACTACTTTGTTATTTTATGAGCCACCAGGGTATCTTACTGTAAGTTCACTCATTGAAGCTTGTGTGAAACAGAAATTGAATGTCCTGGAAAGTTATAGTTGACAAGTGGGCTCTCTGGTTCTGCCCTAAAGAACAGTGAACACTTTATCAGAAACATTAGCACCTCATTATAGCATATGGCAACCCCCATCTGGATGACACAAAAATGCTCAGACTACCTTCCACACAGGCAAGAGACCACATCACATTATTTGCTCTAAAAGGGTCCAGATCAGGCAGTTCAATTCCCTCATTTTACAAACAATAAACAAGATCCTCAGTTCCCCGGACACAGCAGGACCTAGAAGTTCTCTCTAATTTTGGCCTAGGACAATTTCAGAGAGCAGTACGTCATTTCAGAGTGGGTATTACTCATACAAAATCTACCTGGGGTAGCAGAGAGGTCACTACCCTGGAAAATTATCAAAAGACTGCCAGAACTTAGTTGTGGGACTTTGAGTTAATCACCTAACCTCTCTCCAAATGTGAGAACCAAAATTTACAAACACATTCCAAAGTCTGTATCTTCATAAACAAGATCTAACTATAATCAGTTTTCAGGTCTGATTTCCATCTTGACTATCTAACACATTTCATTACTTACAAGAGTCTTATTATTTCCTGATTGAGCTGCAAAAAATATAATTTTTTGGATATATAGTTCACCCATGTCATTATTATCCTTCAACTGAAAATATCTACACAGTAATTAATAAGTTCATCAAGATTGTCCTTCCAAATCAGCTACTTGGAAAACAACACACAGTGCTTGTACACCATAAGTTGTACAACAGGTGCCAACTGGGATGGGCTAAGGGAGGGTTCTGGAGCAGAATCCAGCTTGTATGCTGGGGTCAACATAAAATTTCTAATACAGAATTTCTTCTCCTACACCCACCTACAACTTTGCCCAGAAAACAACCTGAGTAAGCTCAATCTGCATTTCACTCAAAGATGTGTCTCTAAAGTCATGAAGACTGTCCCATCTCATTCCCTTACCTACTAACAGTGGCCAGGATTTAGTTACTCACTGTGGGCCTCATCACATATAAGATACCTGGCTTGACTTTTCTTTCTAAAAGAACACTGTCTCCTCAGACTCAAGAAAACTGTCTGGCCTCAGACCCTTAGGTATAGCCCAGAGACTCATCTCCCTTCCTTCTGAGAGCAGCATCTTCTCAGCAGTTAACTCTTCTCAGCAGTGAACAACAGATCATCCAAAACATATTACCAGGATCATATTATTGGCACTTTGGAAAGTCGATGGATCATTTCTCAACCAGAAGCTGGATTTTCTGAAAGATGATTTAGAAGAAAACAATAGAGCATATACTAAAGAGGTAGAAAGGAAGAACCAGCATCAAAGAGGCCCAGCTGCCTATGATGTCTCTAAGATCAAGGGCATAGTACCTGGGGCGAGTGTGGAGGTAAAACTGACCGAACACCTCTTTTCCACTTCCTTGGGAAACTTCCTAGCAACAAAAAGTTTTCAGGACAACTGAGGGAAGAAAAGGAGTAAAAGTAGAAGCCCTAATCAGTTCCAACATACTGAACTATTCTATATCCCACACCATGAGTTGGGTTGCTCATTCCCGTGTCATCTCTCCACCCCCACTAAATGTTGAGCACAAGGACAGGAATAAGGTTCCACTAGTTCTTTGTATTTCTAGTGCCTAGTGGATAACAGATAATTACTGCACAGTGAATAGGCTAACTTCAATTTTCTCATTATTTCAGAGTAATACTTTTTAATTTAAAAGAAATCATATAAAAATATAGAAAACAAAACAGAATCCTACCTTCATCACCTAAGACAATAACCGGTATGATGATGTCATTTATTTAATTTTCTTTATGATTCAACCAGCCATGTAACCACTAACCTTACATGTAATTTTTAAAGCAAAACTTAGACCACACTATGAACAGTTTCACATTCCTAAAAATTTAATAATGGTTTGAAAAACAAGCTACTCAAACTTCTGAATTTTTCTATTTTAAAAATAGTCAAAGAGAGAAAAATCACTACTGCTAGACTATCCTAAAATTAGTATTTTGGTATATATCTCTTTTCTATGAATTAGTCCATTTTTGCTCCATAGATTTATAAACAGCCTGCTGTGAATAAGGCTTTGAAAATGGACATGTATTTGTCTAATTGGGAAATATGGTCCTTTGATTTGTACTCCTAACCAAAGTATATAAATCATTCTGTTGTTTTGGTTGCATTCATGGGAATGAAGTTGCTGCCACAACAAAAGCCACCCAAGCTCCCACCACTCCTTCTTCCCCTTGGGTATCATCCACAGTTTAAAGTTCATCCCATCCAAAAGGATAGTGTACTTTTAAACCCAAAATGAATTTCTCATCAACTGTTCAAGCAATAAAAGGGGGCACTCACTGCACTCACTATAGTCATGTAAGGAAATTACAAAATGTAAATTCACTGTTATGAACACCATGCATGAAGGGGTGTGATTTAACTCCCATCTAATATGTCCTAAATCCCTCTTTATTTTAAATTCTGAAAAGTAGTAATAAAATACAATAAAATACTCTGAGATCTTAAAATGGGAAAAAGATGACAGAACTAAAGTTAATCATTGATATTTGCAAAACCACTCAGCAAACAGTAACTACGAAATTATCTTGAGACAAACAGTAACTACTAAATTATCTTGAGAGAGTTTCTCTAGGTTAGAGAATTTAACATTATTTTTAAATTTAAGTATAAACTTACAAAATATTCTGCATTTGGAAATAACCTTCAAAGGTAGCATAGAATTAAATGAGATGAAATCTACTTTGGGGATAGTATCCAAACTTTCATAGCATCCTACAAAGAAATAAGCAATAGACAGTAAATTATGTTGTTATAAGGTAGTAAAAACCATTTTCAAAATGAGAGGAAAAGATTATATTCTGGTTAATACAATTTAGAGATGAAACACAGAGCTAAGAGAAACACTCTGATCTTAACAGAATATGGAAAGCTTCTTCCTCCTTCCCCTTTCTTTTCCAGTGGCCTGGATCCTGCACAGTGTTCTTCTGGTAAAGGATACTGGGATTTGGAGACTACTACTTATATGGCTGGATGTTTAAGTAGGAGGAGTAAAGAAAGTGAAAATGTCCCTGTTATTTCACCGCAGAACAAAAGAATAAGATGGGTTTATTAAGCTCTCCCTCCCTAAATTATAAAACAAACTCCTTGAATCTCTTCACTAAGGAAACTGAACATTATATGGTCAGTGTAACAACTGCTAAAAAGTGGTTCTCAACCAGGGATATGCATCAGATTAGAGAACTTTCCTCAAATACAGATGTGGATACCATACTATTGATTTACTGATTCCCAAAACTCTAGGGTCAGACCCCAGGCACAAAATACATCCCAAATAAGTGTGATATGCATATCTGGTTAAAAGGCATACCTGCTACATTTTAGGTGGGATCTTTTGTACTGACTCCTTTACAAATTAATACAGAGTTGCCCTTAAATAAAAAACACACAGAAAGGTTAGGATGGTAATGTTCACTGTCAGCATTCATCCCCTTTCATCTTGGTACCTAGGATCCTTCCAGCAACTGAGGTTGCTTAATAATTGGCAACATTCCTTTAAAATTGGTTCCATGTCATTCAAGCTGAATGATCGTGAGCATATTTCTTAACCTTGTTCTGCCTCAGTTTCCTCTTCTAATAAAAAAAAAAAGCTGATACCTAATTTGCAAAGCTATACTGAGGATTAAACAAGACATGCAGAATGCTCAAGAGTACTGTCTACCACATCAGGAGTACTCCATAAATGTTAGCTATTGTTATTATCATTTGAATTAGATATTCAATAGCATGCTCTCTAGAATTGTAAATCTTCAAAGCAGAGCCCCAAACTCTGATGTTTCCATGATAACCTGAGTTAAACTGAAACAAAACTTACTTTCTTCATAAAGACAGAACATACATTTCACAGATAATGTCATCTTTTTCTATAATCCTATGTCTTTCCAAATTATATACCACATACCTGGCAGAGTTCTACAGAGGGTTGAATAGTGACCCTCAAAAGATGTTAAGTCCTAATCCTTGGAACACATGGATGTGACCTTATTTGAAAATAGGGTCTTTGCAGATATGAGAATCTCAAGATGAAACCACCCTGGATTTAGGGTGTATCTTAAAGCCAATGACAAACATTCTTATAAGAGGAAAAGAAGACACAAGGACATAGAGGTCATACGAAGATGGAAGCAGAGATGGCAACCAGAAGTTAAGGGATGCTAGGAGATACCAGATGCTTGAAGGAAGCCTCTGGAGCATTATGGCCCTGCTGACACCTTGATTTTGGTCCTAACTTCCAGAACCAGGAGAGTTAAGTTCTGTTGTTCTAAGCCAGTCAGTTTGTGGTACAGCAACCACAGTGAACTAATACAAGGTTGCTATTTTTTTTTTTTTTTTTGTATCAGGTAGTGAACCCAGGGGCAATTAACCACTGAATCACATCCCCAGTCCTTTTTATTTATTTACTTTATAAATTTTGAGACAGTGTCTCATTAAGTTGCTTAGACCTCACTAAATTCCCGAGGCTGGCTTTAAATTCATGATCCTCCTGCCTCAACCTCCCAAATTGCTGGGATTACAGGCATGTGCCACCGCACCTAGCTCGTTGCTGATGTTTTTAAAAGTACCATTTTAACTTATATTTTTCTTTATATTAACATTTTTTGAAGTTATAGATTAACAGAATACTTTTATTTTATTTGTTTATTTTTATGTGGTGCTAAGGATTGAACCCAGTGCCTCACACATGCTAGGCAAGCGCTCTTCTACTGAGCTGCAGCCCCAGCCCCCCAAATTTTTCTTTTTATTAATATTTTTCTTTAGATTAACACAATTATACTGGCATACTTATTTACCTTATAGTAAAATATTTTTATAAAAAATTATTAAAATCTATTCTATACCCACAATCCACTCTGGACAGTATCTTCTATGCCAGTGTTCTATCATCTTTTTTTTCTATTCTGCAGCAGAAAAGATTACTTTAGAGGTAGGCAAAACAATTTAAACCTTTGTTGAAAAAACAAACAATATAAAAAACTCTATAGTCATCTTGTTTGAGGGCTCCTCTCTCCAGGTGATTAAAGAAATGCCCCAACTAAGAGACAAACCCCAGCACCCTATGAAGGGATAGATGCTACTTCAATTTGGACCTGCGTATCTATAGAGCCAAAGGGCAATTATGGCTTCTCACTTCACCCTCTTCATGTCCACAGAGATGTGTTTCTCTGGACCACAAACAAATTACTTCTTCAGAAGAGAAGTTCTGAATATGTTTGTGTCCTATGATCTGGGAACCTACAATTCTTACTGCAGCAAGTAGTGCAGAATGATTAAATGCCGCTTTACTTTTTCATCTTCAGCATCACAAGCTCCTCATACCAGAGACCATAGTTTTTTTTCCTGCCTCCAAAATTAACCCAGCTCAGACAGCACACTTCACTTCATCATGTGACCAAATTCTTTGAAAGCAAAATACATGGAAACTGTTGATTAGCCAAACAAACCAGAGAACTGTGGCACAGATAAGGAGCGTTATTTCATCTGGTTAAATTCTGATTGTCCTTCAAAACTCAACTCAGCATCTCCTCATCCAGGAGGTAAAATGTTTGCTTTCGCATACTTTAGACATCTCTTCTCTATACCCCCCATGCCTTGTGTACAGCTTGATCATAGCATGGCACTATAAGCCGATTTGCTCACCTGGCCTTTATCATGTTCTCTACAGGCACATTAATGTACTTTTCAACACCCAGCCATGACTAGCAAATACAGAACCTTTGAATTATACTGAATAAATAAATACAGGAGGGAAATTTTTTTCAAAAGAACACATGGGCTAGAGATGTATCTTAGTCGTAAAGTGCACACTTAGCATGTGTGAGGTCTTTGTTCAATCCCCAGCAACCCTGACAAAAAAGAATATTTTTATCTCACTATAATGGGAATGAACATGTGTATAACTGTCTTAAGAACTTACAATCTTATAATTCCTCAAGTACAATCAAGAATAGTCAAGTAGCAGCTTTATTAGTTTTGGAATCAGTACCCTGCTCACCTCTTCTCACACACAGTCTTCAAAAGCCTAGGATTTCTCTGTACATGTTTTAGTTGCTATCTAGGGCACCAAAACATGACATAAGAATACAAATGCACACTCATAGCTACTCAGAAAGAGAAAGTAATTATGAGGGGGAGGGGTTAAGAGTCTTTTCTTGCAGCTAGATTAGTGTAACCAAATCTGACTTATCTGCACAAGGATGAATATGCAGCTGATGCCAATCCATAGGGATTTGAAAGTAAAATTTTATCTATAATAACTGAAAGACAACACAATCCACTATTAATTGTCCATGACAATCAGGGAGGCAGATACTTCTTTCAGAAAAATCACTTATAATGTATTTTTTCTTTGGTCTATGGCATCTCCCAACTTCTTATCAGAATTGCTACAAACAGATCAATTAATGGATCTAAGCTTAATTTGCTTTCATTAAACTATGCTTGCTGATACTAAAAAGTTACAAGCATAAAAAAAAGTTCTTGATACATGGGCAACTATTCCTTATATTGGACTATTACCCCCCCCCCCCAA